>NC_052061.1:31220435-31552935 GCF_903992535.2 Arvicola amphibius | reverse complement strand
TCTTTAGTATTATTTGATTTTATTTCTTCATTTGCGAGTTTTGTGCTTTGATCCAACTTATATGAAATGCTTCGCCCATGGGTCAGAAATGTTGGATGTTATGGTTTGATTGGCCTCTAGGGCCTAGAGTACAAACATATAGGCTTTGCTCAGTAGCTGTGTCTTTTTCCTTAAAAAGCAAACAAACGAACTGGGAGGGCTGGGAAGATAGCTCGGTGGTAGAGACTAGCCCAGGTTTTAAACTCTGGAGCTGAGAAGAAAGGAAGGAAGGAAGGAAGGAAGGAAGGAAGGAAGGAAGGAAGGAAGGAAGGAAGGAAAAGAAATGTGTGTGGGTTTGAATTACTGGGACAATAATCTCTAGATCTAAACAGCCAGACTCAGTACAGTTGCAAGTGACAGGAAATCAGTGCAAACAGATTTAAGACATAGTTTTATCTGCAGAGCTGGGCCTCTGGGAAGTGGGTCACATTTTGAGCACTGTATTAGGGACTTTCCTGTAGCTGTGACTAAGACTCAGCAAGAAACAACTTAAAGGAGGGCTCCTTTGGCCTGGGCTTTGAGGGTACAGTCCATCATGGTGGGTTAGACCCGTTCTGGATTCAGTTTGGAGCTAGGCAGCAGGAATATGAAGCTGCTTGTTCACATCTCAGTGGGCTGAGAAGCAAAGAAAAGGAAAGCATAGACACTCAGCGGCTTCCTCGGCTTCACCTTTCTAGTCTGTCTGGCTCTCCAGATGGCCAGAGGGTGTCTTCTACATTCAGGCGAGTCTTTCCCCCTTAGTCCTCTCCAGCAAAGCCTTCAGACACCCCCTAAGGTTGCCGCATTCACGCTGAGGGTGCACTGATCCAATCCATATATGAAAGTTTACATTTCTTCTCTTTCCCTCTTATTTTTATTATTGCTTTTTTGAGACAGGATCATGCTATATTCCTGTTTTTCTAGACTAGCCTGAACTTGATGGTCCTCCTGGCTCAGACTTCCAAGTAGATCAGATGACACATGCATGTCACTAATTGAAGATCTTCTGTTTGTCCTTTAAAGAAAGATTAATTTTTTTATTTATTTGTATATGGGTGTGTGCCACATGTGTGCAGATGTCCTTTGAGGTCTGAAGAAGTCAGATCCCCCAGAACCAGAGTTCAGGTGGTTACAAACCGCCTGACTTGGGTGCTGGGAACCAAACCTGGGTCCTCTGGAAGATCAGGAAATATTCTTAACTGCTAAGCTATCTCTCCAGTCCAGATTTTCTTATTTTGAAAAAACGATTCTGGATCAGCAAAATGGCTCAGCTGGTAAAGGCTGAACAAACCTGATGACCTGAGTTTAGTTCCAGGGACCCTTATGGTAAAGAGAACCAATGTGCACAAGTTGTCCTCTGACCTTCACGCATGTGCTGTGTGCATGCACACATATGCACACATATGCACACACACACACACTAGATTAAAACTGTAAGAAAAATAAAAAACGATTTGTCTTTTTTTTTTTTTTTTTTTTTTTTGAGATAGGGTTTCTCTGTACAACAGTTCCAGCTATCCTGGAACTTGCTCTGTTGACCAGGCTGGCCTCTGCCTCCCAAGTGCTGGGATTAGAAGCATGCACCACCACTGCCTGGAGATTTGTTAGGATTTTTATGTATCCAGAGTATTAATCTTTTGTTGGATAAATGAGTTGTGAACATCAAAATTATAGATTAAGCTCTGGTAGTTTCTATGTTGATCTTTTGTACCACACATTATAATGTTTGTATTGTGTTTGTGTCAGGGGTGTCCCTGTGTGGGTGTGAACTCTGTGCTTGTACAGAGGCCAGAAGTCAACATGGGTGCTATTCCTCAGGAGCCATCTACCTCGTTTGTTTGAAAGAGGGCCTCTCATTGGAGCCTAAGTTTTACTAATTATCTTAGGCTGGCTGGCCAATGAGCTTCAGGGATCCCCCTGTGTCCACCTCCCAGGACAGAGCTGGGATTACAAGGACAAGCTTTCATAGCTTCATTCCTCCATGAATGGCTTTTTTTTAAAGCAACAACAACAGGAAAAAACAAAACAAAACAAAACAAAAAAAAAAAACAAAAAAAAAACATGCGAGTCCTAGGGTCCAAACTCAGGTTCTCAGGGTCCTCTCATGCTTGCATTTTTACTGATTGAGCCATCTGTTCATTCCCTGTACACAGATATTTTGTGGTGTGTGCGTGTGTGTGTGTGTGTGTGTGTGTGTGGTGTGTGGGGGAAGGGGTGGGGGGCCATCATTCGAGACAGGGTTTTTCTATGAAACAGCCCTACCTGTCCTGGAACTTGAGCTCACTTTGTAGACCAGGATGGCCTTGAACTCACAGAGGTCAGCCTGCCTCTGCCTCCCAAATGCTGGGATTAAAGACATGTGCCACCACCGCCTGGCTCACTCAACGTACTTTTTAAAATTGAATTTCTTCTAGCTCCAGGACAGGCTCTAGAAACTACAGGGAAACCCTGTCTCGAAAAACAAAAAAAAAAAAAAAAAAAAAAAAAAAAAAAAAAATTGAATTTCTTTCTTTAATTTAATTTGCTTAAATAGCTAATAGTTTCAGAACACCTAAGTTTTTCATCTTTTCCCATTGATTTGTAGTGCTGTTTCTGTTTTATAAGTTACTATGTGTATTTAAACTGTTTCTGGCCTATCTTCTTGGGTATTTGTCCGTCCCTCAATAAATAGTGCATTAAATGAAATAAGACTATATGATAAGTGCATTTATCTGATGGATGAAGTCTCCTTCCCTGTTGTTGTTTTTAACCTCAGAGTTTTTTTTGTGGCTATTTTGGTCAATTCATATAAAATTTAAGACTAGTTATAAGAGCTTTAGACGTACCCTTGGGGCCTGAAAAGATGGTTCAGCAGTTAAGTGCACCACCACTCTTCCTGAGGACTCCAGGTTTGATTCCAAACACCCGGATGGTGGCTCGCAGCCATCTTCAACTCCATTTCCAGAGGATCTGACATCTGCTCTTGGCCTCCACAGGCACCAGGCACATAGTGCATATACGTACATCCAGCAAAACATCCAAACTAAAGAAATGAGTTTTAAAAATGTTTTCAAGCCCTCTTGGGAGTCGAGCATGGTGTTAAATGCCGGCAGCCTCAGCATTTGGGAGGTGAAGGCGGGAAAATCAAGGTGGGTTCAATGCCAGTACAGGAACTTTCTTGGCAGGGAAAAGGTACTCGCCACAAAGCCACCCCAAATGAGTTTGATCTTCAGGATTCACACAGTAGGAGAGTGACTCTTAAGTTACACACAGACACACAAACACAGAGACACACGCACACACATGGTTTGGAGAGAAGACAAGACAAGAGCTTGCTTTTGCAGAGATTCAGTTTGGAGAACCCTTATGGAACCCACATCCTTTTGTAACCCTAGATCCAGGGGATCTACACCCTCTCCATGGCTTCCTAGGGCATCAGGCATGCACATGGTGCACATATATACATGCAGGTGAACATACACATAAAATAAAAATTAAATAAGTCTATAAAAAGCAAATAAACAAAAAATTCTTCTCAGATTCTTTGTAGGGGAGAAAGCACAGGGTATCACAACACAAACCTGGCTGGCTCGGTTGGTTTTTCACTGTCTAGATCAGGCTAGCCTTGAATTCAGAGATCTTCCTTCTTCCGCCTCCCAAATGCTGGATTTAAAGGTTTGTGCCACGTCACCTGGCTTCTCCTTGTAATTTTTGTGACGTGGCAGTGAACTTTCTAATACTAAGCCAATTTAGGAACACACTGCAGCCTCCAGATTTGTTTTTAAGATTACTTTTATTCTATGTGTATGGGTATTTTTGCTTGCATGCTTGTCTGGGCACCACATGCATGCAGGGTCAGAGTCGGGCATTCGATCTTCTGAAACTGCAGTCCTCTAGAAGAGCAGCCAGTGCTCTTAACCACTGAGCCATCTCTCCAGCCCCTTTAGTCTTCCTTTTAATCTTACCGAGTCCTTCAGCGTCTTTCTCCTAGACTTGTCTGCCTTCTGTTGTTTGTGATGGGCATCACCTGGGTCCATCAGGTTTACTGCTCTTGTACTCTTCATCATGAGCCCGGCAGAGTGTTTTGGATGATTTCCTTAACAGCAAGTTGTTGGGATTATTTATGGTTTTCCTGGGTTTCCTATGTAAACAATAATTTCCATTACAAGAACAAACACATGTTCTTTCTTTATCCTCCCCAAGGCAACGAAGATTGAAACCAAGCCCTTATCCATGCTAAGCAAGTGCACTATCACTGAACTTTAAACGAATTCCTTTGAAACCAGTGCTTTCTTAGTTTCTAATTTTGAAGCTTTTACATTTTTCTTATTATATTTACTAGAACCTCTATGACGATAATTAAGAGTTTCCTAGACTGGTCTCAAACTCACTGTGTAGCCAAGGATGACTTTGAAATACTGAATCTCCTGCCCCTACCCCCAAGTGCTAGAATTTTAGGTGTGCAGCACCACACCCAACTGTTTCCTTTATTATCCAATTTTGTTTGTCTGTTTGTTTTGATACAAGGTCTCTCTATGCAACCGTGGCTGTCTTGGAACTTGCTATGCAGTCCAGTCTGGCATCAAAGTCACTATATCACCAAGCCCCCCATTTTCCCCCCTTTTTTTGTTTGTTTGTTTGGTTTTTCTCTGTAGCTTTGGGGCCTGTCCTGGAACTTGTTCTGTAGACCTGGCTGGCCTCGAACTCACAGAGATCCATCTGTCTCTGCCTCCTCCTCAGTGCTGGGATTAAAGACGTGTGCTACCACCATCCCGCAATTCCCCCACTCTTTAGACAGAGTCTCACTAATGTAACTTAGGTTGGTCTAGAACTCACTGTAGTCCCGGCTGGCCTGATACAATGATCTTACCATAGCCTTCCATATGCCAAGATGAAGGATTACAGGTGTGATCCACCATTCTTGGCCTACCTTCTTATTGTAATGGAATCTTTCCAAATTTCTTCTTTCATTTGATGTTTTTGTAGGTTTGCTGTAGATTTTTGGTAGGTTGTTGCCTGCTATTGTCAGAAGAGAGTGTCTGATCCCCAAGAGCTGGAGGTACAGGCAATTCAAACTCAGGTCCTCTGGAAGAGCAGCGCCTACTCGTAGCACTGGACCATCTCTCCGGCCCCCAGAGCTCCAAATTGTTAACTGATTGTGCAGCTGTCTGAAATCCCAATCTTGTTCCACTTCACTTACAGTTAGCAGGTGTGACTGCACCTCTAAACTCTGGGTAAGCTGACACAATTGGAAGTGACCTTTGACCTTAAAGGGAAGGAACTCAAGATAGGAGGAATCTGGGGTAATGAGGATCTTGGAGCTGTCCTACTTGTTAGAGATTGCTCACATTCAAACAAGGAAGAAAATTAAGTCATTTGCAGCTAACTCTATCTTAATTAAATTTCTATTAGGTTAAGAAGCTCTTGTGGGAGGCTGGAGTGATGGCTCAGTGGTTAAGGGCACTGACTACTCTTCCAGAGAATCTGGGTTCAATTCTCCGCACCCACATGACGGCTCACAACTGCCTGTAATTCCAGTTCAGAATTAAAAAAAAAAATTTAGCCGGGGGTGATGATGCACACCTTTAATCCCAGCACTCAGGAGCAGAAGCATATGGATCTCTCTCTCTCTCTCTCTCTCTCTCTCTCTCTCTCTCTCTCTCTCTCCTCTCTCTCTCTCCTATACCCACCTCTTGGCACACCTACCTCACCAGGCCTGTACACCCCCCGCCCCTCAATAAACTCCTAGGCGGGTTTGTTGCGTGTTCCTTGTTTCCTTCTCACATGCGCCAGGTAATTTCGGCAGAGGATGACTCTGAACTCCTGATTCTCACGCTTCTCCCAAGTACTAGGATTATAAGAGTGCACACCACACCTGGATAACACTATGTTTTTTCTAAGAAATATTTTTTTTTTTTTTTGGTTTTTCGAGACAGGGTTTCTCTGCGGCTTTGGAGCCTGTCCTGGAACTAGCTCTTGTAGACCAGGCTGGTCTCGAACTCACAGAGATCCGCCTGCCTCTCCCTGCTGAGTGCTAGGATTAAAGGCGTGCGCCACCACCGCCCGGCAGAAATATTTTTATTATTATATTTTTTTATTCATTGTGCATATGTGTGTGTGTGTGTGTGTGTGTGTGTGTGTGTGTGTGCACGCACGTGCGTGCGCACGCGCTATGTCAAGGCTAGAGGACAACCTGCAGGAGTTAATTCTCTCCTTGCACCATGTGGGTCCTGGAGATAGACAACAGGTTATCAAGCTTGGTAGCTAAGTGCCTTTGTCCACTGAGCTCTCTAGCCAGCCCTAACACAAGTGTTTTCAGCTGTCTGCTGCCTTCTCCTCCTCTTTCGTCTCTTCCTCTACCACCTCTTCTGATGCTGGGGTTCAAATCCACGGCCTTGGCATGCGAGGCAACCATTTTACCACTGAACCCCATCGTCAGCCCTTGATTTTCTGAGTCAGGGTCTCACTGTACAGCCCAGGCTGCCCTTGAACTCTGATCTTTCTGTTCCTACCTCCTGACTGCGGGTGGGATTTTGTTCATATATCCATTTACACTTATGATGATTGTAATATAGTTTTTTTGCATTTTGATAAATTACATATTTGGGGTCCAGTATTGGTGGTGAACACCTTTAATACCAACAGTTGGGAGGCAGAGGCAGGTGGATCTCTATGAGTTTTGAGGTCAGTTTGGTCTAGATAATAAGTTTTAAGTCAGCCAAAGCTACATGGTGAGACCCTGTCTTTAAAAAAAAAAAAGCCAAAAAACCAACTTGACGTAAGTTTAAAGTTCAGGACACTTTAAGTGTCTGCCAGAGACCTGCTTTGGTAGGGGGTTAAGTCCCAAAAGGGATGGGTGGGGTCGGTGTAGGGGGTGGGGTTTGGGTGGAGTGGACAAGATCTGAGGATGAATCAGAATGGCTGGAAATGAGTTTATTGAAAAAGAATACCTTTTAAATTCTATAGTTGCAAATAGGGTTAAATCGGAGAAAGGAGGCTGATGAGTTGGGGTGTGGTTTGAGATCAGGGATTCAGGAAACTAAACTGACCTTGATAATAGGCACCAGTCTTATGTTAATAGAAGGGCCACAAGGTCCTCTTGCCAGAGATAAGAATTTGTCTCCCTTTTTAGCAAGCAGAAACTTTCTTCAAGCACCTGAGGAAATGGGTACTTGTCTAATGCCTGACCTTGGGAAAAGGACTTTCTTGGGGGTGTGGTGGGGGTGGGGTGGGGAGAGGGATTAAGGAATGGGAGGGGGTGGAAAGAGGCAGGTCAGGCATTCCATTATAGAATATTACAGTTTCTTGTCTGACTCAGTTTATCCAAATAGCTGAAGTTTAACGTGAGCAAAGACGAAGCTAGACAAGTATTTCTGTGAACCTGAGTAGACTTCAGGAATTTATAAATCTTGATTATCAAATATCAAGTGCATGCCACTCATGTAATTTTTCTAGCAGCTTGATGTTAGCTTGTATGGGAGTAGGCAGTTACCAGGCTATACGGTTCTACAGGGGCGTGGATTTTTTTTCGAAGAATTATTTTGTTTAGAGAGGTTGCCATTGTACACATTTCATTCCTCAGCAAACACGCACAAAATTTCCCAAAGGGAATGCCATAATAGTGAGAATCATTAAAAATGAAAGAAAGTCGGGAGGTGGTGCACCTTGAATCCCAGCACTCGGGAGGCAGAGGCAGGGCTGTTACACAGAGAAACCCGTCTCCAAAAACAAAAACAAAACAAAACAAAACAAAACAAAACAAAAAAACCAAAAACAAAAAAAAATAAATAAAAGGAAAAAAGGAAAGTGAAAGAGTCTTGGAAGCCGGGCGGTGGTGGCGCACGCCTTTAATCCCAGCACTCGGGAGGCAGAGGCAGGCGGATCTCTGTGAGTTCGAGACCAGCCTGGTCTACAAGAGCTAGTTCCAGGACAGGCTCCAAAGCCACAGAGAAACCCTGTCTCGAAAAACCAAAAAAAAAAAAAAAAAAAAAAAAAAAAAAAAAAGAGTCTTGGAGAATTGCGATCTGTAAAATTGAAATGCTGGGACTTTGTCAAGCTGCAGTGGTCGCCGCGAGGTGCGCACCAAGTCTGCTGGGCGGTGCACACCAAATCTCCACGTACGAAATGATACTTTATAACAGCGAAAGTATCCAGAGTCCGTCTCTCACCTCCAGCAGCCCTCGAGGATGACTGAAGCCTTTGCTTCTCTAGGATTGGCATTTGACGACAGACTTTGTTGAATGCTCTCAGATCATTAAGCTCTGCTCTGTTTAGTTTGGTTTTGCTTTGCAGGCACAGGGTCTCCCTATAGAGCAATGGTTTTGAATGCTGCGACCCTTGAGCGTAGATTCTCGTGTTGTGGCAACCCCCAACCAGAAAATTATTTTTATTTTTACTTCATAATTGTAATTTTGCTACTGTTACGAATTGTAGTGTAAACATCTGTGTTTTCTGATGGTCTTGGGTGGCCCCTGTGAAAGGGTCATTCGACCCCCCCAGCAACCCCTCCCTAGAGGCCGTGACTCAGATATTGAGGACTGCAGCTTGAAAGTTCTCACTGGCCTGGAACTCGCTATGCAGGTGTGGCTGACCTTAAACTTGCACAGGTCCTTCTGCCTCCTCCTTCTGAGTGCCAGAGAAACAGGTGTATTCCACTACACCTGGCCTTTAAATCATAAACTTATTTTTATAATAAAATGTAGGTCCGACTGTATGAATCGATACAAGCATTCATGTCTATATGTGTGCACGTTTTGAGACAGGGTCCCACACATCCAAGACTGTCCTCAAAGCCACCATATACTGCAGGATGCTTTTGCCCACACCACCACCCGAATACTAGAGTTATTGTTTATACCATGCCTGGTTTTATGCAAGCTAGGATTGAACCCAGGGCCTTCTGCATGCCAGGCAAGCACTCTATCGTCTGAGCTACACTCCAGCCCCCACATCATTAAATTCTTACATTTAGGTTGCAGCTATGCTTTCCAATCTTTGTGATAATCTGGGCGTGAGGAAAGACTGGGATTTTCAATACTTCATCAACGGTAGCAGCAACTACTGGAAACATCTGTGTCGCGGCAGCAACTACTGGAAACATCTGTGTCGCGGCAGCAACTACTGGAAACATCTGTGTCGCGGCACTACGCTTCACCAAGTGTTTTCTCGTAGCTCCTTTTGCTCCTGAAGACAGAACGTACTGTTATTAAAAAAGCACTTCTCCGAGGAGGGGACTGGATTTCAGAGTGACTGAGCCACTTTGGGACGGGAGGGGTAACTCAGGGGGTGCAGCAGAGCGGTGACATACTTCCAAAGTTCCGGGGACAAGGGCAGAGCTTGGTCCTCAGTCCTGATAGAGAGAGGAAAGAGAGGCCAGGAAGGAGGAGGAGAGAAAGGGAGAGGCTCAAAACATGGATGTTTCGCCTTTTCCACCTGCATTAATGGCTGTTTGCTTTGCTTTGTGAGACAAGATCTTATTTTGGACACGCTGGCTTCACTCCCGTGGAAGTCTCACAAATTAGTACTTGATGTGTCCAAACTTTCTTGCTGACGAGCTGTGCTCTGCTGACTTGTCTTAGACATCTCACGCTGGTCTGTGCCAGCCACTGAGAGATAGAATAGCATCTAAGTTAGCATGAAGTTCTGTGTTCTGTGATTCTTAAGTTTTAGCATCAGCATTTCTGCAATGTTCTGCAGAGAGCTCCAATTTCCAGGTGTTGTGCTATGGAAATACATTTTTAACACCGGGTTCTGCTGAGTAAGCCTTGGAACCTGCAAGCCTCATGCATTTTAGGTACAGGCAGTGGCAAACAGCTATTGCAAGTTTGTTTCACTCCCTACTATTGCATATGTTATTTTATTTTATTTTATTATTTTATTTTATGTTTGATTTTTCAAGACAGAGTTTCTCTGTAACTTTGGAGCCTGTCCTGGAACTAGCTCTTGTAGACTAGGCTAGCCTCGAACTCATGGAGATCTGCCTGCCTCTGCCTCCTGAGTGCTAGGATTAAAGGCATGTGCCACCACTGCCCGGCTCATATACTGTTTTATTAAGCTTAGGTCTCCATGTCTATCTCTGAATGGCCTAGAACTTGCCTTGTAGATCAGACTAGCTTCAAACATCTACAGACTCTCTTGCCTCTGCCTTTTGATTGCTGGAATTATAGGCTAAGCTTGGCTTTCCCATTTCGTGTGTGTGTGTGTGTGTGTGTGTGTGTGTGTGTGTGTGTGTGTGTGTTTAACTGTGATTGAACCCAGGGTCCCATACATGGCCTATGTCCTAAGCATCATCATCATCATCGTTATTAATATTATTATTGAGGTCTCATATATCCTAGGCTGGCCTCAGACTCACTATATGTGGAAGAATAGCCTTGAACTAATGATTCCCCTGCCTTCACTTCACAAATGCTAGGATTACAAGCCTGGGCCACCATACTTGTATATGGGTTTTGTGGTTTTGGGAACCAAATTTTGTGCACGCCATGTTAACACTACTAACTGAGATGTATGCCAAGTCCTCCTTTGACATTTTGTTTTGGGATGTGGATCTTCCTAAATTGCCCAGTGTGGTGGTTTGAATAAGTATGACCCATAGGTCATAGGATGTGGAGTGGACTATTAGGAGGTAGAACCTTGTTGGAGCAGGTACAGTACTGGAGGAAGTGTGTCACTGGCTTTGAGGTCTCAAATGCTCAAGCCAAGCAAGTGTGTCTCAGTCTCTTCCTGTTGTCTGAGGATCCAGATGTAGAACTCTCAACAACTTCTCCAGCACCATGTCTGCTTGCACGCTGCCATGTCCCACCACGATGATAATGAACTGAACCTCTGAATTGTAATTGAGCCACCCCAATTAAATATTTTCCTTTATAAGAGTTGCTGTGGCCATGGTGTCTCTTTACAACAATAGAACCCCAACTAAGACACCCAGGCTGACCTTGAACTTTGGGTCTTCTGTCTCATCATTTTGAATATCTGGGATTACAGGTTTATGCCATTGGGCCCAGCTCTCTAGCTTTCCCATTTCTCTGATATTTGTATTAATCCTCTTTATTAGTTTTCAAAGTAAATCTTACTGAGGATGAAGAGAGTGTATCTCGCAACAGCAGTGACTTTTTTATTTGTTATTTTTTTTTTGAGACAGGGTCTCGCTGTATAGTTTTGGTTGTTCTGGAGCTCACCACGTAAACCAGGCTGGCCTTGAACTCGTAGAGATCCACCAAGGCAGTGACTTTTAAAAGATCATAAGTACAGATTTAGCAGAAGAATGTTCATTCCAGTGGTATTTAAAAAGGTGGTTGTTTTGTTGTTGTTGTTTATTTGTTCGTTTTTGAGACAGAGCCTCTCTATATACCTTGGCTGGCCTGGCACTCACTAAATAAACAGGCTGGTTTTTATCTAACTGTGATCTGCCCTACCTCTGCCTCCTGAGTGTTGGGGTTAAAGATATGTAACACTGTGCCTAGCTACCCTTCACTCTTGTTTTAAAATGTATTATTTAACAATTTCATACACATATATAATAAATATGCCCAACCCCATTCCTCTCTCTGATCTCCGCCTCCCATTTCCTCTGAATCTCCTCTTCCCACCAAGTCTCCTTGCTACTTTTGGAAAGCATTGGTAAACATGTTCCCTGCTGCACTCTGTCAACTGAGGAAGCAAAGAAGAAAAAAATGGTTTGTGTCCAGAATTTAATTTAGACATAGAAGAGTTTCCTGAAGGTAAGACATTTTAATCCACTAAAATGGGAAAGGAAGTGGCCAGGGCAGACTCAGCTGGGCGGTGTGCAAAGTTTAATGGTGGAGAGGATTTTGAAGGTGGAAAATAAAAGATTTCTACAGAGAGCTACCTAGGATACAAATTGCCTTGGTATTGACTCTGAGAGGCTGTCAGTTAACACACACACACACACACACACACACACACACACGAAGACAAGGTTCTGAGGGGAGGGAAGAAATAGAAACTCAGATTTCAATCGTTCATTCATTCATTATTCACACATTATCGATTGCATTACAAGTCCAGCATTGTGCAATGTGTCCAGCTTTGCTCTTGACAGATTTACAGTTCAGTCAGGAGAGATGAAACAAGGATATGAAATCACTTCAGAAGCCAAGCAGCTTAGTTCACTCATGGAAGGAACCAGAATGTCTGGGGCTGATGTGAACAAACTTCCTGAAGACTGGTCTTTAAGATTGAAGAAAGGTGCCTGTGGCCGGGAAGATGGTTTAGCAAGGTAATGGTGCTGTCAAATCTGACAACCTGAGTTCGAGACCCACATGGTGAATGGAGAAAACTGACTACCACAAAATTGTCTTCTGACATCAAACATCTGCACAGATACAGTCACATACAAAATAAATAAAAATGTAGTCATCCTTAAGAAAGAAAAAGAGAGCAGGGTGATGGTGGCGAACACCTTTAATCCTAGCACTCAGGAGGCAGAGGCAGGCAGATTTCTGTGAGTTTGAGGCCAGCCTGGTCTATGGAGTGAGTTCCAGGACTGGTTCCATAGCTACTGAGAAACCCTGTCTTAAAAAACCAATAAGAAAGAAAGAAAGAAAGAAAGAAAGAAAGAAAGAAAGAAAGAAAGAAAGAAGGAAGGGAGGGAAAGAGGGAAGGAGGGAGGGAGGGAGAGAGGGAGGGAGGGAAGAGAGTTGGAGAGATGGCTCAGTGGTTAAGAGCACTGGCTGCTCTTCTAAAGAACCTAAGTTCAATTTCCAGCACCCACATGGCAACTCACAACTGTCTGTAACTCCAGTTCCAGGAGATTTGACACCCTCACACAGACACACATGCAGACAAACATGAATATATATAAAATAAAAGTAAATTGTTTCTTAAAAAATTAAAAGAAAGAATGAAAGATTTACAAGCAGGCAAAACACCTGTATTTATAAAGTAATAATAAAAAGTTTAAGGGCTAGAGAGATGACTTTAGTGGTTAAGAGCACTTGCTGTTCTTCTAGAGGCCCTGGGATCAGTTCCTAGCACTCACATAGTGGTTCACAACCATCTGTAACTCCAGTTCCAAAGGATATGACCCTCTCTTCTAACCTCCAAGGACACCAGGCATGCACATGGTGCACATCTATACATGTAAGCAAAAACATTTGTACACATAGAATAAGATAAATCTTTTTTACTAAGGATAGAAAAGAGATAGACATGTTGGTACACTTAATCCCAGTGCTAGGGAGGTAGAGGCAAGAGGGTCAGTTCAAGGCCAGCCTGGTCTACATAGTGAGCTCCAGTACAGCCAGGGCTATGTGGAGAAACCCTGCCTCAAAAAGAAAGAAACAGGGCTGGAGAGATGGCTCAGCAGTTAAGAGCACTGACTGCTCTTCCAGAGGACCCAGGTTCAATTGTTCTATTCCCAGCATCCACATGGCAGCTGGCAACTGTCTGTAACTCCAGTTCTAGGGTATCTGGCACCCTAGATATGAGATATCTAGATACATTCATAGAGATATGTTCAGGCAAAAACACCAATGCACATTAAACAAAAGAGAGAAAGGGAGAGAGGTGGCAGTGCCTGGAGAGATGCCTGAGCAGTTAGAGTATAGGCTGCTCTTCCAGAGTGCCTTGCATTCTTTAATAGAACCCCAGTTCCAGGAACTCTGATGTCCTCTCCTGGCTTCTAAGGGCACCAGACACACATGTGACATACAGAAATATACATGCAGGCAAAATATCCATACACATATATATATTTTTTTTAATTTTCAGAAAGAGACTGGGGTGATGGTTCAGTAGCTAGAACACCTGCTTTGAAAGCAAGAAGACCAGAGTTCAAATCCCCAGAATAAATGCCAGGTACACAGGGTGGCTTGCCTGTAGTTCTGGTCTGGGAAGGTGGAAGCAGAGTTCTATATCTTCCTTCCTCCTGCACCAAGTTAGTTAATGAAAGTAGGTTTGTTTGTAGGCTCTGGATTTAATTGAAAGAGTAAGAGGGGGATGAGCCATCAAAGAAGATCTCCAGTATCAGTGTTGGGTCACTATACGTACGTGCATCTGCAAGCACACACATGTGAGCTCACACACATGCAAACAGGCACATACAGATGCATGCATACCACACACACATACACATGGAAAAAAAGATTTTAAGCCAGGCAAGGTGGTGTGCACGATTGATCCCAGTACCTGAGGGACAGGAAGGCAGGTCTCTGTGAGTTTGAGGCCAACCTGTTGGGGAGTTGGGAGGTGTGGTTTAATGATAGATCACTTGCCAAATATCTGCATGACCTTGGTTCAACTTGCAGAGAGAAAGAGAAAGAGTTAAAATAAAATGAAAATAAAGGAAGGTGCTTTTATTATTGTGCAGTCTTTGGCTGATATTATAACCATCTACCCAACACCTATTCTCCCCACTTCCTTGCCAACTAACTTCTGGTTTTGTTTCGAGCTTCAGATACAACCCCCATACACACACCCAGCCATCTTTCTTAAATGGAATGACTCAATTCTGGCCAATGAGAGTTGAGTTGAGGATACTGTGTAGAGCTATCCCATTTGTCAGATGTCTTTTCTTCCTCTTGTCTAGACTGCAGACAGGTGCCTAGAAGCAACAGCTGTCTTCTTGTGAAAAGAAGGCAGTTTCTTTTTTTCTTTTTCTTTTCTTTCTTTCTTTTTCTTTCTTTTTTTTTTTTTTTTTTTTTTTTTTTTTTTTTTTTTTTTTTTTGAGACAGTGTTGCTCTGTAGTATTTGGAGCTCTGTAGACCAGGCTGGCCTTGAACTCACAGAGATCCGACTGCCTCTGCCTCCCGAGTGCTGGGATTAAAAGTGAGCGTCACCACTGCCCAGCAGGAAGGCAGTTTTTAATGGTGAGACAGGAGTTTGCCTATGTGCCTGATGGCATGGTGGATCTGTGAGACCAGCCTCAGACAGCCTGATTCCAGATCTGGGCAAGAAAAACACAAACCTATAAGCCACTGGTGTTTGTCATGAACAGTCAAACATAATTCCTGCCTGATAATCCAACCTGCTTATTCCATAGAGGAGAGACTGACCCGATCAAATTTCATAAACCTCTGGGCAGTGTGTATCAAGATTTTTCTTGCCCATCCTGGTACATGTACCTGTAATCTCAACTCTTAGGAAGTGGAGGCAGAAAGATCAAGAGTTCAGGTTATGCTTGGCTACATCAGGAGGTCAGCCAGCACGAAAGGAGACCCTGTCTCAGCTTTCCCTGAAAATAAAAACCCTACGAAAACTGAAGTTCCTACTCTGTGGGTAGGAGTCTCAAGAGAAAGGGTTGAGTTGTGAGCATTGGGTGGCTTAGTTTATGGTGTCCTGGAATGGAAGGGGGAGGACCCATGAGTTAAGGGGTAGAAAAAGAGGGGAAATCCAGAAGTAGTTGGGATTTTCCTGGAATAAAGTTTAATCTTCCTTTCGTGCAGGGAGCCGATTTGCTGGCCGCCATTACAAGATGGCACCGAGCCCCTGCACCACTGAGTAAACAACTCCATATTAGGCAAGGCTGTAGACAGAACCTCTCGCATGCACAGTAGTGCACAGTAATCTTGGCCAATCCCGTGGCCGGGGGCATCGAAAGACGAGCGAGTAGCCAATCCAGGCACGACCCGTGTCCGCTCTCCCTATATAAGCAGCTGCCGTTTAGTGCTCTGGGCCCTTCGCTTTCTGCTCTCCCTACAACCAAGAGGCTCCAATAAAGCGTGATTTGAGAAGAATCCTCGACTCGGTGGTCGTTCTTCCCTGCTGACCAGGGGGGTTCGCCACACTTTCGCTTCTTATATGAGGCTTACCTGACATGGCATGGAGTCAGGTGTGTGATGGGAACAGGCAATTCTGCAAGGTTAATGATATGGTTATGCCATTATTCTGAAGCAAAGTTAGTGTGGGTCTCCTTGGCAGTCTATGTTGGTCCCAGCCTGTGTGAGATAGTCTTGTGTTTCCTTGGGTCCTATAAGTGATTATGTGTTTTAGAACATCTGAAAAAAAAATCAAAGCAGTAAGCTTTAGTTTCTGAAACATGTGAGTATAATAGAAAAAAATCTATCTAGAAGGAATCGAAGCTGGGTAAAATGGTCCCCACATTGAAGGTCAAGATTGCTTTGGGATTTAGGGTTAATCTGCTTTTGAGGAAAGATGCAGGTTCCATCTTTCTCTTCCTTTAAGAGGGGCAGTTCTCAGCCTATGAGTTGAGACCCCTCTGGGAGTTGAATGATCCTTTCACAGGTTGCCTGAGACCATAGGAAAACACAGATATCTACATTACACATCATAACAGTAGCACAATTACAATTATGAAGTAGCAATGAAATAATTTTATGGTTAGGGTCACCACGACATGAGGAACTGTATGAAAGGGTTGCAGCCTTAGGAAGGTTGAAACCACCGCTCTAGAGGGAGCATATTGGTGTAAGTGTCTACATGGGTCTGCTTTACTTTCTCCGTTTCTTTTCCCTTTGGTCTGAGACTGACTCCAAGCCTCACATATGCTAAGCCTAGTTGTGTCCCTCAGAATTCCTTCTTTTTCATATCCCTGTGTATAAAAAAGCTTTCAGGCTGGGGCTGTAGTTCAGTTGGTAGAGTGTTTACTTAGCATCTACAAAGTTGTGGGCTCTGTGTACCCACATAACCTGGATCCCTGTCACTCCAGGACTTGGGAGGTAAAGGCAGGATGAACAGTTCAAGGTCATCCTTGGCTACCTAGTGAATTTGGGGCAAGCCTGTGCTACATCAGGCTCTGTCTCAGAACAAAAAGCAAAGTTTTAATAGACACATGGTTCATATAGATGGTCTGCTCATTCTTTACAACTTTACTTCAGCGGCTCAGGGCTAAGTTCAGAGTTCCTCACTCTTTTTTGTACCTTATTTCTATAGGCCCTGAACCTTGGTCCAGGCTTACAGAGCCAAATCTGGGTTCATTATTGCCCAAGTCTCCCTCAAGGGTTTGCATACTTATCTATCCTCTTCGAAGCCACCATAGCGCTGTTTTCTTCCTTCTTGCTTTCTGTCTCCACTCCCACTTTCTATAAAAATTATTGGTCTTTAGAATTCCTGCACCTCTTCCCCATTCACTTATTAAGAAAAATGGGTGTGGAATAGCTTAAACATTAATGCTTGAGCAGGCCTGGGGTGAACACTGTGCATATCAGCATATATTCTTTCTTATCAACCTATTCTTTCCTGAGTTTAGGCAACTGGTGTTTACTTTGATTTCCTACTAGTAAGGCATAGGTAAAAGATCACTAATTTTCTGTTCAGCCTTTATCCTCCCAGATAACAGTAGAAAGTCTCTGGAATGATTCACCTCCATTGTTGTTTGCTTCTCTGCTTTTTTGGGGGGTGAGGTGAGAGGTGGATTAAGCTACTGGATCCCATCGAAGAGAACCCTTAGTTTCTCCGGCTTTCCTCTCTTCCTTATGCTCACCATGTCGCTAGTTACTGATTTCCTTTTGTCAGTGCTACTTCTGCGTCTTGTGCACAGAATTTCCTCTTCCCACTTTTCCCCTCTGTCCTCTAGGATCCCATGAGCTCATGTCAAGCCTGAAACTATTGGGTTTTGCCTCACATGGTTGCCACAATTTATTCTTTAAAACTGCAACTGTGGTCAGCCATTGTCTTCTTGACAAATCTTTGGGCTTCCCCAGTGCTTCTAGAATAAGCAACAAAATCATTGGCATGGTGTCCAAGGCATTCTCCTCAGTGTTTCTCTCAGTCCTTGGCTTCTTCCAGGCTGGTAATCTCTTCCTCCTTCTCCTCCTCATCATCATTTTTGCCCCGCCAATGCTTAAGCATGCATAGGCAGCCTGTTTATGGCAGTTCTACAGTTGCTCCTATCCTGGGCAGTCCTAGATGCCTGTGTTATTGTCATACCCAAGGTTCCACAGTCTTCCTTTATGCTGTCTATCCAGCATTTTTGGGGGGCCTTCATCTTCACCTTATCCCGTGCACTCCTCCAAGCAGTGCTATCTTCAGGTATCTGCCATTATTCATTCTCATAACATGGCCGAAGCGTCTCAAGCACCGTTGCCATATTCTATAATTTACTTCCTTCTATAGATGGAGCTATTTCTTAATGTCGTCATTGTGCAGCCTATCTCTTTGTGTGTCGCCTAGAATCCTCCTGAGACATGCCATCTCAAAGACAGTCAGCCGCTGTTCTGAGGAGAGTTTCATTGTCCAGGTTTCGGAGTTGTAAAGAAGGCAGCTCAAGACAAGTGTCTCATATACTTGTAATTTTGCTGTTGTTGTTGTTGTTATGTCTCTTGCTGACCAAACCTCTCCTAGTGCCTGGAATGCAGCCCTCATTATCCCTACCTGCCTCTTGATGTCTGAAATAGCTCCTCCTTTGAACGGAGGGAACTATTTCACCTACTTCACTTACCAAATAGAGTGGTGGAAGTCAGTGAAAACCTTGGTTTGAAAGTAAACATCGAGAAGACTGAGATACAACACATGGGAAGGGCACACAAGGATTCTAACATTGTAATAAAGAATCAGAACCTCAAGCAAACAGTCAGCTTTGTCTATCTGGTAATCTCTTACCCAGAAGAAATTCTTTCTTTCTTTTTCCTTCCTCCCCCCAACCCCTGCCCCAACAGGATTCTCATGTATCATAGGCTGGCAGGCTGGTCTCAAACTCAACCAGCTCACCAACGACAACCCTAAACTTCTGATGGACTTATAGGCCTGACCACTTTACCCAGTTTTGGAGTGCTGGGGATAGAGATTAGGGTTCTGTGAAAGCCAGGCCAGTTCTCTACCAACCAAGGTACACCCACCAGGTCCCAATATTAAATTCTGACCAACATGTCAACAGATGGCTACTAGCGGACTTATTTCATCCTGTCTGGGTTCTGAAACCATGTGCTCACTATCAATTATAAGCTATTTAAGGAAAGGATTGTCTGTCATTTATTTATTTATTTTTTGGTGCCGAGTTGATCCCAGGTCTTAGAACACGCTAGGGACAAACTCTTTCACGAGCCCCTCTACCCTCCAGACCCATGTTTATCTATTTTCCCTCCCTGAAGGGTACATGTATGTATGTGGCTATGCCAGCAATTTGGGCACAGTGTTACAGAAAGCCATCAGACACAACAATTAGCACTCTTGGAAGCCAGGCCTGGTAACTCACACCTGTAATTCCAGCATTTGGGAGGCTGAGGCAAGAAAGAGAATTTTGTCAAGTTTGAGGCCAGCCTGGGCTAATAATAAGATATATGTGTGTGTGTGTGTGTGTGTGTGTGTGTGTAAAAGGTATTTTGTATGTATGTGTTGGGGCAGCAGGTAAAGGTGCTTGCCATACAGGCCTGACAGCTTGAGTTGAATCTTCAAAACCCATATGAAGGTCAAAGGAAAGAGTTGATTCTAAAAAGTTGTTCCCTTGTGACAGAGCATGTGGGCATGTGCAAGCATGTGAGGGTGAGCACGCGTGTGCGCACACACATCCACACAGATAAATAAAGCGGTTCAGTGTAGTGGTACAAGTCTTTAATCCTAGCACTCAGGAAGCAGAGGCAGGTGGAGCTCTGTGGGATCCAAGGCCAAAGTAGGCTATATAGTGAGTTCCAGGACTGCCAGGGCAACACAGAGACATCTGGTCACAAACAAATGAAAACAAACTAATAAATGAAATACTTAAAAATGTTGAAAAGTTCAGGATGAATTTACATAGGTAGGGCATTTTACCTTAGCTGATTTTGAATACAAAGGGAATTTTCATAGGTGGAGAAGGTGAATGAATAAGTAAAGCAATATTCCAAGTTTCATGTTTTATAATTACATTCTAACACCATTTACAGATCTTTTGTGAATTTCTTCCCATGTTTGGGGCAGGTCCCAGTCTTTTAAATTTCTTATTCAGCTGAAACAAATGCCTCTCAGACAGAATATGTTATTTCGAAAGTCAGTCCAGTTTATCCAATAACTTTACTTCAGCCCTTGAACCGGGGCTTAGCTGTGGATGACCAATTCGACTGTTTTAATCGCCGCATCCTTAACCAGAACATCCCACTGTAATCCTCGGTGAAGTGGAGGAAAAGACACCTGTTGTTTTTCCAGCCACCCGCTGACAAGGTCCAGTGAGGCGCAGGTATTCCTTGGAATATTTGCATCAACACATCATAGCCCTGGTGCATTACATTATCGACAGGAGTGTGCTGGGACTTTGCCCTGCAATATCTGGCTCCTTTCACCCTTTGGAAGCTGCCGCTGCAGCGAAGAGAGAGTGGGAGAAGAAAGAATGTGGTGTGTGGAGACGGCATTCCTTTCTTTATCCCTCTATCGAATGGAGTGAAAAGCAAACAGAGCTTATTGTAGATGCCACCAAGGATTTCTTGCCCAGCACTTATCACAGTGCAGGGGTTTGTTTACGGGGTAAATGACCAGGCTGAGTTTTCCTCTTAGATCTTTGTTATCTCCCATCCCTAGAAAAGCCCTGACATCCATTTGTGGAACAAAGAAAATGGATTTGCTTCATGTAGAGGAATTTTTTTCCCACATTTTCTGGATTATATATCTTTCTTGCAGAAAACTTAAGAAGGCTAAACTTTTAACCTTTGTTTGCTTCCCAAAGGAAGGATACATGTAGGCACTGAATGCTGAATGAAAAAAAAAAAAAAAAAAGAAAAGGAGACATGACTGCTTCTCCTAGGTGTGGTGGAGATGGAGGTTTATTGTAGATAAAAGAGAGAGCACAGCCAGAGAAAGAGACATCTGGGAGAGTCCAGAGTGAACAGGACCCTGAACCGAGCCATTGAGAACAGAAAGAGAAGGGCCAGAAAAGCAGGGAGACCAAGAGACCAGGAGCAGAAAGGGTAAAAAGGACTGGTGTAGCCAAAACGGCTGGACTATCTAGGGAAAAACTGCTGGGGATAAGGATAGGCAGTTCCTGGCCTGGAGCTTTTACGGTAGGGGGCAGGGTATGCCAGTCATACCCTGTGACAGGTTGGGACTGAGGGATGCTGGGAGAACCTGGTGGCCAAGTCTGCTTTGATTTGTTAAATAGGCATCTCTGTTAGCCATTTGTCTTGGCTTACAGAATTTATGTGCCAGTTTAGAGAGCTGATAAAGGCCTTGAAGTAAAGCGGTGGACCTCTAGGTAAAACTCAGTATGAGGAGCGAGAGAAAAAGGGAATGCTAACACCTCGGCCAGGTCATAAGCTTGGTCAAACTAGCGTCACTGCTGAGAGGGGGGTATTAGTTAGATGCAATTAATGACTAGAGGTGGAAAAGGACTTTCCCAAGGCCAGTAAGAATAAGAACTTGCTTGTAATCTGCATGCTTGACTGGCGTAGAGTTGGGAGAATTTAAAGACATGTGTCCTTTCTGGCTTATTAGTATTTTTATGTGTGTATGGCTTATGTGTGTGTTTACATTTGCTTTTGGATACATTTGCTCACCAGTGTGTGTGTGTGTGTGTGTGTGTGTGTGTGTGTGTATGTAGATCAGAGATTGACATTGACATTTGGGGACTTCTTCTGCTGCCCTCCACCTTAATTTTTTTGAGATAAGGTCTCAGTGATCTTTTTACTAGACTGGCTGGTCAGTCAGTGTGTTCTGCAGATCTTGCCGTGTCTGCCACTCAGCACTTGGGTTACTCATTCGTAGTGTCCGGTCTTCAATGAGGGTGCTGGGGATCCGAACTCAGGTCCTCATGCTTGTCACGGAAAGCACTTTACTCACTGAGCCATCTGTTTTCTATCCATGAACCTCAACGTCATAGATGACAACCCTGTGTCCCACTGTCAAAAGGCTGGACATCCCTGCAAAACCCTGAGAAACTTGACTGATGTTTGTAAGACTTCAGATCAAAAGTGACCTGGGCAATCTCATAACAGCATACAGAGGTTTTTTTTTTTTTTTTAAATTAAATGTCTGGTTATCATAAGATGTAGGCACTTTGGAAGACAGAGGAATCTTCTAGATCTGATGCAAATAGCACACAGTCTAATTTTGCCTTCAGGAATATTTGCCAGGACACGTTTTCAGTGTGGCTACTGATACATAAACATAAGCAAGTATAAGTTTAATTAGAATTTCAGCACAATGAGGTCACTGCTACTTCACACCACAATCAGTTCTCTTTTGTTATTATAAAGGAGTGCTCCCAAGGTGGGGCAAGAATAATCTGTGCCCCAAACCCGGTTTGGTTTATTACCCAAATTGCTCTGGAAAATTTCCTTTCTGTTTTTGCATTTGTTTAGCAGGTTCCTTACAATATATGTGTGACTAAAATCATTTTAAAAGCCTTAATTGTATTACAAGGGCAGCGATTCTGCAGATCTTGTGACAACACATTCCTCTCTTCTGTACGCGTTTATTTCATTTCTTTTCAGTGGTTGATATTTGAACCTCTTTCATTTATAGTAGATCCTGCCACACAGTTCACAAAAGTGCCTAAGCAGGTTCAGGAGGGGTTAAAGAATGCACTGCTGATATAAAAACTGCCACTCTGTTATGTAATCTCTGCAATCTTATATTCGAATCTGGGCTCTTGTGAAATGATCAAATGACTAGGGAATATGATATATGATTGGGAAGTAATATAAAAAGAATTGTACATTCTGCCATACCTGTACATTTTGTTCCATGAACCTATTATGATTTTTGACAAGAAGCAGCAACTTGCAAGTTTTAGATGTTTAAATGATTTAATTTTTGTTGTTGTTTGTCTTCATATTTTATGAAGAAGTACAGGTTGTGGATTGTGTCTAAAATATATCATTACAATTCTATACAAAATAGAATGTCACTGAGACATTAATGAACACACAGGGAAATTCCATGGGAATTAGAAGTCACATATAATTTACAAAGAAAACAAAAAACATTTTTTTGTTTGTTTTTTGTTATTGTTGTTTTTGAGACGAGGTCTCAATATGTAGCCTTGGCTGACCTGGAACTCACAGAGATCTGCCTGCCTTGCCTCTCAAGCACAGGGGTCAAAAGCATGGGTGCCATCACACCCAACTGTTTCTGACTTTGTTGTTTTGAAGCAAGGTTTCATGTGGCTCAGGATAGCCTTGAACTTCTGGTTCTCTCTCCAAGCACTGGGATGCCAGCACACACTTCCGCATCTTCTTCTTGATGCAGGATCCCATGTACTTCGGATTCTCCTGCTTCCACCTCCTGAGTGTTGGGGTTACAGACATGTATCCCCGCATTCAGCTCGCCATTTATTTACTTACTTCCTTGAGACAGGGTGTCCTGTAACCCAGGCTAGGGTCATGGTGGGTATATAATCAAGGAGATCTTGAACTTCTGTTCTTCTTGCCTCTACTGGGACTGAAAGTGTACAAGCGCCTGTCCTCAAACACAGTGCATACAGAGCAGGCAACTGGAACCAGGGCTTCGTCCATCCTAGGCAAACACGCTCCTGAGTTACGGTAGTCTTCTGTTTTTGTGTTTTGTTTTCAAGACAGAGTCTCTACATAGTTCAAGCTAGCCTTGAACTCACTACACAGCCCAAGCCAGCTTTGAAAACTTGTCATAGTCTTGCTTAGCATTGCTCTGTGTTAAGATTCATGCATGAGTCACCATTCTTGGCTTATTTGAATTAAGTCACTGAAATTGAAAAGACTAAAATGAAAATTTAGCTTTTTTTGGTTGTTGTTCTTGTTTAAGATAAGGTCTCAAACTATATTTGAAATGTAAACTCAGGTTTGTATTGATCCTCTTGCTTTAGCCTAGTAAGTGTTTGCATCATAGGTGTGAGCCATGCTTGGCATAAATCTAGGTTTCTATGTTGCTACAAAGAGTTTTCCAGGCTGGTAAGCTGCTAAGTGAGGAAAGGCACCTGTCACACAAACCTGGAGACCTGAGTTTGATCCTTAGATCCTTGGAACTCAATAATTCATTTCACGAAGTTGTCCTTGGACTTGGAAACATGCACCAAGGCACACATTTGACTACATAAGGCACATACACATATCATAACAAATAAGATTTAAAAATTTAATTGAAATAGTTTTTTTAAAGAATATATATATCTGCGTTAATTTAGTTATAATGAATGCTTGCTGTTCTTGGTGGCTCATGCTTTCTCAGTACTTGGAGGTTGAGGCAGGAGGATCACTGGGGGTTTAAGGACAACTTGATCTACACACTGAAAGGCAGGCCAACCTAGGCTACAGAGAGAGAGATGCTGTCTCAAATCACACACACACACACACACACACACACACACACACACACACACACACACACACAGAGTATTCAGTGCAGGACCTGCTGGGGTGATGGGTTCTGGACCCCTGGAATCGCAGTCTAGAGAATTAACAGTCAAGTCAAAGCCAAGAGGATCCCTCTTCATTTTCCTTTTTCTCTGTCTTTCTCTTTCTCTCTCTCTCTTTCTTCCTTCCTTCCTTCCTTCCTTCCTTCCTTCCTTCCTTCCTTCCTTCCTTCTTTTCTTTCTTTCGGTTTTTCAAGACAGTGTTTTTCTGTGTAGGTTTGGTGTTTGTCCTGGAACTTGCTCTGTAGACCAAGCTGACCTCAGACTCACAGAGATCCGCCCGCCTCTGCCTCCTGAGAGCTGGGATGAAAGGCGTGCGCCACCACCGCCCGGCCATTTTACTTTACTCTAATCAGGGGAAATTTGATAAACTAGAAAGCATACTGGAAAAAAGTCAATAAAGGGCAGAGAAGAGCTAAAGAAAGGGGAAGAGGCCTTGGCTCTTCTTGTTAATTAGGGCCAGAAAGGGGATTTCCTATACCCTAAGTGTGTTTCAATCTCATAGGCTTGGCGAAAGGAAAATGCTCAGTGATTCACCCCGCTTTCTCAGTAGTCAGGCTCAGTCTGGTGCACTGCAATTTCCTCTTCATGTATTATGGAGTGACTAATGGGAGAGCTAGGTCGCCAACCAACCTTTCACTCCACCTCAACGCTATAGGATTTCAGTTGGCCTTCGCCTGCTGGGAAAGAGGAGGTTTAAATCTTATCACGAGCGGGGCTCTTAGAAGTTATGAAGGGACTTCCCTTGGGACTTGTTGCAACAGAGGGCAGTGGCCATAGAAGTTTGAGGGTAGTTTCCTGTTTTGCTCTGCTGTATCTTGGGGTGGCTCTGAAACTCTTTCTTACCTCTGACAGAGGAAAATGCTCATGGGGTTGATTAATTATCACCGGGAATTCACTGAGGGAAACTGGGCAAGGATAGGTAGTTTCTGATGGCACGTGTAAATTCTAGGTTGTAGGTGAAGCTTTGTCAAGGGCCCACTCCAGAGACACCCACGCTGGGCTCTCCTTTGCTTGGAGAGTCTTCACCAATACCAGCATTCCAAGTTCTGATGAAGTGGCCAAATTCACAGGGACAAAGCTTTGGGAAGGATTTACACATACAAAATCGGCAGGGTTTTAGACTTTGTGACTAGCTTTGTAGACACAGAAGCACAAACCAAGCCATATTGAGTACCTCAAAAACTTTGCCCATGTGGCTGCTGGCAGCCATACTCCACACAAAATTAAAAATTATTTCCCAAGATGCACACCCTGTGCTCCAGTTGATATTTTAATAACTTGATTAAAAATTTCCCAGAAGTCTGTTAGAGTCAGGAAACAGTCTGTGGTGTAGGTGAGGATTTGTTTTTGCAACGGAAACTTTTAGCCCCCATGAACAGACTAGCCAAAAACCCTCAGTTACGTGTTTGTCCTCCATCCTTACTTGAATGGATAATGAGAAGTGAAAACCTGGTTGGAAGAGTAGGTTTGCTTCTTTCTCTCTCATGGTCAGGCGGACTCACAGTAGCCAATTCTCAAACTGTCTTTTATTTTCCATTTGGGCATTCACTATCTGATGTAGGAGTGTCTTATGAATACAGTTTCCGTGTTGTTATTTCGGGTGTAAAGCTATCTATGCGGGAGCCGGGCAGAATGAAAAGCAGGCCTGCCCGCAGCTCATCACTACAACTATCAGAGACATTGTTATCAATAAAATTAAAAAGATCAAAGCCAGGCATGGTGGCACTCTCCTGTAATATGAGATTCGGAAGGCCGAATCAGGAGGACTGTTCTAAATTTGAAGCCAGTCTAAATCTACAGAGTGAGCTCCAGGTCACTGACACCTACATAGCAATGGCATGTGTCTAAATAAATAAATGCAGTTACCATAAAGATGGTGTGAGTAACCTGGGGGAAATATTTTAATTAAAATATCCAATAGCCGGGCATTGTGGCACGTACCTGGCAGAGGCAAGCACAGCTCTGTGAGTTTGAGGCCAGCCTGGTCGACATAGTGAGCTACAGGCTAGAAAGGGTTAAAAAAAATCAACAAGAACAAAAACAAAAATTCACAAAAACAAACAAAAACCCAAAACTCGGTAACTTGGGGGGGGGTGGTTAGAGTATGGTTTGCCCTTTCTTAATTAAAACTGAGTCTGATAGTCCCTTTGGCCAGCTCACTGCAGAAACTATGAAAAACCCCGAGGGGCTGGGTTGCTGTCCAAGCCATGGAACTCCATTCCCCTGTGCGAGCTCCAGCCTGCCGGCCTCGGTCGCTGCAAGTCTCTGGAGGTCTTTCCCCTGCTTGTAGACATCTAGGTTCCCCAGGGCCCGGGTCCTCCTGCCTACACCACGGTGTAAGACCGGCCGCCTCAGGCTCGCCGCCACCAGGTCGTGGCAAAAATCTCTTCCCTTCTCGGGGCCCCAGGAGCCAGGCCGCCTCCCTCCTCCCTCCCTGCTGGCGGGGCCCTTTCCCAGCCCGGGATCAGCAGCAGCGGCAGCAGCGAAGGCAGGAAGCGAAGCCCTTGTTGATGCTGTTCCATGGCGCGCCTGTCCGCCCTCCGGTGGCCTCTAGGCTCTTCCCGGCTTCTGGCTTTCCCCCCCGCCGCGCGTGCGCAGTGCCTCACGAGGGGGCGGGGCTCAGATTCCTGTCAGCAGCGGCGGCGGTGGCGGCGGCCGTCAGTGTGCGCTGAGGAGAAGCCCGAAACGGACCCTTTGGCTCTCCCGCTCCCCTTCCCCGCCCGAACCGTCTTCTCTCTGGACTCACCGGGACTCAGTTCTCCACTCCGCAGAGCCTCTTTCCACGCCGCCGCCGTTCTCGTCGCTCGGCCGGCTGGGAAGTGACTGCCCTCGAGGAGGAGGAGGAGGAGGCAGCCGCCCTCACCTCGCCACCCCCGGTTCGGTGCCCGCGGTCCCGGAGAGGAGGTGCCGCCGCCACCGCCGCTCCCCCCCCTCCCGCTGCCCTCGGGCCGGGCTGGGTCGAGCTGCGATGCCCTCGGACTTCATCTCATTGCTCAGCGCGGACCTAGACCTGGAATCGCCCAAGTCCCTGTACTCGCGAGGTGAGTCAGATGGGGGGGGGGGGGGGTGGGGCGTGGGGGCGGGGAGCGCGGGCGCGCGGAGTCCCGGGGGTGCCCGTCGGAGCCCGGCTCAGCCGGGCTTGCCCCCTCCCGAAAGTCCCTGGCTGGCCCGGGGGTGCCCCGGGAGGGCCGGGGGTGATTTGAGAACCGCGGAGCGGCGGCCCCTCCCCAGCGCAGCGTGGGACGCCTGGGGGTTCAGGTTCCATGCCCCCCCAGCCTCCGAGTCCTCTGCGGCCCCCAAGGTTCGCATCCTGACGGGCGGCCGCTCCCGGCGCCGCCACCCTCGGCGGGCTGCCGGCCCAGCCCTCCCCCGGCTCGGGAATCACCCCACTGGTCCCCGTGCCGGCGCCGCCGGGGCGGGGGGGTGGGTCGGGACACCGCGGCTTCTCTCTCCCGGACCATCCTCCCCGGCAAAGTTGCCCCAGTCGGGGCTGCGTGGCCCCAAGCGCCTTCCAAACTCAGGGTCACCATTTTTTTCTCCCTCTTTCGGGGCTTGTTTGTGCGCGGTCGTCCTTATTCCCCCCCCCCCCCTCCGGCCTAGTCCACTCCCTCCCCATGTCGGGACGGCCCCCCTCGACCAGGCGTTCTTCCTTTCCTCGTCATCCTCCTGCCTGGAAAAGGCCCGAATTTTCTTCTTTTCTCTCTTTCACCTCCGTGGCATTCTAATTCTCTTCTTTGGCAAAGATAGGGATGCCCCCCTGGATTACTTGTATTCCTCTCCCTGGAGTACCAGGCTCGGGCACAGTCCTGCCCTTAGAGAAATTTCTCTTTGCTCTTCAAGGGCCCCTTGCAGAGAGGAGGCAATGAACAGAGCTTCCCATTTAAAACTATTTTGGCTAAACCTTCAGGGGATTCCCAGCATCTAAAACATTAACACTTGAGGTGATCTCTGCTGGGGTTAAATTCCTACACTGGACACCATAAGAATGCGTCAGAACAGGTTCCCTATGCAAGGGGTATCAAACCCAAAACACCCACGTTTGTACTCCACCACTTAGACCCGTGGGAGGGGGCAAAATACCGGCCTTAAAGATTCATTTATATTTTAAAACATACCACGGTGAACCCTTTTCCCGAGAAATCCAGCATTTCTCTTGCTTGTTCTTAATTTTACAAACCCACCAGATACTTTCACCTCTTGGGGTTGGGGGACTGGAGGGAACTTAAGCCTGGCATTAGTGTGTAGTCATAGTGAATCAGAGGGATATGGTTTATCCTGGAAGGTGCTGACTTTATAGACTATTGAGTTTGTACACGGAGCCATGCTTAGTAACTGTTAGGCCATTGTCTGTTGCGCTGGTGACATTAGTTGGCAGTCACTATCCTGTAGGATGTTTCTCAGATATTACCTAAATAGCTTAGAAATATTGTAGTCTGAAGTGTCAGAAGGAAAAGAAAATATCAAGAGATGATCCTTAGAATAGGGCTAATGTACAATTGGATGCTAAAAATAATCAAGACAGTAACACCATTTGGGCAGTAGTCATTAGATAATTTTCCATGAAACAAATGCTTTATCAAAATCTAAGTTTAGCTTTGAGACCAGTGTAGAAGCAACCCAACCTTCCTTTTTCCAGGGAATAGACTAAACTAATATGGGCTTTAAGCTCTTAAAAATACATAATAGTTATATAAGAGATGTATGCTATCCTTGGCATTTTTCTCATTCAGCATAAAAAGTACTTAATGCTTTTTGTGTTTTTCAGATTCTCTGAAGTTACACCCATCCCAGAATTTTCATAGAGCTGGACTATTGGAAGGTCAGCAAAGTGCCGTTTTACAGCATATTGTGTTAGTATGCAAAGGCTTTCTCTGAGATGGAGTTGAAATGGAAAAGAGGGAAACTTTGCAGACTCACACAATGTAGTTTTTTGCTAAGGAGCCTGATCCTTCTTTTAGAGCAGCTTAATGTTTCAGTGGGTTTTGTTGTTGTGCTTGAAGTGCTTGTAGGCCATTGTATCTGCTTTGAGAGGTCTCAGGGAAATCCCTTACAATCATTTAAAATTATATGTTGGGTGTTTTACTGTAGAATTTCAGTTAATTTTTTTTAACACAAACTGAATTTGAAAGGTTCAAACATAAAGATGATAAATTAATAAATACAGCAGTGACACCAAACACATACTTAGATTAAATTCTAAATTGGAAACTTTTTTGGATGTTGTACATTTTAAAATGATATATAATTTATTTACCAATTATTGATCTGATTTCTGTATCATTATATCTAAGGATAAAAAGCTAAGTAATCAATGATTAAACTATGCTTAGGAAAAAAAAGGCCCATAGAATGTTCTGGAAAAGTTAATAGGATATGTACCTTAAACAGATGACAATTGCTTTAAAATCTTTTTATTTATTTTTTTAGACTTTATGCTTAATCATCAGAGTTTGGTGTTAGATAGTAAGGATATTATTTCTCCATTATTTAGAAATGAGAAACAAGCTGAAAGTAAAAGACCTGGAGAGAAAGTTCAACAGCAGCAGAAACACTCTGTGTTAGTCCATACTTCTTATCCAAAGCCAAGTGCCACTATGAAATCTACGTATCCACTAACAAGTACTTTATGATCTCTTTGAAAAGGGCCTTGGATATTTTTCTATAACTTGAATTCATGGCTTTTTTCTTCCCTTAGAGGTAGGTTAGTCCTGTAGATATAGTGGGGGAAGTGGGTGTTGCAATTCACCTTAGGTTTAAATACCAGTTTAACAACTTCTTCAGCTCTGTAACCTGAGGCAAGAGATTTTTACTATTCTAAACTTTATTATTTCTTCTACAAAAGTAGCTCTCTCCTTAGTTAGCTAATGTGTATTAAAGTGCCTAGTTATAGTATTTGGCCTTATTATTATTATTTTATTATTGGATACTACTGGGGATTTATTTACTTTTGATTTTTGCGACAAGTCTCACTTTGTAGCTCTTTTGTTGTTCTGATACAACTCCATATAGATCAGACTGGCCTGAAACTTAGAGTTGTCTGCCTCTGCTTTGAGTCCTGAAATTAAAGAGTGTTCCACAGTGCCCAGCAGTACTGGGGATTTAACCTAGGACTTTAAGAATGGGAAACAAATATTCTCACTGTGCCATATAGCCCTTGCAGGGAGAATCATAATCGGAGAGATTACCAGGCAGTAGAAAGACAGGGAAAATGTGTTCATTACTTAAGGATGTATTTTATAAATGTTAAGGGTTTTCTTTTTTTTTGTTTCTTTGTTTTTAAGATTATTTTTATGTGTATGGGTGTTTTTGCCTGCCTATACATGTCTGTATAGCACGTGTGTGCCTTGTGCTAAGAGACCAGAAAAGAGTGTTGGATCCCCAGAGACTGGAGTTTCAGATGGTTGTGAGCTGTCATGTATGTGCTGGGAATCAGACTTGGGTCCTCTGAAAGAACAGCCAGTGCTCTTCTGAGCTACCTCTTCAGTTCCCTAAAAGTTTTTTAACTTTAGCATCAGCTATATTGTTTTAACAATATAATTTTGAGCATATAAAAGGTTCTCAAATATTTATTGATTATATTTGTACATATAAGCTTGTGTGTGTGTGTATTAATGTGAAGATGTTTTTAAAACTAAATAAGAAGAGAGACATTTTTAGAAGGGTGTTCTGTTTTGTTGTGCTTTTTGTTCTTTTGGAGACAGAATCTCATTATGTAGCCCTGGCTGTCCTAGACTCACTATGTAGAACAAATTGGCCTCAGACTCACATCCTCTGATCCTCTTTTGCCCAAGTGCTGCATTAAAGTTGTGTAGAAGTATTTTTTTTTTCAAGACAGGGTTTTTCAATGTAACAGCCTTAGCTGTCCTAGTATTTATTTTGTAGACCAGGCTGGCCTTGAACTACATAGATCCGCCTGCCTCTGTCTCCTGGGTGCTGGGTTTCAAGGCGTGCGCCACCACTGCCTGGTGAAATGTTTTTTTGTCGTCCCCCCCGTCCCCCCCCCGAGACAGGATTTCTCTGTGTAGCTTTAGAGCCCGTCCTGAAACTCACTCTGTAGACCAGGCTGGCCTCGAACTCATAGAGATCTGCCTACAAGGTGTGTGTCACTACTGCCCGGTGTGAAGTGTTTCTTAATGAAGATTTTTAGGTTTTGTTCTCAATGATGATAATGCCAGATCATATTTGTTTGCACTGTCCTTTCTCTTTCCTGGACTACAAACCCAGGGAGTATTATAATCAGAGAGAGTATAAGGCAGAAGAAAGATAGGGAAAATGTGTTGATTATTTAATGAGCTATTTTAATGAGTTTATAAAAATACTAATGTGCATACTACATGTTTGTGCCTATATGCTAATTTTTGTTTTTTTTTTTGTGTGTGTGTTTTAGAGACAGGGTTTCTCTGCCAAGCCCTGGCTGTATTTTTATAGTTTCATCTACTTTTTGTTTGTTTGGTTTTGGTTTTTTTGAGGTAGGGTTTCTCTGTGTAGCTTTGGAGCTTATTCTAGAACTTACTCTGTAGACCACGCTGGCCTCAAACTCATAGAGATCCGCCTGCCTCTGCCTCCTGAGTGCTGTGTGCCACTACCGCCTAACAGCCGGTACTTTGAATTAACCACTGGACCAGCCTTTTTTTTTTTTAAACTCCAGCCTTTTTTTTTTTTTTTTGGCAGGATCTCACAGCCTAGGTCCTCCTGACCCATCCTTTTAAGTGCTGGAATTAGAGGTGTTGCTAGCTACTACATCCTAGTGGATCAGTGGACTCAGAATTTTTGTAACCCTTTGAGATGTTAAATAGCAATTATCCCACTTTAGAGATAAAATGGAGGCATATGAGCATTTAGTGACTTGCCTAGAAGCACATACTTAATAAGTTATAGCATCCTGCTGTTGCAGCTGCTATTCCTTCTCTTCTTTTTCCCTCTTTCAAATTTTCAGTCCTCCTGCCTCAGCCTCTCAGTGCTTGGATTCCATGCCCAGCCAACTTAAGTTTTTAAGAAAACAAGTTATAAAACCTGCAATTGGAAATTATTAAACTTGATAAATAGGTTAAAAATTATCCTTGCCATTCAGCAGTGTTTGCTTTTAGCTGCCTATTAAAATAGTGCTGAGATTTCTTGCTACCGTGATTTTAGTTAATGTGATGATTGCCTGACAATAGGTACAGGGTCTTAACTAATTAGTACAATAATCCACAACTATTAAAATGGCTTCAACTGTAGGAGATCCACTGTTCTCTTCTGACTTCAGAGAGCTCCCTCACATGCCTGGCATATGCACACATAAATTTAAAATATATATAAATCTTTAAAAAACACTGTATTTTTGTTATTAAAGGTTTTATTTTATGAGTGTGAATATCTTGCTTGCATGCATGTGTACCATGTACATGCCTTTGAGACCATAGTGGGTGTGCGATTTCCTGGAACTGTAGTTAAAGGTGGTTTTGAGCCACCATGTGGGTGCTGGAAATTGAACCCCTGTCCTCTGCAAGAGCCAGAAGTGCTTTTAATTGGAGAGAGAGAGAGAGAGAGAGAGAGAGAGAGAGAGAGAGGGAGGGAGGGAGAGAGGGAGAGCGAGCAGGGGGGAGGGAGAGAAGAAATGTATATAATATTTATGTATTTAAAAATAGCATGATTTCTAGTTAGGTACAAATTAGATTACTAGCCGGGCATTACTGATGCACGCCTTTTCCCCAGCACTCAGGAGGCAGAGGCAGGCAGATCTCTGTGAGTTCGAGGCCAGCCTGGGCTACAAGAGCTAGTTTTAGGACAGGCTCCAAAACTACAGAGAAACCCTGTCTCGAAAAACCAAACGGAAACCAAACAAACAACCCCCCCCCAAACCAAACTTGATTACTAAAGCTAAGAATTATCTGGGGGGGAAAAGTCACCATATTTTAGAAATTGTCTACTGAAAGACACTTGTTTTGGTTTATTTTGTTTGCCTGACAGAAATAATAGCCAGGCCTGATAACTTAGACTTATGAGGCTGAGGCCAGAACATGACAGGGCCAGTCTGATCAACTTCTTGAGACATTGTCTCAAAATAAGTCTGACAGATGATCTGGGAATTGCAGCTTTAGTCCAGTGTTTTCAGTATTCTAGGTCCAGTGCTCAGTACAAATGTACTGAGAATGTACTAAGAAATGAAAGTAGACATTAAGGAAAAGTTCAAAGATGGGCAGTGGTTACCCATGCCTTTAATCCCAGCACTCAGGCAGAGGCAGGCAGATCTCTAAATTTGAGGCCAGCCTGGTGTAGAGAGCAAGTTCCAGGACAGCCAAGGATACACAGAGAAACTCTTGTCCTTAAAAAAGAAAAAAAAAAAAACAAAAAAACTATTGAATTCTTTTTTTGTTTTGAATTTTTATTTAACTTTTATTGATCTGGACCATACCTAAAGACTGTAAATATCATCAATATGAAAATAATGACATTAAAACATGTCAAAAGTCCTGACTAGAAGTTCTGATTCCAGCTTCTTGTTAATTCATTCTCCCAATGATTTCCTATCATGTGTTTTGTGTTACTTGTTTGTTTTTAGAGAAAGTTTTTGTTTCTATCTCTCAAGTACTAGAATTATCCAGTATGGGAATTACAACAATATAGGATTCTTGAAGAAGCATTCATAAGGTAGTGAAAGAAATTCAGCATGTTACACAGTAGAAATCAGTAGAAACATAATATTCTCTTGGCAATATTTATTTATTTATTTATTTATTTATTTATTTGGGGTAGGGGAGGGTTTTTTTTTTTTTTTTTTTTTTTTTTTTTTTTTTTTTTTTTTTTTTGGTTTTTCGAGACAGGGTTTCTCTGCAGCTTTTTTAGAGCCTGTCCTGGAACTAGCTCTTTTTTTTTTTTGGTTTTTCGAGACAGGGTTTCTCTGTAGCTTTGGAGCCTGTCCTGGAACTAGCTCTTGTAGACCAGGCTGGTCTCGAACTCACAGAGATCCGCCTGCCTCTGCCTCCCGAGTGCTGGGATTAAAGGCATGCGCCACCACCGCCCGGCTGGGAGGGTTTTTTTGTATGTAGCCCTGGCTATCCTGGAACTCACTCTGTAGACCAGGGTAGCCTCAAATCCAGAGATCTGCCTGCCTTTGCTTCCTGAGTGCAGGGAGTAAAGGTGTGTGCCACTACTTCTTAACTTGTTTTATTTATTGAAAATATTTTTTTTCATACCCAGTGAGGCTCCACTGGAGATTTTTCATTTTTGAGTAGTTATCAGTTGAAGATAATTGGTTAGCTTCTTGGTTAGGGATGGGAGGTCATGTCCACTTTGGGGGAATATTTTAATGTTCACAATTAGCAAATCGTTTGCTCTCTCTGGTGAGGGTCTTAGGGATTTCTAATGCTGCAGCGAAACATTGTTGCCAAAAAGCAGGTTGGAGAGGAAAGGGTTTATTAAGCTTTATACTTCAGTATTGCTTTTCATCATTGAAGGAAGTCAGGACAACTCAGACAAGGCAGGATCCTGGAGGCAGGAACTGATGCAGGGGCCACAGAGGGTCACTGCTTACTTACTGGCTTGCTTACCATTACTTGCTCAGTCTGCTTTCTTTATTTTTGTTTTTAAGTTTTATTTATGTGCATTGGTGTTTTGCCACCATGAGGGTATCGGGTACCTTGGAACTAGAGTTAGAGCTGTGATCTCCCATGGAGGTGCTGGGAATTGAACTTGGGTCCTCTGGAAAAACAGTCAGTTCTCTTAATCACCGAGCCATCTCCAGTTTGCTTTCTTATAGAACCTAAGACCTCCAGCCCCAGGATGGCATCACCCACCATGGGCTGGGCCCTCCTGCATTGTTGATGGCTTGATGAGAAAATGCCTTACAGCCGGATCTCATGGAGACATTTCCTCAACTGAGGCTCCTTCCTATTATGCTTTTGTCAAATTGACATATAAAGCCAGCTAGTACATTATCTTTATGAGGTGGTTGTAGCATATCAGAGGTTTAAACTCTTATCTTGGCTGATAATCAGGTTTAGAATTGGAAAGTAGGAAAAAAATAAGCAGAAGTCAGTTTTCTCTCTCTCTCTCTCTCTCTCTCTCTCTCTCTCTCTCTCTCTCTCTCTCTCAGTTTAATTTTATTATTGTGTATGAAGTGTGATGTGGATGAAGTGCTCATATTTGTAGATTGGGGGACAACTTTCTGGAGTTGGTTCTCTTTTTTTCCATCATGGGTTCCAGAGATGGAACTCATATTATCAAGCTGTTATTCTTGCTGACCTAGGGCACTTGATTTCTTTGGCAGAACTTTTATGACATCATAGGAATCTGTTTCTGCTTATTTCTGCTGGTACGTTTCAGAGACAAAATGAAACTGAGAAGAGATGGGCGACAGAATAGTAGCCTCAAAAATTAGTTCTTTATATTGCTGGTGTTGGTTTTTGTCCTGAACTTCCTGAAAGTTCTGTGTTAGGAATTAGAATATTGCCGTGTGGCCCAAGAATCTGAGGGACATCACAGTACTTTTCTTCACTACAAATACTCAGAGTATTTTCTTTGGAGTTGCTAAGTTCTCCTTTGTGTAAAGTTAAAAACAATATGAAGGGTTTTCGTTGGTTTTGTTTGAAACAAGATATCTTATAGTTTAGAAGGTTTGCCTTGAACTTGTTAGGCAGTTGGGAATGACCTTGAACTAATTCTTATTATCCTGTTCCTATCTCCCAAGCACTGGGATTAAAGGCCTATGCCCCCATTCCTACTTTATATGGTGTTGGGGATCAGACTCAGTGCCTTGTGAAAGCCAGGCATGCATTGCACCAACTGACCTACATCTCCAACACAGAATATGAGTTTTTTGGTTTTTTAAGGCAGCAAAATCCTTCTTGTGCTAGTAAATGTACGTTTTTTAAGGACACGCTGACTTTAATGCTAGTAAACTATATTTAACTGTTGACAGAGGTTTTCTGTCCTGCCCAGTTTCTGCAATCATTAAGTCCCAAAGAAATCACACAAAAGTCTACATTAACTATAAACCGAATGGCCCATTAGCTCAGGCTTCTTATTAACTCTTATAATTTATATTAGTCCATTATTCTTGCCTATGTTAGCCATGTGACTGGGTACCTTATTCAGCGAGTCAGTCACATCTTGCTTCTTCTGTGACTGGGTCAGGACTGCAAAGGAATAGGCTTCCTTTTTCCCGGAATTCTCCTGTTCTCAATGACCCACCTCTACTTCCTGTCTGGTTGTTCTGCCTATACTTCCTGCCTGGCTACTGGCCAATCAGTGTTCATTTAAAATATAATTGACAGAATACAGATCATTGTCCCACACCATTTAAGTACATACTCATTTTAATAATAGTTTTCACACATATTGCTAAGCATAATTTTTAGCATAAAACAATAAATTAAATAAATCACTTAACAAATCCATGTAAGATGTTCTTCATCATTAACATTGGGAAATATGATTAAAATTACCAGAGATACTTCTCTCACTTATTAGGATAACTATGATCAAAAAGATGAGCCAAACATTGTGGTACATTCTTGTCATCCCAGTTATACAGGAGGCTGAGGTAGGAAAATCCCTTGAGCCCTTTTGAAGCCAGCCTGTGTTGCCTAGTAAGACTCTGTCTCAAACAGAAAAAGGGCAACGTGTTTACCATTATGTGGTGATGAATACACTACCATTGGGAATGTAGAAATCATGACATTAATATTTTAAAGAATCTGGCATTTCCTCAAAGTTAAAAAATTGTGGGGGCTAGAGAGATGGAGAGTACTTACTGGTTCTTCCAAAAGACTTGGGTTCCTAGCACCCAGATGGGAGCTCACTACCACCTGCAACTCCAGTTCAGGGCATCTGACACCCTCCTTTAGCCTCTAAGGGCACCAAACACACATGTGGTGCAGATATACATGTAGGCAAGACACTCATACACATGAAATAAGAGTAAATCTTTAAAAAGTAAAGCATATGGAATTGTCCTATTATCTAGAAATTGTGCTTTTAGATAAGCACCCAAGAGAAATGAATACATATGTCCACACAAAAGTATTTGTAGCAGCATTACTTATAAATAGCCTTAATTGTCTCTAAAAACTTTAAAAACCCAAATGTCTGTAAACTGATTGATAAATGGTTAAGCAAAATTTGGAATATCCATACAATGGAATATTATTTGACCATAAAAAGAAATAAAGCTGGATGGTGGTGGCGCATACCTTTAATCCCAGCACTTGGAGGCAGAGGTATGTGGATTTCTGTGAGCTTGAGGCCAGCCTGGTCTACAAAGTGAGTTCCAGGACAGCCAGAACTAAACAGTGAAATCCTATCTCAAAAAAACAAAACAAAAAACCAACCAACCAACCAACCAACCAACCAACCAACCAACCAAATAACCAAACAAAAAAAAACAACAAAAAAAGAAAAAAAGAAAAAAGAATCCACTATATCGTGGACTTGAAACCATGTTAATCACAATAACTACATGTTATATAGTCCCATTCCTAATACTGTACAAAAGGTAGGTAAATCTAGAGACATGTAGGTTAGTGTTTACTAAGGTTGGAGTGAGGAATAGGGGCATATTAGTTTTCAAAAAAAGATATAGAAATCTTTAGGAGTGATAAAGTGTTTTGTAATTTATAATAATGGCTGTGAAAAACTTGAGCTATGCTAAAAACCATTATTTACTTAGGTGAATTTTACATGGTATATGAATTATATCAGTACACATACATGAATAGCATGTATAGGAAAAGTTGAAATAGTATGATTAAAACAATAGGGTTTATGTATTTGATTTTTTTTTAGTATAAAAGGCTAGCTCTAGTAATAAAATATTGATTGTGGAATATTAAATGTATTGACTGTAGGAATGTAGAATGGTGTAGCTGCTATGTACAACAGGCAGTTCTTCAATAGGTTAAGCATAATTCTCACACAATTCATCTATTTGTGGTTACATATGAAAACAACGATTTAAAACAATACTTGCATGCTAGCAACATACTTTACAATAGTCAAAAGGTGGAAAGGATGGGAGCTCAGTGGTAGAGTGCCTGCCAAGCATATACGAGCCCCTAGTTCATTCACACAGAAGTCTTGGCAAGGTAGCGCACACCTGTCATTTCAGCAAGTGAGAAAATTAGGAATTTGAAACCAACCTGGATTATGTATTGAGGCTGGCTCAAAATTAAAAAAATAAAGATGGAAACAACTAATGTCCATGAATACATGTCACGGCTAAACAAAGAACATTATGTGTGAGAACAGTGGAGTATTATTCACCCTTAAACAGAAGTGAAATTTTGATTCTTCCCACATTGTGTATTAACTTTCAAAGCATAGAAAGTAAGCTAGTCATGGAATATACCTATAAACCCAGCACTTAAGAGGTGGAAACTGGAAGAAGATCAGAAGTTCACGGTCAGCTTGGCTACATAGTGAGTTGAGGTCAGGCTTGGCTACATGAGATCCTGTCTCTCAGAAAATCAAAACAAATCAAAAACAAAGTGAAATATGCCAGACAAAAAGAGACAAAGCATGGTTAAAAGATATGCTTGTGTTTTATTACTAATTACTTACTGCCATTGAATTGTGAACTTAGAAATGGCTAAGATAGTATAAATGTAATATGTGTTTTACCACAAAAATATTCATAATTTTTAAAATTTAAGTGAGACATAGTAATTTTCTCTCTCTTTGAGACAGTGTTTCAAGTAGTTTAGGCTAATCTTAAATTTAGTATGTAACTGAGGGTGACTTTAAACTTTGATACTCTTGCCTCTGCCTTCTAATTCCTGGTATTGCAGGCTTGGCTACTATGCTGTATACTTAATAATCAAAACTAAAATTTAAGAAGCCAGATAGATGGCTTCATGAAAAATTTGTGAATAGGTGTATTAGCCTCATTTAGATGGGATGGAATATTTTCACTATTTTTCATTATGGTTGATTCATTTTGTTGATTTGTAGAAAGCAAATGTTTATATTTAATAATAGCAGGAGGATTGCAGTTGTCCAATAAATGTCACAAAATTGTGGCAGTGAGCCAGAAAGAAAAAAAATTACATAAGTGAAGTGAGACATTCTTCTGTAGCTATGGAAACTTTAAGCTCTACTGAGTCTCAAAAAGATGTTCTTGTGCTTATATTTGTATAATTAACTAGACATTGATGGGGTTAATGAGGACCTTGGATAATTGTTAAGTTAAATTGATATAATTATATCATTGAAGAGCTTGGTTAAAGGGCACTGTTGGGTGGTTTAATGCTTATTTTATGTGAACATTAAAGTAATTTTTGTTTAACTTATGAGATAATTTTGTATGAGAGTATATGAATTTTTGTATTTTCAGAGACAGGTCCTCACTTTTCAGCTCAGGCTGGCTTTTTAACTCATCCTCCTGCTTTAGTCTCCAGAGTACTAAGATTGCAAGTATGTGCTATTATGTCTGGCATATGTGAATTTTTTGGGTTTTACATTGTGCTAATACCTGTGAGTATTTTTTTTTTTTTTTGGTTTTTCGAGACAGGGTTTCTCTGTGGCTTTAGAGCCTGTCCTGGAACTAGCTCTTGTAGACCAGGCTGGTCTCGAACTCACAGAGATCCGCCTGCCTCTGCCTCCCGAGTGCTGGGATTAAAGGCGTGCGCCACCATCGCCCGGTCTGTGAGTATTTTTTGAAAGTGAATCCATTTTGCGCTGAGCGTTTTGAAGAAAAGTTGAATCTGTTCAAAGGAAATAAGGTATTTTTGTTTGTTTTGGGGTTTTTTTTGTTTGTTTTAGGGTAAGTTATTCAGTTATTCTTTTTTTAAGACAGGGTTTCTCTGTGTAGCCCTGGCTATCCTAGAATTTGCTCTGTAGAGCGGACTGGGCTGGGACTCAGAGATCCATCTGCCTCTGCCTCTGAGTTCTGGGATTGAAGGTATATGGCACCATCACTTGACAAGTTTTGTTTGTTTTTTTTTTTTTTTTTTTTTTTTTTTTTTTTTTACTTTTTTTTTTTTTTTTTTTTTTTACAGAGAAGTCTTTTAGAAATTGAAGCTTATTTTTCAGGTTCTAACAAAATTAAACTTTTAAATGTTGTGTGTGTGTGCTTGGAATTGAACCTGGGACCTTAGATGTGCTAGGAAAATAGTCTATCCACTCACCATTTAGCTATATTCCCAGTCCTAAAAAGGGTGGTAACCTGGGAGGTTGCTAGGAATTGAACTTTTTTTTTCCTCCAAGACAGGGCTTCTCTGTGTATCTTGGAGCCTGTCCTGGAACTCGCTCTGTAGACCAGGCTGGCCCCGAACTCACAGAGATCTGCCTGCCTCTGCCTCCTGAATGCTGGGATTAAATATGTGCACCACCACCGCCCTGCCATACAAATATTTTTAAGTTATATTTGGGGGAAGCATGCTATGGCACACATGGAAGTAGAAGACAACCTGTAAAACAAATCAGTTCTCTCTATGACGTGAGTTCTAGGGATCAAACTAGTCACAGGCTGGGTGGCAAGTGTCATTAACTACCAATACATTTCTGAAAGTAGTATTAGTCCACTATGCCAGCGATGAGAAATAAGTCAATTAGGAACTGATTACAAAAGCCTAGTTAGTTAAGTGATAAATATGAGAAGAGGAAGTAGCGGCAGATAGCTAAAAGCATTTGTGAAGAGTTATGACAAGAAACCCCTAAGGGAAGGTAGAAAATGCAGTAGCAGCATCAATAGGACTCTTTGGGGTGAAGAAGTTGATAAAAGGAATGACAAAAAGATGGGCAGGCCTAGTGGCACAGGACTGTTACCTTCTGAGCTGCTCTGCAGTTAGAGGCATTAGGTTTCCAAGTTTAAGAGTTGCCTAGTTTCCAGAATTAGTTAAAGACTGTAGGACCCAGCCATGACAAGCTCTGTGGAGGCCTGAGTCTCAGTAATTTACCCTGAGGCAAACTGAGACTACCCAGGAACCACCCCAGGAACAGACCTTCCAAAGGAAATTCCTAACGTTCCAACCATTGTAGATAGAATCACCTGCTAGCACACACCCATTGCTTCTCACCAGGACATCCCTAGATAAGCGTCAGCCAATCAAGGGTCCTAAACCTTAAAAATGTGTCACTACACACCCTGCTAATGTAACTTTTCTAGTTTTTTGCCTTTAAATAATGCCCTCTAGAAGGGCAGGGTATCTCCTATTGGTGCTGCTGCGCCAGTTGTTCCTGCCAGCTTGTATTGTACACACAATAAACCTTGCTTTTGCATTTCGGTGAGTTGGTCTCCCTGGTGGTCTTTTGGGGTCCCCACAGACTGGGCACAACAAAGACCAACCTGGGATAAAGTAAGACCTTGTCAAAAGAAAAAGGAAAGAAAGAAAGAGATTTGGGAATATGTTTTGGTGATAGAACACTTGCCTAGCATGTACAAGATGCAAAATTCAACCCTAAGTGCCACAAACAAAGCAAACACATAAATATAAGTTTTGTAAACAACAACAACAAATCCAAAAAACAAAAACAATCCCCCCCATCAAAGCTGAGTCGTGGTGGTGCACACCTTTAATCCCAGCACTTGGGAGGCAGACACAGGTGGATCTCTGTGAATTTGAGGCCCCAGCCTGGTGTACAGAGCGAGTTTCAGGACTGCTAGTCAGAGAAACTCTGTGTTGGAAAAAAAAAAAGTTTTGGCAACCAAGTTAAAAATGGATTTGGAGCCAGGCGGTGGTGGCGCACGCCTTTAATCCCAGCACTCGGGAGGCAGAGGCAGGCGGATCTCTGTGAGTTCGAGACCAGCCTGGTCTACAAGAGCTAGTTCCAGGACAGGCTCCAAAGCCACAGAGAAACCCTGTCTCGAAAAAAAAAAAACCAAAAAAAAAAAAATGGATTTGGGATTTAGAATTCTCTTGAATTTTAAAAGAACAGATAATAGTCATGTATGGGTATGCACCTTTAGTCCCACTGAGGTAAGTGAATATCTGTGAGTTTGAGCCAGTCTGGTCTACAAAGTGAATGAAGGCCAACCAGGGATAAACAGTGAGAATTTCTCTCAAAAATAGCTAGCTATCTAGCTAAATAATAATAAAGGCCCAGAGATGAATATAAGGTCTGAAAGTTGGTGATCCATGGAGAAATGAACTTCCAGGAGTGACAGATAAAGGGGAGTGACTTTCAAAGAACCATTGTGAGGAATTGTTGGGAAAGCTGACAGGATGACAAGGAATACATTTTTTAAAAATTTATTTATTAATTTATTATGTATACAGTATTCTGTCTGTGTATATGCCTTTGTATATGGCCTGTGTACAGGCCAGAAGAGGGCACCAGACCTCATTACAGATAGTTGTGAGCCACCATGTGGTTGCTGGGAGTTGAACTCAGGACCTCTGGAAGAGCAGGTGGTGCTCTTAACCTCTGAGCCATCTCTCCAGCCCCCAAGGAATACATTTTTATAAAAGGTTTCTGGGTTACTTGGAGGAAGGTCATGAATTCCTAGAGGTACTAGTCTGTAATCTTTGATTATTCTCCATCAAAACCTTGAAGCTGTGGGTTTAGGAATGTTGAAGATAAGTGGTTAGTTTTTCAGGATTGGACATTATTAATAGGATGAAAAACAGTATGAGCAGAGTATTACCTTTCTCTCTGCCCCCTCCCCCTTTTTTGTGGTGGTGGTGGTAGGACTGGTTCTTGCTTTGCTTTGTTTTTTTGAAACATGATCTCATGACCTTGAATTTTGTGATCCTTGTATTTCATCTCCACAATGCTGAGAATATAGGTGTGGGCCATTGTGTCCTGTTTAGGTGTTTCTTTGTATTGAACCCAGGCTTTATGAATGATGAACAAGCCCTCTTTACTACATTTCCAGCCTGCCTTTCCTTTCATCCCCTATTCCATCTACCCACCCATCCATCCGTTTGTCCATCCATCCATCCATCCATCCATCCATCCATCCATCCATCCATCCATCTCTTTTTTGACAGTTTTCCCACTGTAGGTTAAGGTGGCTTCAGAATTCATGGTAGTTCTCTTGCCTCAGCTCACACATGTTGAGAATAACAGGCATGATCTGCAGTGCCCTCTTACTACTGATTTTGTACTTTTCCCTGATAATACTGCCTTATGTTTGATCTGTCAGAATTTAAGTCTGCACATATAAATATATGTGAACACACAAATATTACACTGTCTCTTAAAATATGGGAAAGTACAAAGCAAGAATAAATCATATGAAATTCTGTGATAACTGGGTAGTGGCCACCATTAACTAAGTTCATGATGATTCTTTCATGTATATATCTATATGTACACACTTCTGTTTTTTTATATGTTGCCTCATGAGTAGAATTCTAGAATACATCCTATTGTAGCAGCTTAATGATGCTATTAAATGTAGATCTGTTACCATTTACAATAGCTACAAAGTATTACATTGTTTAAATAACCAGATTTACTCAATTAGCCAATTCTTTCATAATGGACTGTTAATTCATTTTTAATACTACTTATAAATCAGTGTAATTAACATAGCATGATTATTACCTGTGAGGAGTAATGCTGCTGCTCATGCAAGATTTTTGTATATGATGATCACTATTCCTGAACACTTTATCTTGTGTTTTTAAATTTGTCTTGTGTTTCTCAATTTCCCAGTGAATGGTGCAGACTTCTAGCTTTATTTTGAGAATAAGAGTACATAAACATAAATAAGATGACTTGTATGCTATTAGGTAAGACCTCACCAGATCATTAAGTATAGTTTTGTTAGTACAGGGTGTCTTGTAACCTAGTATGAAACTGTCCATGTAGCCAAAGATGACCTTGAACTCCTGATCCTCCTCTTTCTACCTCCCAAATTCTGGGATTATAGATCTGAGCCACCACACTTGATTTTTGAATTAAAAAAAAGGTCTTTATTGAATTCTTCAAAACTCTTGAAGAACCTTGTAAGTCTATGAAAGTTTATTCCTTTAAAAAAACAGGATGCATTTTTGTTCTTGTATTGAAGATGATGGCTATCACAGGTAGTTTCTTTTAAATTTTACTTGTGGCAGAAGGTGTTTAATCAAGAAAATTGGCCACTCATTGTTCTGGTCTTTAAACTTGAAAATTTTCATTGAGAAAGAAGTTCTCTGTCTCTGTCTCTCTGTCTCTCTGTCTCTCTCTCTCTCTCTCTCTCTCTCTCTCTCTCTCTCTGTCTCTCTCTCTCTCTCTGTCTCTCTCTCTCTCTGTCTCTCTCTCTTTCTCTCTCTCTCCTACACAAAACACCTCAATCTTGCAACCCTAATACTAGAATTGAAAACTCAGCTGCAAAAAAAAAGAAAACTCAGCTGCAAAATGGGCACCAACAGTGTAATGCAAGTCATTGAAACTGGCTTAATGGTACTTTCTACAACTGAGCTCTTAAGGGATAGGCAGCTCCAGCTTTTTTATATATTGGCCAGATCTTGTGGTTTGGCAAGAGAAGCCCAAATTCTGTATTTTTATGTAAAATTTGATTATTCAATGTTGACATTGACAAAAACTGTAAAGGCCAAAGGGAACAATTATTATTATTTTTTATCATTTTTGTGTTTGTTGTATGTAGTGTGCATGTTTGTGTGCAGATGTGCTCACCCAAGTAGAAACAAGAAGTTGAAATCAGGTACTTTCTGCTAATGCTTCCATCTTATTTTTTGAGGTCTCTCTCTAGCTAGGAAGCCTAAGACCTATAGTAAGGAAAGCTATATGTTTTCCCATGAAATTAAAATAATTTAGAATGGGCATGAGATATTTATATGATTAATTTTTCAATAAAAGAAATAATGTCCAAGTCATATCTCAGTAATACTTCCTTATTGCATACCCTTTTGAGGGCAGAAACTATGGCTTCCATTTCTTTTTAGATGTTCTAGTTACTATATAATATTAATAGTAGTTTTGGGTGCCTTTTAATGTATCCCTGCTAGCTCTCACAAGGCAGATAGGTATTGCCACTATTTTAATTAAAGTAAGTCTTCATCTCTTGAGTAACTTACATAAGATTATGTTTGTATACAACGGTGCCCACAACTACCCCAAATCCAGGGTGATTGAAACCACTGATAGTGCTGTTTCCACCATAGTATGTTTTTTCTATGTATGAATACCCATGATAAGAGCAGTTTGAAAGACCATGTGTGATGCCACATGCTTGGAATTCCAAATGCCGAGGAGATAGACACAAGAGGATCACCACAAATTGGAGGACAGCCTGTTCCATGCAGTATTTTTTTTCAAGCCTGGGATGCATAGTGGGAGCCTGTCTAAAAAACAAAACAAAACAAAACAAAACGAACAAATAGAAATTTACAAATATGTCACAATAAGAGATTAGCAAAAATAGCTAATAGTAAAAGTAGAACAATCACAAACCATTAATATAATAAAACTGCCAGTGTAATTACTCTTGCCCATTGGGATTATTATTAAGTACAATAAAGTTCGCTTGGTTTCCTGAATAGTTGGGAATACAGTCACATGCTACTATGGTAGCTTGATGGTGTTTTCTAAAATGAATTTTCGTTCCTTTTTGGTATCTCAGGCTTTTTCTTATTAACTGGTACCTTTCTTTATATTGTCAAGTATATGCATATATGCAATCTTTTTTCACCAAATAATATAAAATAAATAAGCCTTCTCAAGTATCTTTTTTTTTTTTCCTCTTTGGAAAGGTTATAGAGCAGTAGTTTTGTTTTAGCTTACCCTGAACTTACTTCCTCTGTTCCACTTGGACTTCAGCTCTGCCTTTTGGCTTCTACCTCTGTCATTCCCTTTGGCAGAAGTAACAGAAAGTACCTTTATCCACACATCAAATAAGTGAGGCTTTTTTTTTTTTTTTTTTTTTTTTTTTTTCCTGAGACGGGCTTTCTCTGTATAACAGTCTTGGCTGTCCTGGAACTCTTTGTAGACCAGGCTGGCCTCACTGAGATCTGCCGCCTGCGTCTGCCTCCCAAGATTAAAGGTGTCCCCCCCTCTCCCCCAGTAAGTAGATTCTTTCAAGTTCTTTCTTCCTTGAGCTGAGACATTTTCACTTGTGGAAGTCCTCAGTATTCTGCTTTCTTGTTGACACTTTTAAAAAAAATCCTTAATGCTTATTAATTTGTTTTTGAGATGGGTTCTCTGTAGCCTTGGCTATCCTGGAACTTACTACATAGACCGTACTGACCTCTTACTCAAAGAGATCCCCTTGCTTCTGTCTCCCAAGTGCTGAGATTAAAGGTGTGTGCATCACGCTCAGCTCTTGATACTGTTTTCTTTGTTATTTGTTTTGTTTAGGTGTTTTAGGTTTTTGTTTGTTTGTTTGTTTTGTTCTTTTCCCCTTCAAGAAAGGGTCTCACTGTGTAGGCCTGGTTGTCCTGGGACTCACTATTAGACCAGGTTGGACTTGAACTCACAGAGATCTACCTGACTCTGCCTCCCAAGTGTTGGAATTAAAGACATTAGCCACTCCACCCTAGCTTGGTTGTTTTCTTTTTCTTCTTCTTCTTCTTCTTCTTCTTCTTCTTCTTCTTCTTCTTCTTCTTCTTCTTCTTCTTCTTCTTCTTCCTCTTCCTCTTCCTCTTCCTCTTCCTCTTCCTCTCCTCCTCCTCCTCCTCCTCCTCCTCCTCCTCCTCTTCTTCTTCTTCCTTCTTTTCTTCCTTCTTTTTTAAAATTGGTTTATTTTTACTTTATGTGCATTGGTATTTTGCCTGCATGTATGTCTGTGCGGGTTTCAGATTCCCTGTAGTCAGCTGTGAATTGCCATGTGGATGCTGGGAATTGAATCCTGGGTCCTCTAGAAGAGCAGCCAGTGCTCTTATCCACTGAGCTCTTTCCAGCCTGGTTCTATATTCTTAAAGTTCCTTCCTCTCTATGATTTTCCTGCTCTATTGCTTTTCCTGTTCTCATCTCTCTATGTATTTTTTTAAAATTTATTTTGTGATATGATGTATGTTTATGAGTGTTTGTACCACAATCAGTGTGGAAGCCAGAGGAAAACTGTGGAGTAAGTAATCTTCACCTTTGTGTTGATTTCAGGGATTAAACTCAGGTCACCAGGCTTGACTGGCCAAGTATCCTTACCATCTTGAAGCCCTATTTTTTTTAATGTACTATTAGCTCCCTCTCCCCCCAAAAAACATACAAAATAACAGGTAATTTAAAGTGTAGGGTTGGTTTGTTTGTTTTGTGGGCTTTTTTGGACATAATTTTCCTGTATAAGCTGGTTTTGAACTCCCTGAGTAGCTAAGAATGACCTTGAACTGCTGAATCTCCTGTTTCTACTTTCAGAGTGCTGGAATTACAGGATAAGTTTATGCTACCCTGGGGATTGACTGTACACTTGGCAATTACTTTACCAAGTGAGCTACATCCCCTGTCCTAAACTAACAGATAATGAAATAACTGAATGATATCTGTGGAACTCTTTAGTTTCCCGTTTCCTCCAGTTGGCATAATGTGTACAGTGTATCCTATCTAAATACCTTAAAACACTAATATGTTTGGGAAAACTATACAATCTAGAAAATAATTCAAATAAATACATATTTGGTAGCAAATTAGTAAGTTGGCTTACACTTTAAAATAGAAAAATTTGTTAAAACAGAGGGTCACCTACCAGTTATTCTTGGACTCTATAATCTTTCAGAAACAAAATATCCAGTGGACCTGCAGCCAGTACATTTTTCCAGCAGAGATGCCAAGTATGATGACTGTCAAGGCTGAAGTGTTTTTGTTTTTTGTTTTTAAACAAAAAGAATGTTGTCTCTTCAGTGCATAACGGGGTTGGCACACTGGAGATGTCAGGACTTGGTTGTAGAGTCACCTGCTTATCGAGGCAGTGAGCGGAGGAGGATAAGGGGAATGCAAATATTTCCCAAGCCTTGTTTTGTTTGGAGTCAGTTGCGTTAAGGACATTTTCTATGCCTTATGGTAGTCATATTTACAAGGGTGCCGGGTGTTGTTTTTGTTTTTATATTTAAAACAAGATGCAAGTGTTTACAAGTGGATTTTTCATTTTTATACCTGATGATTGGGCATTGGAGATGGCATGACTATAGACAGTATCTATACTTTGGTAATCAAGGGAACTTCTATTATTTATGTAATAGTACTTGTTTTGGGCATTAATTCATGTCTTTAAAACGTTTTATGTGTATGGCTATTTTGCCTGCATATATGTCTGCATGCACGGTTCTCAAGCCAGAAGAGGGCATTTGAATCCTTGTAACTGGAGTTACTATTGTGTTGTGAACTACCATATGGATTATGGGACTTGAACTTTGGCCCATTGTAAGAGCAACCAGTGCCCTCTAACCATTGGCACCATCTCTCATTTTTTTTCCCCTGGTGTTTTGAGACAAGGTTCCTCAGTGTAGCCTTTTTCCTAAAACTCACTTTGTAGACCAGACTGGCCTCGAACTTACAGAGATCTTTCTGCTTCTGCCTCCCAAGTGCTGGATTAAAGGCATGCACCACCACTGCCCTGCTTCATTTTTGTATTTTTAAAGCGTTCTCAACACAAACTGTCATCTTTGCCCAGCATGGTAATGCACACTTAACCAGAGCTACACAACAGAGAGACCCTATTTTAAGACAGGGTCTCACTATGTAGCCCTAACTGGCCTGAATTCACTATATAAACAAGGCGGACACAACTCACAGAACTTTCCCTGCTTTTTCATCCTTTTTCTTATCACAAATATTTTTATTAAAAATATTAAATATTAAAAATAAATTTTATTTATTTTTACTTGCCTGGCAAAAATGCTTGTGTGTGTTCACATATACATGTACATGTCCCTAGCCAAGAATTACCATGTAGAACTGCTTTTTTTCTCTTTCATTTCATTTTAGGCATAAGTCAATTTTCATTGTGTTCAGCTTGATTATTTGAAAGCAAATCAGAGATTCTTGAGGAACATTATAAAGGAAATGAGCTTTCTGACAATTTTGGTGTTTAGTCTAATCCCAAAGCAATTAAATTTCCATTCTCAGATCAATAAAGGTGAAGTGGAGACTAATAATTCAAAATCTATTAATAATATATTTTTTAGGAACAGATCTTGCTATTTAAACTACAGCTGCTCTATCAGCTGTGCCCCATTTTTGAATACCACCTTTATTGTGTGTGCTTATTCAGTGATTTATCTCCTAAAAAGATTGCGTATGAATCCACTGTCTATTCCAGTTTGATTTTTTTTTGTTCCTTTGTCCTGTCTCCAAGTTTCTTATCAGAGGAAAACTATTTTATTTTTATTTTCCCTTTGTTTCATCACACATTTTTATGTGTGTGTGTGTGTGTGTGTGTGTATTTGGCCTTTTTGAGACAGGATTTCTCTGTGTAATAACCGTGGTTGTCCTGTAACTAGCTTTGTAGATCAGGCTGGCCTGGAACTCACAGAGATCCGCCTGCTTCTGCCTCCCAAGTGATAATATTAAAGTTATGTGGTGCTGCCACTACCACCTAGCAATTCTGATATTGTTCTGTTTCTCATGAGAATTGTTTTGAGATTGAGACTATTTATATGTGTGGGTTCTCTCTCTCTCTCTTTTTTTTTTTGAGACAGGGTTTCTCTGTGTAACAGTCCTAGCTGTCCTAGAGCTTGTAAACCAGGCTGGCCTCGAAGAGATCTGCTTGCCTCTACCTCCCAAGTGCTGGTATTAAAGGTGTGCACCAGTACTGCCTGGGTGTGTCTTTTGCATAGTGGTTGGTTCTTGAGAATCCTCCATCAATGTTAATTGTAATTGTTTTACTAATATTGGTATTTTGCTGAGAGAAGAGTAAGAAAATTATTGGTTGTCTTCCAGCTGTTTTCTTGGTTTGTCTTCCTAGACTCAATAAAGTGAGAGAGGGAGGTATGGGCTTGCAGACCTGTTGTTTTTTGTTTTTGTTTTTTCTGAAGTGAGTAATAACAGAATAAAGCTGTAGACAGTGGTACTTAGGGCACTAATGGCCACCTAGGAAGAAAAAAAAGTGCACTTTAAGTTACAAATATTTTTCTTGCAAGGGCTTTAGTTCAGGTCTCAGTACTCTACCACAAGGCAGCTCACAACTTAACTATATCTCCAGTTCCAGGGAATCCAGTGCTTTCTTCTGACATTGATAGATAGGTTCTTGTACACACGTGGTAGGAATATATACACTTAGGCATGCTCACATGTGTGTGTGCACACACACACAGTTCTCCTTGGTTTTTTGAGACGGTTTCCCAGTGTAACAGTTCTAGCTGTCCTGAAACTAGCTCTTGTAGACCAGGCTGGACTCAAACTCACAGAGATTAACCTGCCTCTGCCTCCTGAGTGCTGGGATAAAAGCATGCGCCACCACCCCCCACTTTTTTAAAAACCACAGTTTCAGCCAGATGTGGTGGTTCATGCCTTTGATCCTAGTACTTGGGAGGCAGAGGCAGATGGATCTCTTGAGTTCGAGGCCAGCCAACGTTACTAGAGAGACCCTGCCTCAAAACAAACAAAAACACAATTTCTCCTTCCCTCTTCTGCCACAGGGTAGGATTTCTATTTTGAGCTTGATGTGCACTATGTTGAAAGTTCGTTGAACATTGAATAAAGAACTAAATTGACCCAGAAGTAATTGGTAACATAAATGGATCAATTAGAATTTGTAGAGCAGGAGCAAACAAGCCAGCCAGCTCATTTTCACATTGTTGCCTTTGTACCTAGAGACATTAATTTGTTTTGAGTACCTAAAAATGCTGATTTCATTCCTCCTCCTTTTCTAATTGGTCTGAGCCCTTACAACAAATTCCTAGTTTCTGAATCTGCTCTCCATTCTACTTATTTTCTTTCTGTGCCCTTGAACCAGTCATCGGACTGGGGGACCTTTTGTCCTACCTCTATAGAAACCTTGAGTAGGTAAGGAGAGAAGAAGCACTTTGTGGACTGAGCTTTGGTGCCCCTGTGTTTGACACCAGTGAGGTGGCCCCAGGCAGGACAGTACAGTGGCATTTGGCGCCCTCTAGTGTTACAGCTCCTGTGCAGATCCCTTGTAGGATTTTAGCCCTACAAAATGTGAGCTGCAGTACTTCTACACGCCAAGGACGTTAAAATGCCTTAGCTCTTGGCAGAAGCTGAGTTCTGGATTATGTTAAATAAGGACATGACCTTGACAGCTGTCAGTTTTATAGCTCCAGACCCTGAAGTATCTGAAGCCCTCAGTTCCAAAGGCTTGACAAGTCTCTGGAAATCTTCCAATAACCACGATGTGTCTTTTGGATATCATAGCCTTCTGTCCTTCAGCCTCTACTCTTGTTCTTTGTCTGGTTTCACTGTCTCATCCCAACTTGATCATCTCTGGGAACTCCAGCTCCCTCTTTTTCAGCTGTCAGCCAGCTACCTTGCCACTTTCTGCAGTATGGCCTGCAAGCTGCCATTCTTGCTTTTTTATGGACTCTGCTTCTTGTGTTGGCAGTTCAGCCCTTGTTACTGGAAGCCACAAGAAAGGACTGCTAGAGAGAAACCTTGTATTGGGCTTAGTGATGTAATACTGAGGTATCACAGGGTGGTCTCCCAGCTAAGTCACCAAGTGAACCAACCAGTCTGCTTCTATAGCCAGAGAAAGGATCTGTTATGGAAGTTTCTGTTCTGCCTGGTCCCGCAGCCACTCACTTCCAAAGAAACACACAGAGGCTTATACTAATTATAAACTGTTTGGTCTAATAGCTCAGGCTTATTAATTTGTTCATACAACTTAAATTAATCCATAAATGTTTAGCCATGTGGCTTGGTACCTTTTCTCAGGCATTCATTCTCATCTTGCTGCCTCTACATCTATCTATATGCCTTTCCTCTTCCCAAAAATTCTTCTAGTCTGGTTACCCTGCCTGTACTTACTGCCTAACTGCTGGTCAATCAGCGTTTTATTAAACCCATATAAGTGACAATTTTTTACAGTGTAGAAGAGCATTATTCCACAGCATTTCCCCCTTTTTCTTTTCTAAACAAAAACCCTGAATCTTATCTCCTCTGTTTAGCCCTTTTCTTGACCATTATCTATAACTTGTAACCAACACGCTAAACAAAGATAAACATCCATGACCTATTTTTTTGGAATGTAGGCGTAGTTTTCTGTGCTACTTCCTGTGATTGGGGGTGCTGGTAATTTTATGGGGACCCAAAGAAAGTTTAGGATTATGGTCAAATCCTGAGAGTCTTGATAATCTCAGCCAGCAGACTTGATGCTGTTCTGGATGCAGAACTCAGAAGAAACTGCAACAGAGGTGCTCTGAAATGTTGGCTCATCTGAGCCATCCATTCCCAGTGGAGATTTTTCAAGGGGTCTTCCCTAACCAAACCTTATTTTTCTTAACCAAGAATAAATCTATAGCCTTTATTTCCTGTGGAAACAAGCAAAACCTCTTCTCCAAAGTAGCATATCTTTGACTTAAATTTTGAAGTCGTGGCATTTTCAAACTATATAGGTTAGATTAATCCAGCAGCATTTATAATCAAATGTCTTTTTTTTGTGTGTGGGGGGGAGTTTGAGACAGGGTTTCTCTGTGTAGCTTTGAAGCCTGTCCTGGCACTTGCTCTGTAGATCAGGCTGGCCTCAAAGTTACTTCCCTCTGCTTCCCCAGTGCTGGGATTAAAGGCGTGCACCACCACTGCCTAGCTTCAAATGTCTTGTAGCAGATGTTGCTCAAAACAACACAATAACATACAGTATCTAGAGTCTCTGTGTATTTTCCACCTTTATGTGGCTTTTTAAAAACCTCTATTTCTTTTATTTTTTAATTTTTGGTTTTATGAGACGTTTGGCTGTTCCGGAACGCACTCTGTAGACCACGCTAAAGTCGAACTCTCTGAGATCCACCTGCCTCTGCCTGGGATTAAAGGCATGTTCACCACACCTGACTACTCTCTTTCTCTCTCTCTCTCTCTCTCTCTCTCTCTCTCTCTCTCTCTCTCTCTCTCTCTCTCTTTTTCAAGACAAGGTTGCTCTGTAACTTTGGTGCCTCTCTCTCTCTCTCTCTCTCTCCCCCCCCTCTCTCTTTCTTTTAAAGGACTTTCTCTATCCATTTTCTTTTCTCTCTCAAGCCTACGTATATTTTTTTAAGCACAGTGTAAACCATTTAGAGGTTTTTTTTTTCCCCCATCTGAATCTCTCTTTATTGTATATCTTTTTTTCTGAGCATATGAGTCTTTAACCTACTAAACAACATGGCTAGGATTAAAGCTGTGGCTTTGGGGATTGGTTCTGCCCCATTCCTTAGTTTTCTGAGAGTCTAGCTTCATGGCGGAGGTACCAGTGGAAACCATGTTTATTGTCACAACACTATAGAGTTGCAAGGTCCATGCCACCACCAAGAAGCCTGCCGCAGCTAGCTGCTCATAAATACCATTTAATTGTTTGGTAGCAAGCCTCTTAAAAGAGCTGCAAGGGTTTTTGCCACTATCGCTGAGTCAGGAAGCCTCTCTTAAGGGAGCTGTGCCTCTGCTTGCCTCTAGCAAACAGAGTCCACCTGTGAAAAATGCTGCTACCAAGAGCCTCTGTTTGACTCTGTTCTTCTGTGTCTAGAATCCTTTCCCAAACTCTCTCAGGTTTTATGTGGATATAGTTGCTGAAAATTGGGCACCTTTTATAGATGGAAGTTTCTGTCCTGCCTGGTCCTGCAGCTGTTCAGTCCCAAATAAACACAGAGAGGCTTATTAATTATAAACTGTTCGGCCTGTTAGGGATCAGAATGTATTTGCACTAACTTTTCATTATTTGTGATGAGTTATAATGATGCATATTTATCCCTCTTAATTCTCTGTCATTTGCAAATTAGAAATATTCAAGTTATTGATGCAACGACCATTTCCTTCTTACATCCTTGAGTGTAGTTGGTAGAAAGTTACTTATTTTATGAAGCTGACATTTCTTTATCATATATAAAGGAACTTCTTCGGTTATTCAAGACAGGATTTCTCTCTGTATCCCTGACTGTCCTGGAACTCACTCTGTAGGCCAGGCTGACCTCTAACTCAGAAATCCCAGTGCCTCTGCCTTCTGAGTGCCGGGATTAAATGTGCTACCACTGCCTGACTCACTCTTTCTTTCTTTCTTTCTTTCTTCCTTTCTTTCTTTCTTTCTTTCTTTCTTTCTTTCTTTCTTTCTTTCTTTCTTCCTTCCTTCCTTCCTTCCTTCCTTCCTTCATTCCTTCCTTCCTCCCTCCCTCCCTCCCTCCCTCCCTCCCTCCCTCCCTCCATCTCTCCCTCCCTTTCTTCCTCCCTCCTTCCTTCCTTCTTGAACTTTTAAAAATCACTGAGTTAAACATAACTGTGTATGTAGCATCTTCCTGATTTCCAGGAAAACCAAAACAAACAAACAGAAACCCACCTGCTTGCTATTTGTCATTCATAATTTGCTTCTCACAAATAGAAGCCAATTTTGTCCATGAAGTTTAGCAGGGACATTTTTAGGAGCCCTACTTGTTCTTGTGCTTCTCACTTGTGCTTCCCCATTCTTTTTTTTTTTTTTTTTTTTTTTTTTGGTAAGACAAAAATTTAGAAAATTGAATAGTGGGTTTATATAACCTATGGTGCTGTGCTAGCCTTATGGAACTGTTACAGAAGCATAAAACAAGAGCTGGCAAAGAATATGTTACATATTGTCATCATCTGATTTATCTTTTCAAAGTTTCCTAAGCCTGTTTCTTCTCTGCTTTCTCCTTTATATCTTTTAGAATGATTCCATATTCCTTTAGTTCATTCTCCAACCCATCTGAGCTCTAGTTCAAAAGCTTTATCCTCAAAATACTTCGCAACCCCTTTAACTGTACCACAGGAAGTAATTTCTTTCATCAGAAGCTTTTTTCTTTCTTTGCAGCTCCCTAGCTTTGCTAATGGTACAACCCCAGTAACCATGAAATACCCGATGGGTTGATACATATAGAGCTGTGCATCCTCTTTCATACTGTAAGATCTAACTTGAAACTGCAGCCAAAAGGCTTAACAGTGGTGTGTATAAGTGTGTACAGATGGCCACTCTACAAGATGTTTTAGAGGAGTGTTTCAGCTAAAGTTAGAACTAATGTTGGGGTGCTTCTCTTCTTGCAGCGTCTGCTAATGAATGTACAACTGCCAACAAACCTGTGGCTGCCATTCTAATACGTTGATCACCATTAAAGAATTGTTTATTGGAGCCTTCTTCATAAAGTTTAGAAAGGACTTATTTTTCTACCCCAAAGATAGCATAGATGTCTTTATATCCGCTCCCAATAACTGTCCTGCTGTTTCCCACAACCTTCATAGCATATTCATCTTGAAAACTCTACCATCAGGAGAGAGTTTTACTCTAGATTTTTACTTAAGATTTTACTTGATTGTCCAGGCTAACCTGGAACTTAACTGTGTGACTCAAACTGACCTAAACATTCCTTCTGCTTTGGGCTCCCAAAATGCTGGAATTACTAAAGCATAAACATGGCATTACTCAAAGCCAGGCTCCTTTTCTTTCTGGCTTGTTTTTGTTTTGTTTTTGAGACACTGTCTCACTGTATATCCTTGGCTGGCCTGGAGCTTGATCCATAGACCACCAGGCTGTCTTCAACTAACAGACCTGACTGCCTTTGCCATGTGCATGGGCGTGCATGTGTGCGTGTGTAAGAATACATTTAAAACAGTAAAATTTAATAGTTGTTTACAGAGTTGTTTAACCATCACCTTAATCTAATTATGGAACATTTTTATCATCTCCTAAAGTGTTTTTACTTACAGAAGTCTTAGCAGGGGCCTAGTGGTGAAGTGCTTGCCTAGAATGCCTGAAGCCCTTGGTTTAGTCTCCATTGTTGGAGGGAGCATTTTCTCTCAGAAACACTTTTTTATTTGTTTTTTAGTTTGTTTTTTTCAAGCAGGGTTTCTCTGTGTATCGCTGGCTGTCCTGGAACTCACTCGGTAGATCAGGCTGTCCTCGAACTCAGAGATTCTCCTGGCTTTGTCTCCTGAGTGTTGATATTAAAGGAGTACCTCACCATTGCCTGGCTCAGAAACACTTTTTGAGGGGTAGTTTTTATTTTTGGAGATAGCGTCTTTCTGTATAACCCAAGCTAGTCTGGAATTAACTTTATGAGTCAGGATGGCCTCAAACCTGTGGTTTCTGGTCCTGCCTTAGCTGCTTGTGTTAGGATCATAAATGAATTTCTCCTTGCTTTTCCATTTAAATTTATGTGTTTGTGTCTGTAAACCTTTATAAGTTTTTGGATTATGATTTTAGTTTTAGCTAGTTTTAAAAATATGTTTTTTTTTTCTAGAGATGATCTTGAACACATAAGAATAAAAGTAAAACCAAAATCAGAGTAGAACCAATGGAAAATTCATTCTTCAGTTTTTAATAAGATTATATACTAAAAGAACGAATACTGCTAATAACTGTTCACAACCTTCATGATACAGTTTTTTGTGAATTTATAATTCTCAAAAGAGAAAAGATACATGCAATTAGGTTATTGACTTACCTTCAAAATTTTTTCCTCCCTACAGAATCTGTCTATGATCTTCTCCCAAAGGAGTTACAGTTACCTCCACCTAGAGAAACTTCTGTAGCGTCAATGAGTCAGACAAGTGGTGGTGAGGCAGGCTCGCCTCCTCCAGCTGTAGTTGCTGCTGGTATGCATTCCATTTTACTTCACTCACAAAACTAGGGTACTATCTGGCCTACATGAACAGTATTGGCAAAGTTATATCAAAAAGAGTATGATTTGAGGGTTTGTTTTAGAAGGGTTTAAAGACTATACCCTTTAAATTGAAAGGTTTTTAATTTTTTCATTTTTTAAAATTTATGTATATGTATGTATATATGTATAAAAATTTTAAATTTTGTACATTTGTAAATGCTATCTCCTAAAATGGACTTTGTGTTCAGATATGGGAACCAATTTAAAATGACTGTTGAATGCACATAAAATGGTTAAATACCAAGCTATGGCTAGAAAATGGTATTTTTTTAAAGACTTGCTCAAAGGGAAAAATGTTATATGATCTGAAAAAGGACTCAAGTTCTCAAGTTTCTTTTATAGGCATGTAATTATAACCTTTTTCCTATATTTAAATATACATGTGGCCTGATTTATTTTAAATTCATGGAAAATAATAAAAAAATTGAGTACTATATGTAAATACATTCTCCAGTACCAGTGAAAGCATTAAAAATGTTTAAAATTTGTCAAGTTTATTTTTACTCAGCTCTCAAATCATACACTTTATAACTATAGTTAAATTGGTTCAGACTTTACTTTGAATTAGGATATTCAAAGATAAACTAATAGGAAAAAGTCTTTAATAATAAATTAGTATGAATGATTTCCTTATTAGCTTGCCCAACTATAGTACTTTAAGAAGTTGGGTTTATAGGATGCTAAATGTATTTGCTTTAGAAAAATGGATACATTATTTCTACTTTTCTGAAGGTTGTATCTTTCCTATAGAGGTTTCCTGCCTTGTGATACTTGTTATCTTTTAACATGGTATTTAAAGTTCATCAAAACATTCACAAGGAAAAATCAAAAAGGAAGGCTGTAGTTCTAATGACAGTATTGATACTGTGTTCTAGCAGCAGGTATTTAATTTCTTATATGCACTAACCTATATACCATTAGCCTTTTCAAGCCAAACAGTGCAGTATGAAGCCTTCTTGGTTGAGAGCAGGAAAGATTTAAGCATGATAAAGAAATATTGGCCCTTCTCACTGTTCATGTGTGGCCAGACATTTCCTAACAGTTTCTGTGGATTTAATTGTGAATTATTGCTTTTTTTATGATCAATTTGATAAGATGATCTGGTTCACTTCATATTTACCAGATTCTAAAGTGGCTCTGAATATTTTTTTTTTAATTTGGAGCTTCAAATCTAGTTTTTAAAGATTGAATCATAAAATAAAATAGAAAATATTTTAAAGAAGTATTGTTTCACTTTAAATCCACATGTAGAAATTGACTAACTGATTTCTTTTGTGTCTTGAAATTGTTTTTTAAGGACATTTTGAATCTACATAGAACTACAAGTCTGTTTCTTCTGTGCTTTTTAACATCTGTTTACAGTAGATCCAGTTCCTTTTAAAAGCTGAAAAAAATTAGCTAAGTTTAGAAAAAGAACAACACTTGCTTTTAAATAGCACTACATGTTTCAGAAATTCTTACGTGTAAATATTTAAAGCCCTTGATTTGGGGTTACTAATGAAAAGTTTCACCTCCTATATAGTTGAGAAATTCTTTCCAGGTAAATTAGATTCAAAGCAATGAGTTGGAACATGAAAATAAAAGATTTGACTAAGGGAAATATTCTAAAACTATCTGTTTGTGTATATATATATATATAAATGTATTTATATTTATACCTTGGGATTAAACTCAAGGTCTCATGCATGATAGGCAAGTGCTCTATCACCAAGACAGACCCCAGTAAATTCTTACTATCTTGAAATCATTGGCATTATAAAAGTGGTAAAGAGAATAAAAAGGTAACTTTGAAAGTTTTCATTTCACAGAAAGTTTCTGTAATTTAAATCCAAGTAATCAATCTATTAATTTGCAATTCTTTTTTAGTAACCAACATAGTTTATTCTATTTTCTGATGTCTTATTAATTGAAAAGACTTCTTTATTATATACTGTTAAAGATAAGAGTTTAAATTACAGAGTAGTAGTTCTAGGGACATTAGTATGTATTATATGTGAAATCATTGGAGCCACAATTTTATTTATCAGATTGATAACTTTGGTGATACAACTATCAAAGAGAAAAAAAACTGGGAATATATTACCAAGTTACTCAAGTGTCCTTCTGACCAAAAAGCTTGATAGCTAGGAAAATGCACATTAATTTAATATCTGATGTTTTTAAAAACAAAAATCTGTAGCATTTGCTGTTTACATGTGAAATGCATAAAAATGATGACTCTTGATATAGTTAATTCTTCAGAGTTTGGAAGGAGCTGGATTGGCTGCTATCAGGTATGAGGGCCTGGTGGGAACAGACTTCTAGTTCTGCCATAAAGGTTTGTGTTTCACACATTTTAAATCAGTTTAAATCTTAAAAAATTTTAGAGACTGGGAATATGTGTGTTCATGACATTCTTTATTATTTATTAAAATGTGTTTCTCAGATTCACCAATTTTTTTCTTTCTGCCTCACATATTACTGAGGGAATAAATAAATGTGATGCTGCTGATCCACAATCCAGAATCCTGGGTAAAAGGATATTTCTCAGCCCCTTTTAATTTGTTAGGATTTTGCTTTACATACTCTAGTATCTTTTTTTTTTGCTCTATGAGACTCAGGGTTAGGGTGAAGGACAACAAGGGCAGGAGGCCTCTCCTCTTCTATATGAAGACAATGTCAAAACCTTTCATTAGTTTGAAATTTGTTCACTTGCCTGTACACAGAGAAACCCTGTCTCGAAAAAAAAAAAAAAAACGGGGAAAAAATTCTTTTGGGAAACTAGTTAAGAATTCGAAGTTCAATATGTCAATAAATGACAGATTCAGAAATAAAAACTTTAGATCATGTTGCAGGTTCCGTAGGTAGCTATGACAGAGGCCATTTCTTTAAAAAAAAAAGTCAATGAATTAATTGTTGCGCGAATAATAAAAACCCAGAGACAGATATTCAAGCTGAAGATCAAAAGAGCAAAGCAGCCAACCACTAGAGACCTTTTACCTCCACCAAATCTTCAGACGGAAAGGGCAAGATCCTGTCTCCAGGAATCCTCAGATTCTGTACTCCAGTGAGTTCCTGTCTCTCCCCCAGTTTATATTCCCCTCTCAACCCAGCCACATCCCTCCCTCCTGTCTCCACTTCCCTAGTGCTAGGATTAAGGGTGTGTGACTCCCAAACACTGGGATTAAAGGTGTAAACCACCACCACCTGGATCTGTTACTGGATCAATCTTGTGTAACCCAGGTTAACCTTGAAATCTGTCTGCCTCTCTCTCCCTAGTCCTTGGATTACAGGTGTGTGCCACCACTCTGGCCTGTGTGACTGACTAGTGTGGCTGCTTTGCCCTCTGATCTTCAGGCAAGTTTTATTTATTAAAACACAAATAATATACCACTATAATTAATAGTATTAGCAAAATAAGGAGTTGACCAACAAGTTATAGCAAATCAAATATTATTTTTAGGCTTTTAGAGTTTTTTTTTTGTTTCTTGTTTTTTTTTCTTTTTCTTTTTCTTTTTTCTTTCGAGATAAGATTTCTCTGTAGCTTTTGGGGACTTTCCTGAACTAGCTCCATAGACCAAGCTGTTTCTTTTTTCTTTCGAGATAAGATTTCTCTGTAGCTTTTGGGGACTTTCCTGAACTAGCTCCATAGACCAGGCTGACCCTGGACTCACAGAGATCTGCCTACCTCTGCTTCCTGAGTGCTGGGATTAAAGGTGGGTGCCACCACCACCCAGCACATTTAGAATTTTTAATCCTGAGATTTGTTTATAATAATAAATCTTTCATGGAAATCAGTATTAACTTTCTTTGTCTCAATTTAAGAAATCAGGTCTAGTATACCTATAGTACCAGTATTTGAGAATGGTGGGAAGATCAGGGTCTTCCTCTGCTACATAGTGAATTTGAAGCCAGCCTGAGCTACATGGGACAGCCGCCTTCCCCTGCCCCAAGACACCAAAAAAAGTCAAATTAGTTTGTCTATTTTCATTTGGGGGATATCTGATGGGTATTATATTTCTTAGTTTATACTTAGAATAAACTTCCCTCAAACAATGGGGATTTCCCCTTCTTTTGCCTCTAGGGTGCTGGGATTATAGGTATGTGCTACTATACTCAGTGCACAATTCATTGTTTACCTCAAGAATTTTAGTTAAAAATCTTTCAATAGCTTTCAAGGATGGCTGCTAGTTTGAGGCCAGCCTGGGCTACTTAGGGTGATTCTCTGTCTTGGAAAAAAAAAAAAAAACCGCAAAAAACCTAAAATAACAATAAAGAATTGATAAAACTATACGTTTTATAATTCAGTGAAAAGTTAATAACTAGTGTATAATTCATTGTTTTCATAAAGTTTATATTTTACTTTAAGTAATTATGTTAGTATTTATTTTGGATGTATGTGGACAGGATCTCAAATTCCCTATGTAGACAAGCCTAGCCTGGAACTCCAATTCCTCTGGCTTCCTTCCAAATTCTGGGTTACTAGTTTGTCTTTCTTAGAAGCAGTATAGCCTCAGTATGCTAATTCACAACGCAGCTTTTTAAAACATGTATAGATAGCTACAGTCATAAAGCATGCACAATAGAATGTCTCTTGAGGTCTAGGGAAATGCTGAAAGTGATTGAAGAACGTAGCTCAGATTTGCAGACTCCATGTAAAACCCTGTCACTGCGGTAGAGTGTATGTGTGAAAAGACAAGTGGATCTTTCAAAGGCTCCATGGTCAGCCAGTCTAGTCAAAAATGAACGGCAAGCTTCAGTTTTAGTTAAAAAACAAAACAAAACAAAAAACCAAGCAAAACGAGTCCCCCCCAAAAATAAAGTGGAGAAGTGATTGAGGGAGATTATCCTGATATCAATAGCTGGTCTCTATACATACTCCCACATGAGTGAACACCCCCCCCCAATAAATCACACATAGACAGTCTCTGTTGAGTATTTCCATTATTAGATCAGTGTAGGGTTTTTATTCTGTTCTATTTTGGTTTGGTTTTGGGTTTGTTTTGTTTTGGTAATTTTTTAATTTGTTCTATAACATTTATTTATTTATTGAGGAATGTGTTTTCTGTGGTGTGCTTGTGAAGGTTTGAGGACAACTTTTTGGGAATTTCTTTCCTTTTATATGGCCCAGGATCAAACTCAGATCCTTAGGTTTGGCAGTGAGTGCCTTAACTTGTCCGAGCCATTTGATGGGCTGTTATTATTTATTTTTTTTTATTTTGTTTATTTGAGAGAAGATCTCAGATAGCCTTGAGCTATGTAGCAGAGGATGATCTCAGATTCTTGATTGTCCTGACCCTCCAAGTACTGGGATTACAGACGTGTGTCAGCATACCTGGATCAGGGTAAAATTTTATTGTAGCTTTTTTTGTTTGTTTAGAAGAAAATGAGCCAAGGTGTTTGTATTTTTGTCTTGTTGTTGTTCATTTTTATATTTGAAGTTCTCTTTGACATCCTTGGCCTGTGAAATTTGTAAGCCCCACACAACTGCAATCAACCACTTTATTGGGTTTCTCTCCTGGTCATTTTTGTTCCAAGTTGACATCAACCTTATTAGGTTTATATAGTTCTCAGCATAAAGAGCCTCCACCAACTTGACATACACAGGCTCATTACCATTGTATGTTAGCATACAAAGGTGTTCTTTGGCACCTGTTTAAGGTTTTAAAAGCTTTGTGAATTCTACATGTTATGCTCTTGTGGATGAGAGCCATCTTCAGCACCTCTAATAAAGCAGTGTTAACATCCAGCAGCAGTGCCTTCCTCAGCCACTGATGGTGAGTTGTTTATGAAGTAGAGGTTTGATTGCAGATGAGCCTCCACTTCTGCTGACTTGGAAATATCACAGAAAGGATTAGTGAGTTTTTAATGATGTAATTTGAGTTTGTAATTTTTTAATATCTATGATACAAACTTTTTAAGAGAACCTTTTTAGGTTCTTTGAATTCTATGCTATGGCAATTAATAAATTTCAAGTATTTAACAAGTATTTTCTACATTGAAGCAACCTGTTGAGTGAGTGCTATTTATACTAGAGGAGAGGACACTAGAAAATTAAAGATCTGTAACCAAAGAACAGATACACTTTAAGTCATTTTAGACCTATTAATCATCTAAATTAAAACTATAGGAATTTGGGGCAGGGGTGGTGTTTGTGCATGCCTTTAATTCCAGTTCTGTGGAGAGAGGGGTGGTAGCAGGTGGATCTCTGAATTTGAGACCAGCCTGAAGTTCCAGAGAGAAATCCTGTCTCAAACAAAACCAAACCAGTAATCCCAGTACTTTGGAGCAGAGATAGGAGAATCTCAAATACATGTAAGACTCTGTTAAACAACAAAACAAGAGCTGACATGTAACTCAGTGGTCCAGTGTATACCTAGCACGCACATGGATCGGAGATCAATATTTAGTACCCAGAAAAAGAAGAAAAGAAACAAAATAACAAAAAGTCATAGGAAAAAGGTGAAGAAAATGTTAGAATTGTATAACCTTGCAGCTGTGTCTCAATCCTTCTAGCCACAAGCCCCTGTCTTCTTACTCCTTGATGGATGTAGGGCGGGGCTTAAACTGTTTACTCAGTCATGTTTCACTCAAAAAGTGTTTTACATGGCCTCAGGTGCATAGATGCATGAAATATATACACACCAATAATAACATTAGTTATGACATAATTATCGTAAATTATAAAGTCATTTTAAGGCTGTGGATACAGTTCGGTATAGTGCTTATTTAGTGTATTCAAGGCCCTGGGTTTAATTTCCTACACTGTGTAAACAGGACATAGTGTCATTCACCTGTAGTCCCACAATATTGGAGGTGGAAGCCAGGGGATTAGAAGTTCAAGGTCATTCTTTGAACAAGGGAGTTTGAGGTCAGCCTGGGCTACAATAAAACACAGTCGTCCCCCCCTTTTAAAATATGATAGTTTTGCAGAGTTGACTAAGCACTTAAAAAAATCTTTAAACTATGTTTTATTCATAAAACGAGCAATCTCTGTATCAGCATTAGTTTTTTTTGAGGTGGGGGGGTCCTCACTATGGATCTTAGGCTAGCCTTGAACTTACAGAGGTCTGCCTGCTTTTGTCTCCTGAATGCTAGGATTAAAGGTATTTACTACTGCATCCATTTTTGTTTGTTTGGTTTTTGTTTTTGTTTTTCTTGAGACAGGATTTCTCTGTATAGCCCTGACTGTCCTGGAACTTGCTTTGTAGACCAGGCTGGCCTAGAACTCACAGACATCTACCTGCCTCTGCCTCTTGAGTGCTGGGATCAGAGGTATGTACCACCACCCAGTTTACATCCATTTGTTTTGTTGAGACCCCATCACACTATCAGGCTGGCCTAGAACTCACTATTTAGCCCATTTTCTTAACTCTTAGCAATCCTCTTCTTCGGCTTCTAAAATGCTGAGATGATAGTCATCGACCAACCACATCTAGTTGGTAACTTTTTGAAAGACCTGTATGGAAGTATGTGGCCACTGGTATGACAAAGAAATTAAAGATAGTTGGTATTTTGTTGTTGTTGTTTTGTTTTGAAATAGGATCTTCGTTATAGCTTTAAGTGCTTTTGTTCAGAATATGTGTCTTCTTAAGAATGTTTGGATAAAGGCGCAGCCTAAAATTTTTAAACAGCCACACAAAATACAGCATTCTGGCTTATGGATTAGATTGCATTTATAAACCAGAAAATTTATTGGTGAATATGAGTTAACCAAAGTTGTGGGTAAAAAATTTACAGCATTTATTTGATGTTAATAATTAAAATTTTAAAGTTTATCTTAAAAGATGATTATTATAGCATGTAAACTTATATTGGGTGGGAGAAGTACGTGTGGGAAATTGAAACTGTTTTAAACATGTAAATTGATCAATCCTACAGTTTTTGGGTTTTTGTTTTTTGTAAAGTAATCTGGATTGCTTATTTTATATGCTGGGATGCTAGTTGTTTTTCTATTAATACACTTAACTTGCATTCTAGCTTCGCCATTCAAAGACAGGCATCGTGTGGTGGGTTGTATGACAGTGTCTGTCAATAGTGAAGACAAATAGTACCAGAGACACTTAACCCATCCAATCTCACCCAGGGTATAGGTCGGTCTTGTTTTCAGACTTCTTTATAAGTCCTATTTTCTTTCATTCTTTCTTTCTCCCTTTTTTCCCCCTAAATAATGGATTGATACTGATTGAAACTAAATCTGTTTGTAAAGTTTTAAACTTTACATTAATTTATAATAGGAAGAAAAGTAGAAACTAAGGGTTGGCATGTAAGGTGCTGAAAAGCAGGTTTGCAGCCACTTTGTGTCTTCTGTGTTTCAGTTCATTGATAACACAAATGTCCTTAGAATTTTTTTCTGAGTGCCTATCTTTTTTGATCTGAAAATATGATTTGAAAATATATCTGGTGACTTTTATGGGACAAGATGTTTGCCAGTAAGACAAATGTTGCTCCTCATCAAGAATAACCAAGATTCAGTGGTGTGTTATGGATCAGAAAGTGTGTACCAGTGCCCGTATTGGTTTTAGGAATATTTTTGAGTAGGCAGTGGTTGCCTCCTTCTCTGTTCCACTATTGGTTTCCATAATACAATACAGAAGGTCATGGCCTTTGTAGTGACCTTTTAGAAAATTCAACTAATGTGCACAGATAGTTGAAAATGTACAAAATATGTGCATATTTAATTGCTAGGATCAGATCTGAACTCAGGGTCTTAGTTAAATACCATTTATGGAATGATATTTTAAATCAGTGAAACCTGTTTGTTTATTTTGAGGACTTTAAAGAAAAGTTCTGATTTCAGAACTCTCTCTAAGTATTTTAGATCAGATAAAATATAAGCCCTTTATAATGTCATTTTAAGCACCAAAATGTTAATGGTTGTTGAATAACTTGTAATTGACATAACCCATTTAGAACTGAATTCTTCAGGTTAACGAGTACTTTAAGCAAGAGATAAATGAAATAGACATTTTTCTGTATGTGATAATCCAGTTTTTATTTTTCTAACAAATTAGATATTTGTATATTCTAGTATATTTATCTGACAAATTTTTTATCTCAGGCACTTTGAACATTCCTGGTGGCCTTTAGTGATGTGTCACTTCTCTTTGTAAGGGGAGTGAAGCCAGGGTTGCCTGTGGTAGGCATTGCTCTGCTACTAAGCTATGTTCTAACTCCCTCCATCAGTTAAAAGACGGCACACAGGGCTAGTGAGATGGTTCAATGAGTGCAGACACTTGCTACCACACCTGACAACTTGAGCTGGATTCCTGGAACTCACACGGCAGACAGAGAACCAACTCACAGTTTGTCATCTGACCTTGATTTGTATGCAATGACGTGAGCATACACACATAAAATAAGTAAAGAGATCAATAAATATAACAATAAATTTTAACTTAAAAAATCCATATGCACAGTTCAAGTTCATCATCATGGGTGACATTTAATTTGCAGAGAATAGAACTATAGGACACTAGAAACGTGATGTTGATGGTTTCCTCGTAGAGATTTACCTGCCTCTGCCTCCCAACTTCTGGAATTAAAAACATATGCCACGATGCCAAGATTCACTTCCTTTTTAATCTTTAAAATTAATATATTCTCTTGAGGTTATAAATTTTCACCAGTAAATTGTAGACTGATAGGGTCAGTTTTCCTCTTGGTTTGTAATATTCTCTGTGGTCACAGGAAGTATAGTGGGAATAGTTATCTTATATAGATTAGGCTAAGTGCAAAAGGAAATGAAAATATATTCACATGCTACTTAGATGATTCAATGAGCTCAGGAAAATTTTCATGTTTATCAAATGCTTTGTAGGGCAGTAAAAGTGCTTTTCTGGGGACCAGGGTTTGGGTCCCAGTACTCACATGGTGACTCAGAGTAGTCTGTAACTGTAGTCTCATGCAACCCAGGCACACAGTACAATGACATTCATACAGGCAAAACACCTGTACACATACAATAAAAATAAATCTCTTAACACATACAATACAAATCTTTTAAAAGAGAAATAAAAGCATTTATTTAAACATTTTTATTTGGGGGTATCTATATTTTTTAATATGCAGCAATTTAACAAAGACTGAACAGTCCTAACCGATAAAATAATAGGGTCTTTGCTGCTGGGCAGTGGAGGCACGCAGTCTTAATCCCAGCACTTGGGAGGCAGAGGCAGGTGGATCTCTGTAAGTTGGAGCTCTGTGAGTTCTAGGCCATTCGGTCTACCAAATGAGTTTCAGGACAGCCAAGACTGTTATACAGAGAAACCCTGTCTTGAAAACCCAACCAACCAATCAGCCAGCCAGCCAACCATACTAAAAGGTTTGTACTGAAAACAGATCAGGGAAGTAATCACTGTATTTTGTTCATAGGAACTTATAAATAAAAATGAGTATCCAAGGCCAGGGTGGTAGTGCACAGCTGCAACCTCAGCACTCAGGAGGATGCAGCAAGAAGAGGGCTGCGAATACAAGGCCAACCTGGGCTACATGGCAAGACCCTAACTCAAAAAAACAAAAAGCAGAGCACATTCGCTTAATCACAGCACTGAAGAGGCAGCAGCAGGCAGGTCTCTGTGGAACAGGTCAGCCAGAGATACATAGTAAGACTGTTTTCAGACAAATCACCTCCCGCCAATGAAAAAATGAATTGGAAAAAATATGTACATATAAATAAGCAAGGTTTTTATTGTCACTTCAGTTCTATAGAATACCAATTAATCTTTTTTTTTGGTTGGTTTTGGTTTTTAGAGATAGGGTTTTACTGTGTAGCTTTGGTGCCTGTTCTGGAGCTGGTTCTTGTAGACCAGGCTGGCCTTGAACTCACAGAAATCTGCCTGCCTCTGCCCTCTGTGCTGTGATTAAAGGTGTGCACCACCACGGCCAAGCTCCAGTTAATTTTCTGAATGATTGAATGTTTATAGTATTCCCAGAAATATTCTGTATTACTTTTCTGGGAATGCTTGAAATTGACAGGCTAGTGTTTAGAAATCTAAAATGTCCTTGTTATTGTTTTTATCTTTACATTTTAATGAAATAATGCTATAGAATTTTTTCATGGTAATTTAATGCTAATATGTAAATAAGTAATTGTCTTACATATATTTTTTTAGGAAATGCTGTTGTAGTGCTCTCTGGAGGAAGGGGGCAGATAGTTCTCTATAAGCTCTCGGTGGTTTGCCTGTATCAGACACTGCTGCTGTAATGCTTATACAATCTAAGTATTTTACATTTCAAATACTAAATCCTTTTTAATCTCCAACCCAGCTTGTTTGCCAATTTAACTTAATAGAATTCAGTATTGATCTGATTGCTTATAATTGAACTTCCCATGATCCCCTCTTTGAGTGTAAATAGTTTACTAGTACAGCAACTCCGAACTCAGGAAACATTTACTAATTCATTATAAATAGTTTTGGTTTTTTGAGACAGGGTTTCTCTTTGTAACAACCCTGGCTCTCCTAGAACTAGCTCTTATAGACTAGGCTGGCCTAGAATTCACAGACATCTATGTGCCACTTCCTCCCAAGTGCTAGGATTAAAGGCGTGCACCACCATTGCCCGGCTATAAAAAGCATTTTAAAACAGAGAAATGAATAGATAATGAAGTGATGCATAGGACAAGGTCTAGAAGCCTCAGTCTCAAGTAGGAGTTTGGCCGTGCCTCTTTCTTGGGACATGGTGTGTTCTTGTTCGCTTTTCTGGATATCTGAATTAAGTCTGTTTGAATTTTTATATAGAAAAAAATTTGAAGAGACTTCCATTATATAAATAGGATTGACTAAATTTTTGACTGTTGTTTATTACTCTAACCCCCAGGCCTTCTGCTGCCTGGAAGTTGGAGGATGGGTGAGCAGTAACCCTTTTAGGACATAGTTTATTCTTGTGGCAACCAGCCTCTCCTCCCATTTTATGTCACTTAGCAACTTTCCCCAAATCACATTATTAATACAGTCTCAGGCAGTTGAAAGGTGTTTGTCATAAATTAAAACTAAAAAGCAAGAGAAACGCTGTCAAGGAAAGCACCAAGCAAACAAAACCCAATTTTATCTTTATCATTTTGAAGTAGAAAGACAAAACTTTAACTACAGATGCTTATTACTCTATTTAATGTAGGATGTTGCTAGGAGCTGTAAGCCAGGAACCCTGGATCAAATCAAAACAAATATATCAGAATATGCCAACTATATATCATTTGCTGTTGACTTCATTGTAGCTTTGCACATATATACTTTCCCTTTGTCCTTGGCAGGGATGCTTGTATTTTGCATTCTTGTGTGAATGAAAGTTAAACTCAAAAAGGAGTGGGAGAAGTGCTTTAGAAATACAAGTTCACAACATTCATGCTGCTTTGTGTCATCCATTGCAAATAGTGCATGCTGTCTTCTAGTGTTTCTCTGAAAAATCAAGAATATAGACACAACTATCACAAAATTTAGGTTCATTTATAGCTAATAGTTGGAACAGATGGAGGAACATTAGATATATCTTTCTTGTTTTGTCCAAAATGAGGATCATAGCATTTTCCAAAGGGGGGAGGGTAGGGAAAGGAAAAAACTTTAAACCCAAAGTGGCTACAAATCAGCTTCTAAATTGTCATTGACATTAGCATCTAGATTTTGTAGTTTTTACAGCTCTTTAGGAATATTTATTTACTAAGAAAACATTGCATTAATGCATGATATAAAATTAATAAATTTTTCTTTAAATTGGAATGCAGTTTAAAAGTGACTGAATTTTCTAGTTTCAGCTGCTGCATTTGACAAGGATACAAACTAAAAAGTGGAACTGGTGTCATCTACTCCTTCAGGTTCCTTGACTTATGGTAGTTGGGAGAAAAATTTTGAGTGTGGCATTACATAGATCACATTACGGATGGCTAACATGACTGTGCTCTTCAACCTTGACAACAATGGAAAATTTGGGGGTGGTCGTCATTCTTTCATGTAATTTACATGTTGAGTTCAGCTAATTTACTAGCACAGCCTTTTATTATCTGACCATTGACTTTCTTACATTTTAGCACTATAATTGGCAATGAATATTGTGATTTCAGTAATGGTACATCAATTTAAATAATAGTACATCAAATTAAATTTTTATCATACAGTTTTAAAACTGGCATAAATGGCTGTGGACACAAATTTAAGCACATTACCAATTTTTCTTTATGCGTTCAATTATATCTTGTACACAATAAAATAGTATTTTTGAAATTACAGGTAACGTCCAGCCTAAGCAGTATTAATATGTCTTGAGTTTATGCTGTTAAAGGGTGAGAGCAGCAGTGTTGCCAGCACTACTGCTAGTTGCCAAACAGTCTTTCTGCAGATATTTATGTAAATCTACTTTTTTTTTGCTATGCATACTTGATAAATAATTGAAAATATTTTTATAGGAATTCTGGTGTTCTAGAAATTTTCATGCTTAATTTTTTTGTTAAACTTTAGACAGTAAGATTTACTATTCACTACCATATATAATTAGCAGGCCTTTTAAAAGAGAGCTAATAGGTAAGGAGCTAATTTTTGAGCACATGAGACTTTAGGACAAGTCCATCTAGTAGCCACCCTTTGCTGCTTTTTATTCATTCTTAAAGGATGGGTTTTTTTTGTTACTCTTAGTTTTGATGTGCTATTTTTAATCTTTGAGATTCTCAGTGGCCAACCTGTTTATCTTCTACAACCAAGCATGTTCCCATTAAGTCTTCCTCACCTCTCATGGATTTTACAGCTATAGTAATGGTACCAGTTCCATTTTGCCTCCAGTTCAGTTGATTATCTTTTTTTCTCTATTTATTTTTCATTTTATAATTGGTATCTGGAATAATCAGCAGCTCTTTTCTCATTTATTTTCTCATATTTTTATTCCAGGATTTGCCTCTGAAGCAGGGAGTGTCTGCATTAAAAATGACCTGTAGTTCTCTGCTTCATAGGTTAGAAACTTATTTTAATATTTTGTGGCTAAGCACAGTCCCACTTTTCAAATTCTATAATGAATTATTTAATTGGCATTGAATGTGGACCACAAACATATATATTTCACATTGGGGTTTTCTGTATTACTTTAATGATTAAAATTCAACAGAACATTCAGCTGAGGCAAAAAAGCTTTATTCTGGCTTTACAGCTTAAAACACTAAAATAGATTTTAAAAAAATTATCAATTATAACAAAAGTAAAAATGCTATTTGGGCATTTTTAAAAAAATTGTATTTCTTAGGCTTTGTATTGCTTAAAGCATTTATATTCTAAAACTTAACCAAATTCCAATTATTCGTTTGGGGAAAACAATCACTTCACAAATCACATTTTCATTGGGACTGCTAGCCAGCATAGGTGAAAACATGTATAGTGTATTTACTCTTGGATTGTACACTGCAGATGCTTCTTCAGCTCCCTCCTCTTCCTCCATGGGCGGTGCTTGCAGCTCCTTTACCACCTCTTCCAGCCCTACCATTTATTCTACCTCAGTCACCGACAGCAAGGCTATGCAAGTGGAGAGCTGCTCCTCAGCCGTGGGGGTAAGTAACAGAGGGGTAAGTGAAAAGCAGTTAACCGGTAACACAGTCCAGCAGCATCCATCAACCCCGAAGAGGCACACAGTGTTGTACATCTCACCACCACCTGAGGACTTGCTGGATAACAGTCGGATGTCCTGCCAGGATGAGGGGTGTGGATTGGAATCTGAGCAGAGCTGCAGTATGTGGATGGAGGATTCCCCCTCCAACTTCAGTAACATGAGCACCAGTTCCTACAATGATAACACTGAGGTACCTCGTAAATCACGAAAACGAAATCCAAAGCAGAGGCCGGGGGTCAAACGACGAGATTGTGAAGAATCTAATATGGATATATTTGATGCCGACAGTGCCAAAGCACCTCACTATGTGCTTTCTCAGCTTACCACGGACAACAAAGGCAACTCAAAAGCTGGAAATGGGTTGGTATCCACATTTTTTAAAGTTCTATCAACATTATGCAAAACAACAGTAAATCATTCCCAAATTTTCTTAATTCTCAGTTCAAATTTGCATATAAAGCAAAAATGCTAATTTTATCCTTGAAGTACATGAAATTTTCAACTTAAAATAAATTTTACTAGAAAAAATAATTTGAAAATAGCTGTAGATTATAGCAAAGGAATTTTGTTCTGGGTTATGTTTAGGGGTAGTAGAAAAGATCTGTTTCGAAATAACTTAAACTTCAGATGGGCTTATTTTAAAAGAAATAAGCAGCAGTGTGATGATGCTAGCTAAAACACTTAAATGTTCTCCAGAAGCTAATTTGTTCTTTTAGCAGTTTATTTCATATGGTTCATTCCATTATATTTTCAAACAATTTTATGTTTTATTTTTGTTTTTCATCTTTACTTGATGAAAACAAGAAAAAAACAAAGATGACTCAATTCTCATGTAGGTACCTCTGTTTGAATCTTTTTTTCCTTTGATACATTTTCCTAGTTCAGGGCTTTTAAAAAAAATTGTCCCACTGCCCTCTGGATTCTGTTTCTTTCTTGAAGGATGATGAAGCAGGATCATGGGTACATATTTCATCTGTGCCTTTGGTGCACTGCTCACCAAATATATCTAAATGGTTATATTACAGAATATTCCATTACAAATTAGCATGATTTACTTTAGGATTCCTTTAGTGTTTTAATTGTAATATTTAGTTGCTAGACTTAAATTTTATACAGTATATTCAGTAAAATTTAACTCACTAGTTTTTAAGGAGGCAGACTATGATTCCTTAGGTGACCCAAGATCACTTGGAATCTGTGCTTGCTGCAAAAAAATAAAAAAGCCTGAAATGTTAGATTGGCGTACTCTGTGATGACATCTTTGATCTGTTACATTAAAAATCCAACTCAGTATTATATTTGTTGTAGTCAATATTAAACATGTCCGCAAATAATTCCCTGTGTGCATTATAAATTCGTAAGTCATTTAAGCAAGAATTAGTTAAGTCTATACTTAACATGTTTGAAAACCCATAATAAAACTCATTTCCTTATAGTCTAACCTGAAAATTAATTTGAAAAAATTAACATACTTTTTTCCTTTATACTTTTATTTAAAACTTCTTTAGAATGCTATACTTAAGTAATTTAAATGATTTACAGTTTCAAAAAGTCTAGATTAGGCAATTTCCAAAAGCAAACAAGATATATGGCCATTCCTAGTCTGTCACATTTTAATAGTCCAGAACTTGAAAAAGGAGTATTTACTCAGCTATAAAATGTAGGTTAAGGTTCTGAAACATGATGAACACCCCGAGTCATGTGAGGAAGTGTGACTGATGGTACAGATCTGAAAGTTGTGTGAATGTCAGGAAATGTATGTGTGCTTATTTGGGATGCAGTGGAAAAGGTCTTTATAAATTTTCAGAGAAAGATATTTTCCTATTTGTACTGAAATAATTATTAAAATTACCAGTTAAGAACAGTAAAGTTTGGACTTGGGGATGGCCAGCTTCAAACAGTGATTTACTGTTGCTGGTTGAAGAGATTTCCTGACCTGCTTTTTTCTGCTTCTGCTTTTGTATGATAGATATATCTTAGAAATGATTTGAGGTTACCAGGGAAAGTATAGTGACATTGGTCAAGACAAACCTTTTATGAAATAATTCATGAAGCAGAAACTCCATCAAGCAGCAGAAGAAATGCCCATCTTCTTAGGTAATGGAAAATTATTTGACAATAGTCTGTGGAAATGATGAAGAAGTTTAAAATTTGAATTTATAAGAAATATATTGAGGAAAGGATGAAACCAAATGTAAAATACATGAACAACCTATTCTTAATCTGTAGTTGGAGCTTATTGCCTATTTTTCCAATGATGAGAAAGATGTTAGAAACATGAAACTTTGAAATGCTTTGAGAGATAAGTAATATAGTCTTTAATATGAGGTGACAACAATTTGCAGTTTATATAATGCTAAATATCTATTAAATGAACTTTCAAGTGTGCTGCATATAGAAGTTTATTTATCTTCATGATGCCAGAAGTCTTGATAACTGATGGACAGAAAGACAATTACTTTTACAACTAAAAAATTAGAGCTTATTAAGGAAACATCTGTTTTCAAAAAGTTGCTTGTTTGTAAATATTGCTGACCATATCATTCTTAAATTCTTCAGCTACAGTCCTGAGAATCAATAGCACAGTTTCATCTAAAGTTCTAGAAGTCTAGATATATCATGTGCATCTGAAAGTCATTTAAGGCCTTTTTGTAGTGAAAATTATTTTTATAACGTAGGTAACCTGTAGGAATATCTATCTAGCACAGAAGGACCTGAATGTCATTCTAAGACTTCTACGTAGAACATGACACATAACGTTGTCTGTGGTAGTTGTCATTTAGATGTCACCTGCCTTTGATGTCTAGTCCTGCAAAAATCAATCAACTAATCCCCCATGTAATGAATTGCTGCTTGCTTCCTTTTTCTAATGTTTTACCTTAACAATTTACAAATTGAATTGCTACTCTTCTAAGAATTAGTTGATCTTTTCATTGTTTTATGCGTCTGTAGATAAAAATATACATGTTTTCCATTTTTTCATTTAAACCTAGAGAATAAAGAGAATTTTAGAATATAATTTCAGGGCCAGGCATTGTAGATGGTAAATTTGTGAAAACTCAGCAAAAGAGAGGCTAAGGTAGTGGGGTTTTGAGAAGGAGACCAGCCTCACCTGTAGTGAGTTCAAGACCAGTTTGGGCTGTGTAGTAAGAGCTCTCTCTCAAAAAAGGAAGGAAGGAAGGAAAGCAGAAGCATTTTCAGTATTTTAGAAATTTTTTATTACTTCCTTGTGATTGTTTTTAGTGTGTGTGTATTTAAATATTTAATTTTTTAGCACATACATATTAATTCATTCAACAAATATAGATACTTATTTTACAGGAATCATTGTTATTTACTTTCAGAATACTAGCTTGACTGGTATAAATATAAAAAGCATAGCTGATAAAATTAGTTGTCATTCCAATTTTCTTAGTATTTCAGTCTAAAATTTATCATTTTTATTATGACTAATACATATGAACTATAAATTTGAAAAATACAAGAAAGTAAGTAAATAACCTATAATTCAGTCACTCATGTAAACTACTATTATTATTATGCTATAATTTCTTTTAGTTCTTGTGTGTGTGTGCATATATATGTGTGTGTGTGTATACACACACACACACACACACACATATATATATATAAATATGTGGGGCATATTTTTTCATAGTTTCACAATACTTCTCCCCCCCCCCCCCCCCCCCGCTTGGTAATAAGATAAATACAAACAGATTATTATAGAATCTTGTGTTTAAGACATTGTACACTCTTCAAACATTTGAATTCACCCAGAACTCTAAAACAAACAAACAAATTTCTTGCCCCCATTGTTCTGGCTTCAGCCTAGTATTTTTATTCATAGATTCATTCCTCTAGGGCCTTTAAAATGACTTACACATACAGGTAATCTTTGACTTAGTAGTGTCAGACTTAGGTGAACGGCATTTCTTGTCCAGTTAAGGTCTGGTCTTGCCCATATCCTCATTATAGAAGCTCCTTTTTCTCTTTGCTTTCCTTGTCCATTTCTTCTTCCTGTTTGCCTTCATCAGCAAACAGCCTATGTGGACTTTCCCTTGCTACTGAATTCTTTATCAGTGCTATCCTTTCCCCCACACTTCTGCCCTTTTCCTAGGTAGTTCGTTTATTGAGTGACTGCCTTTTCCTTTGTTCTTACCGTTGAACAACAGCTTGGTTTACCTGGATTGGTAGAGTATGGGGTCAGGTTTAAAGCTGCTCTTTGTTTTTAGAATCACATTATTCTGCTAGGGACCCGGCTACTTCATTGTGAGTGAAAGAGAATGGCGGCCCGACTTTTCCAGAGCACAGGGACGATTTCAAATCTGCTTCATGTGTTTGGAGGGGTGGGGGGTTGTGTGTGTGTAGGAGTTTATTCTGTGTATTTTTATCAGGTATTTGCACTGCATTAACTACTTCATTAGAAGCCCTAATCACAAATTTGGGTATTATATTATAAACAAAAAAATGCTTAAAACAATCTTAGAACCAGGCATGTGCTTGGGGTAGGTAGGGCAGCAGATCTTCAACTGTTGAGCAACTTGAAGACAGCCTGGGATATATGAGATCCTGTCTCAAAAACCTACAAAACAAAGCTTCCACAATTAAAAAAAAAAAACAAAAACAACAACAAAAAAAACCAAGTAAAATTACCTTTGCTATAGATAGAGCTCAGATAAGATTTTTATTGAGCTTTTACTGTTTAACCAGTCACAGATAAAAATAATCTGAAAAATCACACTTATTAAAGTAAACCTTATTTCCCAATAAAAATTGAATCACTGATTTTTTATTATAAATTTCTTATTTTGATTTACTGAGAAAGAGATTCAAAAGGATATTTCTGATTAATGATTGGCATATACCTCCATTGTCAATCTTTTAGGCCTTCTGTCTGTTGGTTTAGTAGTTCTTACCATTCCCTTTTTCTTTTGCTTTGCAAATCTGATTTAAAAAGTAATCATGATCTTTAGTTTTATATAAGACTCGTGTGAGTTTTACATTTCATTTTAACTGAATTGTAGTGTGAAAACAAATTATTGCATTGTTTTCCTTCTACCACCCAATGGTTTTTTTTCTTTTCCCTTTCCAGCTTTCTTTTTCATGGCATTTAGTTATACTTGGCTCAAAAATATTTTAAAGATACTTTGGTTATATAGGATGTTTCTTCCTTTAGAGTGTATTCTATTTTATCAATAATCTAAACAGTTATTTTCTATGTTATCGCCTCTCTGTTTCTTCCTTTAAGTAGCTTTCGTAGAAAACTGTTTCTGATATTTTCTTCCCATGTTGTGCTTTGGTTTCTCAGAACATTGGACAACCAAAAGGGAGCTGGCGTAAAGAAGAGCCCTATGTTGTGTGGACAGTATCCTGTTAAAAGTGAGGGGAAGGAGCTGAAGATAGTTGTACAGCCTGAAACCCAGCACCGAGCTCGGTACCTGACAGAGGGCAGCCGAGGCTCAGTAAAAGATAGAACACAGCAAGGCTTTCCAACGGTGAAGGTACTCATTTTATTTTGTAATGTCTGAAGACTGGCCCATGAGATGACTTTGTGGGTAAAGATTTATTCCCAGAACCCAAAAAGAACGGACTCTACTTAGTTGTCCTGACCTCCACACACCCATGCCACGGCACAAACATGCCCAAATACGTGCTCCCACACACAACCATCAAATAAATGAATACATGTAAAAATAATACATATGTATGTGATGAATTTCCTTCAGTTTTATTAACATCAGACAAAGCTTCCTGGAGTAGAAGGATAGAATTATTAGTTAGCTCAGTATAATAGAAAACAAATGTCTAATTGGACCATAAGCCAAATAGTATTTAAATAATATTTGAATTGTTGTTTGTTTAGCTGGTTGGTTTTGGTTTTTTTTAATGTTTTACTATAACCCAGGAACTCAATATGTATAGTCCAGGCCAGCCTTGAATTCATGGCAAGCCTCCTGCCCCAGTCTCCTGAGTGCTTGAATTATAGGTATGAGCCAACATGCCTGGTTAAATTTTAGTTAGAAAGATGAGGGTATGTTCTGAAAAGAAAAAAAAAATATCTGTAGTTCATCATTTATTTTCCTTGTTTGTTTGGTAGTAATAGTAGATTCATCCGAAAATATTTAAGAAGAAATTTTAAAGTGAATGCAAAGAAACATAGCAGAAATTGCTAAGAACTTAACCAGACTTCTAGCATATGCATTCATTCGTTCGTTTGTTTACTCATTCATTCATTCATTCATCCATCCATCCATTCATTTATTTTTATGTATGAGTATTCTGTCTATATATACAAATGCATGCCAGAAGAGGGCATCAGATCCTGTTATGGATGGCTGTGTGCTACCATATGGGTGCTGGAAATTAGGACCTCTAGAAGAGCAGCAGAATGGTTTTTTAACTCTTTCTCCTCTGGGGGCTCGCACCCAGCTCCCAAATAAGTACATGGAGACTTTATTCTTACTTATGAATGCCCGACCTTAGCTTAGCTTGTTTCTAGCCAGCTTTTCTTAAATTATCCCGTCTACCTTTTGCCTCTGGGCTTTTACCTTTCTCAATTCTATATACCTCTCTCTTCTTACTCTGTTACTGACTGTGTGAGTGGGTGGTTGGCCTCTGGGATTTTCTTCTTCTTTTCTTATTCTTCCCTCCTCTCTTCTATTTTATTCTTTCTTTCTGCCTGGCAGCTCCGCCTATCCCTCTCCTGCCTAGAGATTGGCCATTCAGCTATTAAACAAATCAGGTGTTTTAGACAGGCATGCATGTAACATGGAGGGCCGGTTTGTTGGGGTTTCTGTCCCGCCCGGTACCCCACAGCCGGCAAGTCCCAAAGAAAATCACACAGAGATCTCCATAAGTTATAAAACTAATTGGCCCATTAGCTCAGGCTTCTTACCAGCTCTTATCACTTATATTAACCCATTATTCTTATCTATGTTAACCATGTGGCTCAGTACCTTTTTCAGTGGGGCATGTCACATGTTGCTTCTTCAGTGGTCTGGGCTGGATGCCAGGAATGGGCTTCCTCCTTCCCAGAATTCTCCTGTTCTCATCGCCCCGCCTCTACTTCCTGTCTGGTTGACCCCGCCTATACTTCCTGCCTGGCCAATCAGTGTTTATTTAAAACATGATTGACAGAATACAGACAATTATCCTACACCACATACAGTTTCACAGTGTTAAACAAATGCAATATAAAAAATGCAATACATCTTTGCGTCATTAAACAAATTTATTCCACAGCATAAACAAATGTAACACATCTTTAATATTCTACAACACTTAACCTCTGAGTCCTTTCTTTAGCCCCTAGTAGTACATGCTTTTAATACCCAATATTTAAGAGGCAGAGACAGGGACGGGAGAGATGGCTCAGTGGTTAAGAGCACTGATTGTTTTTCTAGAGGACCAGGGTTCAATTCCCAGTACCCACATGGCAGCTCACAGCTGTCTGTAACTCCAGTTCCAGGGGACCCAACATCTTCACACAGATATACACATAGACAAGATATCAATACACATAAAAAATTACTATATATATATATATACACACACATATATATAAAAGAGGCAGAGACAGGCAGAGCTCCATAGAGTGTTCCAGGCCAGCCAGGAGTACCAGTCTCAAAACATAAGAACTTGGAAAATAAAGAGTTTCAAAGATATCAGAATTACCTTTTAAGAACTTTGACTTGTAGTAAAATTTTACTACTTGGTGTATTTATTATAAAGAAAGTTATCATTGAAAATATGGACTGTCATTCATTTCACACTTGAATGAAATGATTGAAGCTCAGGATTGGGAAACTTGTCTATGATCATTTATTTACATCAGTGTTACCACTCTGATCCATCTGCAACCAGTCCCTCAAGTCCAGGACACATAACAGGCAAGAGAGAAACTCAAGTTTTGCTTTGTGTGTGTCTAGCTGGATAGTTTAATAGTTTTGTCAATCTTCTTAATCTGATTATCTGCCTTTAAGTTCTGCTTGGTTTAAGAACTTACACAGTTAAGTGTATTAGTATTAGATTAATTGCCTCACTATGATAGGAATGAACTGACTGCCCTGAGCAGTTCATTTACTCACTCACTCACCAGACACTCAAAAAACAAACAAACAAACAAACAAACAAACAAAAAAACCCAAAATTTTTTACGTTTTCTTTCTCTGCTAAAATATTATATTATCAATCTGTAAAGGGAGGCCAGAATGGATACATGTTTCCTTATTTCTTTGTCTGGTGATGTTTGTCTACTGCAAAGAGATATAATGGGATAGAAAGATGTGACATTTTTGTAATTTTTTTCTTGCATTTTTTAATCAATAACTTCAGTGTCTTTTACTATAAAACATTATATTCTATATATGAACTAACATTTATTTATGAGAGTTTTGTTAGAGGCTTATAGTGATCATGTATCTGACCATAGATGTTCTGGCCCAGGATTTTATGAAGCAGTCTTTAGAAGTGAACTTCAATTTTCTGTCATTTCAAATGCTTTTCTTCTTAAACTGCTTCCGTAGTAATAATTTATCATATATATTCTCATTTGATGATGAAGACGTTGCTGTTAATATAATTCAGTGGTGGTAGCAGATCCCAAGTAATCTAATCTGTATACTCTCTGAGCAATTGCGTATCTATTCCTATCTGCTTATATAAATAGATTTTGTGATAGTTTAGCTTAGACATTTCAAGTAATTTAAAATGTAGTTATTGTAGAACTAGTACAGTATTTTTCTTTATTTTGGTTGTGAGCCTGGCCTTTGATGGTTGATCCATCTCTCCAGCTCCCCCTGCATACTTTATGTTTTTGTGACAGGACTCTGTGTAGTTCTGGCTATCATGGAATTCACAGAGATCCACCTGTCTGTACTGTGCCATCAGGCCTGACTGCAGTTTTTCTTTATAAGAAAATGTTTGAGCTGGATTGTGGGTAGAGTACTGACTAGCATTTGTGAGCATCTAGGTTTAGTCTTCAACACACCAAAAACAAAAAGGAAGGAAAAGAAAAGTTTACATAGTTTCTTTTATGTTTAAAACTAGATGTAGTCCAGTTTTAAATATAGTATTTGATTTTGGTTTTTGAGACAGGGTTTCTCTGTGTAGTTGTGGCTGTCCTGGAACTCACTCTGTAGACCAGGCTGCCTGGAACTCAGAAATCCGCCTGCCTCTGCCTCCCAAATGCTGGGATTAAAGGCATGTGCCACCACTGCCTGGCCAGGATTTGATTTTGAATGTTGAGTTTATAATGAGCTTATTTAAAATGCTACCTAATGCTTATGCTACATATTTTCTGGTTCCAGCTGGAAGGTCATAATGAACCGGTAGTGTTGCAGGTGTTTGTGGGCAATGATTCTGGTCGAGTGAAGCCACACGGATTTTACCAAGCCTGTAGGGTAACTGGGCGAAATACCACCCCCTGCAAAGAAGTGGACATTGAAGGGACCACTGTTATAGAAGTCGGCCTCGATCCTAGCAACAACATGACACTGGCGTAAGAACTTAATAAAATCTCTCTCTTTCTCTCTCTGCTTCTCCCTTGCCCTTCTCCCCTCCCCCCCTTTCCCTTTTCCTCTTTCTTTAGGGGCAAGGTTGGGCAGGTTGCAGTACATCATTTTGACTGGCCTGGAACTCACAGAGATCTGCCACCTGAGTGCTAGGTTAAAGGTGTGTGCCACTATGCCTGGCAAATTTTTATTATTATTTTTTATCTGTTTGTTTTGTTTTAGTTTTGGTTTTATTCTTTTTGGAGACAGGATCTCTCTACATAGCCCTGGCTGCACTGTGTAGACTAGGCTGGGCCTGTCTCTGCCTTCCAAGTCCTTAGAAGTTGTGCACCACTACACCTGGCTGATGGGAAATTTTAAAAATAGATTCACTTTATTTATGTCTAAGTGTGTATTCCTTTGTGAGTTTATGTGAATTATGTGTGTGCAATTGCCCACAGAGGATATTGAATCTCCTGGAATTAGAGTGACAGGCAGTTGCAAGACAACCTGCATGACTGCTGGAACCAAACCCAAGTCCTATGCAAGAGTAGCTAGTGCTCTTAGCCTCTGAGCCATCTCTCCAGTTCCTGCGATACTTTTTGGTTTTTCGAGACAGGGTTTCCCTGTAGTTTCTAGAGCCTGTCCTGGAACTACCTCTTGTAGACCAGGCTGGCCTCGAACTCAGAGATCCGCCTGCCTCTGCCTCCTGAGTGCTGTGATTAAAGGCATGCGCCACCACCGCCTGGCCCTACGATACTTTTTATTATTTATTATACTTTTATGATACTCGGGAAAATATTGTTCCAGAGAATAGAAGATTTGGAGGCGCTCTCTCTCTCTCTCTCTCTCTCTCTCTCTCTCTCTCTCTCTCTCTCTCTCTCTCTCTCTCTCTCTCTGTCTCTGTCTGTCTTTGGTTTTTCAAGACAGGGTTTCTCTATATACCCCTGGCTGTTCTGGAACTAGCTCTGTAGACCAGGCTGGCTTCTAATTCAGAGATCCACCTGCCTCCTCTGCTTCCTGAGTGCTGGGTATTAAAGGTGTGGGTCACCATGTTTAGCTGATTTTGAGGATCTTACTAAAATGTTTTAAATAGAACAAACTCTTCTTTTAAAGAGGTTCCTACAGGGCTATAGCAGTGGTTCAGCCATTAAAGGCTAGGCTCACAACCAAAAAGACAAAAAGGGTTCCTCTAGAAAGGTGATGGACTAAATTACGCCCTTTTTTTCTTTCCTAAAAATTCCCAAAGCAGGGAAATGAAGGCTCAGGAGAACGCTGGCTTTTTAGAAGATGAGATCAAGACTGATCTATTGAACTTTTTAATATTAATACTGAGAATAAAAGTTACACAGCCAGGGGCCTGGGGAATGTATCTTGATTGGCCCTACTTTGGATATCCAGCACAATGTGACTTAGGTGTGATGGCACATGTCTGTAACACAAGCACTCAGAGGTGGAGTCAGAAGTTCATAGTCATACTTGACTACATAGTGAAATTGGAACCCTGTTTCCAAAAGAAAACAGAGAAGAAATATTTTTTTAAAACCCTAAAATATACCCTTCCAGAGGTGGCTCAGAGAATGAGGTACTGAGTCACAAAAGCTGTCTTCTGACCTACACACGTACCTTGGCATGCATGCCCCCAACAAGGGTGAACAAATGAATGTTCTAAAAATTGTATGAATAACTTAAATTTTATTATTCGGATTTTTGGTGGATTTGTTTGTTTGTGTTTTGTGTTTGTTTTTGTACAGTCCTGGCTGTCCTGGAGTTCTCTATATAGACAATGTTTATCTTTCCAGGTTTTTGTTCAGTTTTGTTTTTGACAAAATTGAGATAATAATATGTCCATTATTTTGTAATCTGCTTTTCAGTTAATTTAGGAATATTTTGCAGTATTTAAAAATGCTACCAATTTTTAATGCCTATATAACCTTCCACTGCAGAGGCTAGTTACTAACTTTTTTTCCTCCGAGATAGGGTTTTTCTGTGTAGCTTTAGAGCCTGTCCTGACACTAACTCTATAAACCAGGTTGCCCTTGAACTCACAACGATCTACCTGACTCTGTCTTCCCAAGTACTGGGATTAAAGGCATGTGTCTGGCAATTTTTTTTTAAAAATAAAGCATAACCCATTTTGGTTTTTAAAAACATTTTACTTTAGGTGTATGAAGTTTTGCCTGTATGTCTGTGCACCACTTGCATGCCTGATGCTCACAGAGGGCATCATGACCTCTGAGACTTTAATAACAGTTTTGAGCATCATGTAGGCATTAGGAACTGAGGCATTGTCCTCTGTTCTAGTTAGATAGAGCCAGTGTTCTTAATTGCTGAGCCATTTCTCCACTCCCTCATTCTGTTTCAATATCTGAGTTAGCTACAAAAACAAAGTCCATTTTCCTTTCTAAAAGAAACAGAACAGGGGCTGGAGAGATAGTTCATCAGTTAAGAGCACTTATGGCTCATTTAGAGGATTAGGGTTTCAGTTCCCAGCACCCACATGGCTGCTTAGAAGCTGACTTTAACTCCAGTTCCAAGAGATCTGATGCCCTCCTCTAGCTTCGAGGATACCAAGCACACACATGGTGCACAGATACAGTGACAAACAAATGCATACAATAAATAAATAAGACAGTATATAATATCCATAAACACATATGGTTTTTTTTTTTTTTTTTTTTTAAAACAGAGTCTCACTGTGTAGCCTGAGTTTCCTAGAACTTGCTATGTTGACGAGACTGGCCTCAAACTCAGAGAGGTCTGCCTGCCTCTACCTCCCGAGTATCCATTACTTATCTTCATATTTTTGGAATAATTTTGTTTCTTTACTGTTTTTCATTTTAAATAGAAGACTGATGAGAGTAAGAGCTTTAATATTTAAAATTTATTCTTTGGGGGCCTTTTAACTATTACATATTCAAAGAATTAAAAGAATCAGCCTTTTAAATAAAGAAACTTGTTTTAAAATGTTGTACTATTGCTGGGCAGTGGTGGCACTGACCTTTAATCCTGGCACTGAGGAGTCAGAGGCAGGTAGATCTCTGTGAGTTTCTGACCAGCCTGATCTACAACCATCTCAAAAAAAAAAAAAAAAACAAAAAGAAAAAAACCTCAGCAAACAACAAAATATTGTACTATTTAGAGAATAACAGTATCACTTGGTACATTTTTTCTGTTTTTAGCGTGGACTGCGTAGGAATATTGAAGCTGAGGAATGCCGATGTTGAAGCCAGAATAGGAATTGCTGGTTCCAAGAAAAAGAGCACTCGAGCCAGATTGGTTTTTCGAGTCAATATCACAAGGAAAGACGGCTCCACTCTGACATTGCAGACACCCTCTTCCCCTATTTTGTGTAGTAAGTAAGAAAATGGAAATGCTAGATATATGAAGAGTTCTTAAGCTCAATTTTTCAGGTATCTGTAAAATTTAATGTTTATACTTCAGCTTATGAACATGTCAGACTTGAAGCACTTTAAAGCTACAGTCAAGAGAACACAGTGGTGCTGGATGGACTGTGGTGTATGCCTTTAATCCCAGCATTTGGGAGGCAGAGGCAGGCGGATCTCTGTGAGTCTGAGACCAGCCTGATCTACAGAGTGAGTTCCAGGACAGGACAGGCTCCAAAGCTACAGAGAAACCCTGTCTTGGAAAAAAAAATTGTTAGCTGGATTGGTAGCACAGACTGTAATCCTAGTTAACTAAGAGTAGAAGCAAGAAGACGGCCAGAGTATAGTCCAGTCTGTTCTGAAAGACAAGATATGTTTCAGACTCTAAGTCATTCTTAGCTCTTACCTTAGTGTGAATTTAAGGACAGCCTGAGCTACCAGAAATCCATCTCAGAACTTAAAAATATTAAAATACATTAGAAAGATACATAACCATTTATAGGACCCTATTATCATCATATGCTGATTTTGTAAAGGGCTGAAGAGAGGATGGTTGTTCTTCTAGAAGATTTAGATTTGATTCCTAGCATTTACAGGGTAGTGCAGAGTCTCAGGGATCTGATGCCCCATTCCCCCTCCATGGGCAGTGCATGAATATGGTACACAGACATACACGCAGGCAAAACACATAACATTATGTTAAATTAAAAATGAGTAATTTGAGGGCTTCTAAGATAGCTCAGCAGATAAAAGCACTTGTTACCAAGCCTGCTATTATGAGTTGGGTCCCTGGAACCCACATGGTAGAGAGGGCTGACTCCCATAAGTTGTGATATACAATAAATAAATTTTAATGTAATTTAAAAAATATTTTACATAATTTGAGCCGGAGATCGTGTTACTTAAATGTCCTGGATTAGTTTCCAGCAGTGTCCTCCCAAATAAGTTAAATAGGATGCCAGAAGGCAATTGCCTAGCCCTAGGAATTCTAAGCATCTTTGCCATGAGCTTTTAGAACATTAAAGTGAAACAAGCATTATGTGTAGTATGTGTTTAGGTGTGTGCTCCATGTTGCACATGCAAGGTCAAAGACTGCTTATAGTAATGGTTTCTTTGCTTCTGCCATGTGGATCCTAGGACCCAAGTCTTCAAAGCCATCTCACCAACCCAAACACATTCATTTCTTTAAAAATAGAGTTTTAGGGGCTGCTGAAGGTGGCTCAGAGGTTAAGAGCACTGACTGATCTTCCAGAGGTTTTGAGTTCAATTCCCAGGAAGCACATGTTGGCTAACAACCATCTGTAATGAGATCTGGTGCCCTTTTCTAGCCTGCAGACATACATGGAAAAGGACTATTTATCATTATTGTTATAAATAATAAATAAATCCTTTTAAAAAATAGATTTTTAAAATTTAGTGTGAATGGGTAGTTTTGCCTGCATTTATAACTGTTTACCACATCGTTCCTGGTACCCAAAGAGGCCAGAAGATGACATCAGATCTCCTGAACTGGAGTTACAAATGATTGTGAACGGCCATGTGGGTGCTAGGAATTGAACCTGACAACTTGAGTTTGATACTCTGGACCCACATAGTAGAAGTAAAGAACTGACTCTCACAGGTTGTTCTTGGGCCACCTACCTACTGTGGTATGCATGTGTACATGCGTGCATGCACAGAGAAAGACACAGGTGGATACACAGTCTGATATAAATAAAATGTAATAACTCCCCCCCCCTCAAATTTGTGATTAACAGAAACAACTCATAAAACTGGATTCATGATATAAGTTATAGATAAGACTGAGTGTTGGTGGCTCTTTTTATGGGATGTTTATCTGTATATATCCACAGCTCAGCCAGCAGGAGTTCCTGAGATCTTAAAGAAAAGTTTGCATAGCTGTTCAGTGAAAGGAGAGGAAGAAGTGTTTTTAATTGGGAAGAACTTTCTGAAAGGAACTAAAGTTATTTTCCAGGAAAATGTTTCTGGTAAGTAGGGCATATAAGTGTTCCATGTTTCCCTTGTTATAAGAATACAGTTAAAGCTGCAGAGTGGAAAAGTTCAAAATTTTTTAAGTCACTGTTTTTGTTTCCATCAGATGAACACTCTTGGAAATCAGAAGCTGAGATAGACATGGAATTGTTCCATCAGGTATAATTTAAACATTTGAAGTAATTTTGTTGTTTATTCTGAGCAGTTTCACTTTTGTTTGGGCAACTTCATCAATTATGTATTTTATTTATTCTGTCATATAACCAGGTGACCCCCACTTTGCCATGAGCAGCAGGAACATCCTCTAGAGCACTTTGGCAGGAACAAGTGGGGTCCTTGCAATACCAAGCTTGTAATAGATATTGTGGAAGACTTGGCAGTTCATTTCATTGTCCTGAAGGAAAAGTGAACTGTGATTTAAAGTCTGCTCTTTCTGAGGGCACTGTACCCCTTGTTCTAATTTAATTCTATGTATCTAGTTTTACTAGGTAATTGAAGCCTATGACTCAATAGAATATTTTCTTGTGCTGTGAACACATATCAGTTTGCTATTGTTATTGTTACCTATTTAGACAGGGTCTCACTAGGTACATGCTTTGAATTTTGACATATTGGTTAGATTACTATAATTTTGCTTTGAATTTTGACATATTGGTTAGATTACTATAATCCCCTTTCATTTTAGTACTCTCTCCCCTTTACCCTTGCTCTTCTCTTTACCCTCTCTCTCCCCTTTACCCTGTCTCTCCCCTTCACCCTCTCTCTCCCCCTTTCCCCCCCTCTTCTCTTTCCCCCTACTCTCTCCCCCTTTCCCCTCCTCTCTTTACCCTCATTCTCTTCCCTTTTATTGTCTTCTCTCCCACTTGTTTTTCCTCTCCTCTTCCATTTTTTTATTCTTCCTTCCCTTCTGAGAAATGGGATGTTACCCACCCCACCTCTGTTTTTTTCTTTTGATGAAATGCTCATGTAGTCTAGGCTGGTTGTAAATTCACTATATAGTGAAGGATGACTCTGAACTTCTGCCTCTGCTTCCCAGGTGTTGGGATCATAAACACGTATCATTATGCCTGGCTTCTCCAGTACCAGGGATTGAACCCAGGGCTTCATGCATGCTAGACAAGCACTAACAATTGAGCCATGTCCATCCTCAGCCTAAAAATTAAATTTACATAAAAAATATGTATGATGTATATGTGTGGGCACACATGGCATGTAGTATGTGCATAATAAGTCAGGACAGATTTATGGACTTGGCTTTGTCTTTCCACCATATGATCCAGGTATCAAATCAGTTTGTGTGGTAGATTTGGAATGCTAGAGGTCTTTAGAGGACTGTGATTTTGTTGTTGTTTTACTATCATATAGGATGTGTTGGAGTGTGTGTACATGTGGCAGTCAGAGAACAGCTCTGTGGTGTCTGTTCTCTCCTTCCACCTTTCTATGGGTTCCAAGGTCAAAGTAGGTCATCAGGCTTTTTCAGCAAGCATTTTTACCTGGTGAGCTATCTCCCCAGCCCAGTCTTGGACTTTCTGCCAATGAACTTATAAACTAAATTATTGTCATTGGTCTGTGGTTTTGTTCATTTTTAATTTTTTTAATTTATTATTTTTTTTTTTTCAGAGAGAGAGAGAGGAGTTAAGTGCCTTTCTGGGAAACATTTTCTTAGAGTAGAGTAAGATCTGGTATTCTAGAGAACTGACCTAGAGGTTGCATTAAATGGAAAATAAAACTGAAGTATTCGAGAGGAAAAGGTGTTGAAATGACAGAACCTTGAAACTGGCGTGGTGGTGCACACACCTGTAAACCCAGGTTGAGGGGGAGTAGTAAGACTCACAGGCCAGCCAGGCAAGGTGTTTTAGAGGACATCTGAGTGCGTTTTGTATTGTGCATCCTGACAGATTGTGAGGCAGAGCACCGCAGATCTTTGTGGAGCTTCTACTTTCTTTTGTTTGAGAGAGACAAAAAACAGTACTTTGAAGTGATTAAAAAGTGTTATTATGCTGGGCAATGGCGATGCATGCCTTTAGCTAGAGGCAGGGGGATCTTTGAGTTCAAGGCCAGCCTGGTCTACAGAGTTAGTTCCAGGACACGCTCCAAAGCTACAGGGAAACCTTATCTTGAAAAACAAAACAAAAAACCCAAATCAAAACAACACTAAAAGAAAAGAAAAAAGGAAAGAAAGAAAGGAAGGAAGGAAGGAAGGAAGGAAGGAAGGAAGGAAGGAAGGAAGGATGAAAGAAAGAAAGACAGACTTATGTTGTGAAAATAAATATAATTAGGTTTGGGGAAGAATAAATACTTAAAAAGAATGGACGGGAAAGGGAAGACTTCTGAGGAGGTGGTATTTGTGTATAAGACCCGGTATGGGTAAGGAACTTTTTGTCTGAGAGAGATGAAAGTATTACAGTTTGAGAGAACAAGTCTGAGATAAAGCTGGAAATCTGAATGGAGCAGGAAGACCTAGAGATTGAAGCGGGTTTGAGCTCTATAGCAAGACCTGGCTCTAAAAAATCTAGTGCATTTTTTTTTATAAACAAAGTTTTTAAAATCTGTGCAGATTATGTATTTTTCTCTTTTAACATTGCCTTTCTTTCTGATTCTTAACACTTTTCTTTAATTAGAACCATCTTATTGTGAAGGTTCCCCCGTATCATGACCAACATATAACTTTGCCTGTATCAGTGGGAATATATGTTGTGACCAATGCTGGAAGATCTCATGATGTTCAGCCGTTTACATACACTCCAGACCCAGGTATGTCAAAATGAAAAACTCTGAACTAAAATGAATAATTAATTTTTAGTCCTTTTGAAAAAGTTTGATGTCCAGACAACCAAAAAATAAAAAAAAAAAATCCTGTAAATATTAATTTTTACTAATTTGACTTAGAGATGGGTATTTTCTAAAAAGACAGCTACAAGATACTACTGTTGTTCTTAGAAACCTTTCCTCCTGTTCTCAATAATAGAAGAGCTGACAGTGCTTGAAGGCAAGTGCTCCAGAGTACGCACAGCTCACTTCCTAGTGAAGACCACTGTTCATTGAGTGCCGTTAAATGTAAAGGTGAAACTCCCAACTGGAAATTGCTAATGCTCTAGTTTGGCTGGTTTATTACTCCCTCTCTCCCCTTACTTTGGGTTTGGTTCCAGGGCCTTAATATGCTAATTACATGCTTGACCACCAGACTAGTTCTCTGGCCCTAGTGTGCATTCTAAAAAGGAGAATCTTGAAGTGATAAGTAATAACATAAAACTAAACTTATGATAAATGTTTTGGTAGTTTGGCTGGTTTGGTTTGGTTTTTTGAGACAGGATTTCTCTGTGTAACAGCTCTGGCTATTCCAGAACTCTCTATGTAGACCAGGATGGCTGCCTGCCTTCTGAATGCTGGGATTAAAGGCCATTTGCCACCACTCTCTGGCAATGTTTTAAATATAATTTTAAGCACTTCATGGTTTAGAAATCAGTGTGGCATGTGCTTTTAATCCCAGCAGGCAGATCTCTGTGAGTTCCAGGATAGCCAGAACTGTTACACATAGAAACTGAGAACCTTTATCCAGGGAGGAAAAAGGAAAACAAAATTGGAGCACAAAAGTAACTGGGGTTAAAGGCTACACCACTACTGCCTTGCTTTAAAAACATTTTTATTAGGTTTGAGAATTCAATCTGTAGTGTAAAGTGCTTGCTGTGCAAGTGTGAAAACCTGAACTTGATTCCCTGAACACATTTTCTAAAACCAGTTGTAATGGTGTGAGCTTGTAAGTACCAGAGCTAGTGAGTGTGAGATAGGAGACCTGAGACTTGCTTGCCAGCCAAGCCTAATCAGTGAGCTCCAGGCCAATGAGAGACCCTGTCTTAATAGAAAAAAGTGGTTGGTTCCTAGGGATACCTGAGGTTTACACATACTGAACACACATACATATAATAAAGGGAATTAAATATAGGTTAGGGAGATGGCCCAGTCAGTAAAGTACTTGTTGCACAAGATTAAGATCCTGAGAACCATGGCCAGGGCCCACACAAGAAAACTGACTACAGTGGTACATGCCTGGAGAACTGGATTAGTGACTGTTTTAGGGTTTCTGCTTTCTGATAGAACCCAGGACCGCCAGCCCAGAGATAGAGCCACCCACAATGGACTGGGCCCTGCCCCATCAATCAATAATTAATAACATTCCTTACAACCAGATGTTATGGAAGTGGGTGTTATAGAAGCATTTTCTCAAGATTGTGTGTTGTTGAAAAGTTACTGCTCTTGTAGAGAACCCAAGTTCAGTTTCCAGCACCCACATGCACTGGGGAAGTGGAGGCAGGAAGATCTGTGGCTTGGTAGCCAGCCAATCTAGCTAAATCTATAGATGACCACCTGATTTGACTAAGACAGTGTTTCCTCAACCTTTCTAATGTTTTGACACTTTAGTACAGTTCCTCACCCCAGCCATAAAATTATTTCTTTGCTACTTTAATAACTGTAATTTTGCCACTGTTATCATAAATTTTTGGTATGCAGGATATCTGATAAATGACCCCTTTGGGATTTTGACGCATAGGTTGAGAACCATTGGGAAAGGAACCCTTGTCTCAGCAATAGTAATAAAAATGATTACCATTTGAAGCCAAACCCACTTATTTGGAGTTCAGTATTATCATTTAGAAATGATCTTTGTTCTTCAGCTCATAAAATCAAAAGCTGTTCTGGAAGATTTAATAGTAGGCTTACTGTTCTCCGTTAATGCTAGTAAAGATTCTTTTCCAAAGTTTTACTGAAAGAATAATCATAGAGCTAGTATGTTCATCATGCATATTTTAATTTACTTTAAATATTAACAAATGTTTTTGGGTTGGTACTTGTAAATAAATTCATATAGGTAAATAATTTTTTTTCTTGCCAGTGCTCTAATATAGCTGTTAAGTTTTAAATGTCTGTCTTCGATTCATCTCATGTTACTAATATGTATAGTGTTTAAAGGATTCTTAAAGTTTTCTGTTCTGGTCAGTGATCATATGTCCTATCTACTTGGAGATGAATGCATTTTAGAGGGTAGTCTGCTGGTTATAAAAATTACCTCAACCTAGGACTTAGAGTAAATAAGTCAGTGATGTGCTGAGAAGGTATTCCAGTTAAAGAGTAAGAATATGTGCTTTACCAGGATCAATAAATTGAAATAAATATGTGACTTTTATTTTCACAGCAGCAGTTGGAGCTTTGAATGTCAGTGTGAAAAAGGAGACGTCTAGTCCAGCAAGGCCTTGCTCTTTTGAAGAAGCCATGAAAGGTACCAAGTTGATATTTCTTAGATACTAATTTGGCCATCCTACGTGTTCACTAGTAAACCTTAGTGCATTGTCTGCTCTGATGTGCTCTGATACTTAGCAAGGTGTTTTCCAAATTATAAAATATTTGTCTGACTTTACTGATGCAGAGACTTGTTTTTCAGTTTGCTTTTTTCCTTTATTTAGCGTATTGATAGACTTTAAAAACAAAACCATAATAGACCAAATATGATGGTGAATATTTAATATGAATATTAAAAATTTCCATCTCCCCTCCTCCCACTTCTGTTTTTAAATTCTTAAGTGTAAAAAAGAAAATCTTTAAAGGGAGACTGAAGACTTGGCTCAGCAATTAAGAGCACTGCATTGGCTGTTCTTCCAGAGGTCCCAGGTTTGATTCCTAGCACCCCCGTGGCAGCTCACACTGTTTTAACCCCTGTTCCAGGGTAGTGGACTCCCTTGCATACATGTAGGCAAATGTACATAAATTTTAAAAATATAATGAAAACAAAACAAAAACTTTAAGGGCCTTCAAGATGACTCAGTGGATAAGAGCATTTGCCAGTGGTCTGATGACCTGGCTTAAATCCCCAAACACACATGGTGGAAGAAAAGAACCAACTCTGACATTTTGTCCTCTAACCTTCCCGTAGTATGTACACTTGGGTACCCACACATACACATAGATTAATTAATACATAAATAGAAAAAAAAAAACAAAAAACAAAGTCCAAAGCCCTTAAAAGTAATAAACACACACACAAAAAATAAAACAGAAGTCTGCTGGTAGTGGTGCACATGTTTGATCCTCAGCACCCATGAGGCAGAGTCAGGTGAATCTCAGAGTTCAAGTCCAATCTGGTCTACAGAGCAAGTTTCAGGACAGCCAGGAATACACAAACCCTTTCTTAACGCCCCCTCACCCCAAAAATGTAAAGTAGAAATTATGAAGCTTTTTTTTTTTTAATGAAAGGATTGTACTTGTTACTAAGACCAAAAAGACTGACATGAACTGTAGATAATATGAAAAGTTGCCCTGGGATCTAACCATTCTTCCTTCTGATATGTTTATAATTTCCTTACCAATTAGGATGTTTGCTTTTCGAAACTATGACAGTTCTGGCTGTCCTGGAACTGGCTTTGTAAATCAGACTGACTGCAAATTCAGAGATCTGCCTGCCTTTGCCTCCCCAGGGCCACCACTGCCCTGTTCTACCTTTTTTTTTTTTTTTTTTTTTTTTTTTTTTAATTTTCTTTCCGAGACAGGGTTTCTCTGTAGCTTTGGAGCCTGTCCTGGAACTAGCTCTTGTAGACCAGGCTAGCCTCGAACTCACAGAGATCCGCCTTTCTCTGCTGCCCGAGTGCTGGGATTAAAGGCGTGCGCCACCACCACCCGGCTGTTCTACCATTTTAAAACAACAACAAAAATGGGTGTGATGCCTACAGTGCCAGTACTGGGCCTGTCAAGCCTGCTGTCTCAGAAAGCCCTAGTACAAAGAAAACCATAAATATAAAGTGATTTAAGTCTGTTACAGTGTGGTAGGCAGATTCCTGCTCCACAGTATGTTGTGATGATGCTTTTATGCCTTTATCTATGAAGGTACAGATTACATAACGTTACCAGTTTATATCCCCCCCCCCATTTCCTGCCGTTAAATTCATGTGGATTAAATGATATAAAAGGGTATAATGAACTTGGTTACAATGAAACTTCTCAGTAGTAAAACTGAGAATTCATATGTAGAATATAGTTCCTTACTTGCTATTGTAATTGTGACCATGAACCTTTTCCAGAGTAGATTAGTAAAAAACTATGAGGTTGGGAACACACTGGGAAGTTTATGAGACTCAACTAAAGACAGCCACAGCCTGGCTGTGTAACTAGTGTTCATTGAGCATTTACTTGAAGTTGATGCCAAGCTCTTCATAAGAAAATGAAGCCGGAACTCAGAAATTAAGTGACTTGTATAAGGTCACTCAGCTTGATTGAAAATTTGTTTCAGCTTCATTCTATAGATCTTTGTCAGGCAGTGGTGGCATATGCCCTTAATGCCAGCCCACCACCCAAAGTCTGAGGCCAGCCTGGTCGACATAGTGAGTTCTGGGACAGCTAGGACTACACAGAGAAACTGTTATCTCAAAAAAAAAAAAAAAAAAAAAAAAAAAACCAAAAAACAAAGGGAGAAAGAAGTATTAATTAATTAATCAATTAACATTCATTAAATGAATACTCTAATTACTAAAGAATATCAAGTATGTTTGTAATCTGACCTGTTTGTTTTGCAACAGGATTTCATTCTGTTAACCAGGCTGGCCTGGACCTCCTGGCAATCTCCTGTCTCAGCCTCCAGTATGTTGGGATTACAGGCGTGAGCCATAGTTCCTGACTATAGTCCACCCTTACACCTGTGTTCCTAGAGAATCGGATGCAGTAGAATAGATCACAACCCAGTCCTGCATGGAATTTCATGTAAAAGAGCATGTATTGAATTTTTAAAAGCAATGGTTTTTATTGTGTTTTTAGTGATAAAATATTTAGTCATTTGAGCAAAATTTTACTAGTTCCCCCTTCCAAACAAACTGAATATGAAACAGGCATTCTTTTTCATAATTCAGATCTTATTTTGATAAATACCTTATCAATTAAAAGTAGGATAAAATGGGGGGTGGGTGGGAACTGGAGTTAAGAGCACTGACTGATCTTCCAGAGGACCTGGATTCAATTCACAGCACCTACATGGCAGCTCATAACTGTCTATAATTCCACTTCCAGGGGACCCAATGCCATGGCAAAACGCCAGTGCACATAAAATAAATATATTTTAAAAAGTAAGGTAAAATAATTTTGTGAAGATGTAAACTAAATTGAGTTCTAAACTGTCTTATAGGTTTAGACTATAAGATATTGAAAATAAATGATATTGAAAATATATGATATTGAAATAATATGTAGATATTGAAAACTCTCTAAAGTACTCTCGCTCTCGCATTTCTTAGCAAAATCCGAGGTGGTCTTGAAATAATTTTTAAAAACATTTGTCATATTATGAATCAAGAAAAATCAGAACTGGAATAAGAAAAGATAACTAATGTGAATATTAATAAGTGTTGCAACTATGTAACAAAAAGTTCAACCATGAGATTATGCAACAAGTAATTCTGAATTTTCTAATGAAAGTCAAAATAAAAACAGAAGATTTTAGTAAAGAAAGTAGAGGTTTTAAGAAAAGAACCAAATGGAAATTATAGACTTAAAACTGAACTGATTTTTGTTTTTGTTGTTGATGTTGCTAGTTATGTTTCGTTGAAACTAGGGGGAAATTATGTCTTCCACTTATAGTGAAATCAAACAAGAAATCATTAATAAAGTGAGACAGAAGGTCAGTCTGGTCTAAATTCCAGAACATAGGCCCGCTCTCCAAAAGTAAATAAACAAAAATGAAAGAAAGTAATCAGTAATAAAAAGAATAGGAAAGTCTTCACATTTTCCTATTTCTCTTAAAGTTTCTGACTGCGGATGTGGCTCAGTTGGTAAAGTGCTTGCCTGACAGATGAGGCCCTGGGTTGGCTCGCCATACTGCGTAAACCAGGTGTGGTGGTATCCACCTGCAATCCCAGTGCTTGGAAAGCAAAGGCAGTGGTATTGGTTCAGATCTTGGGCTTTGAGTTTAAGCTACCTTAGGAAACATGAGAGTGTCTCAAAGAGTGCAGGGGGCTAGAGAGATGGCTCAGTGGATAAGAGCATTTGTTCTTGCAAAGGACCCTGGTTTCATTCCCAGTACCCACATGGTGGCTCACAGCTGTCTGTATGTAACTCCTGTTTCAGGGATTCTGACCCTCAGCAGTGCATAGTACACATACTTAGAAACAGGCAGAATGCTTATACACATAATGTAAAAATAAATATTTTTTAAAAGAGCAAGAATATCAAAAGGAAATTGAAAAATAAATGAATAAAAATTAAAATAATAACATTTGAAACTTTCTGAGATGCTAGGCACAGTGGCATGTGATCTGTTATGCTTACACCCTGGAGGCTGAGAAGGGAAAATGAAATGTTTGAGATCAGCATGAGCTGCATATTAGTAAAAACTCTTAATAATCTGTATTTCTGCTGGGCTCGTGGTGGCACACACCTTTAATCTCTTTAATGCACTCAGGAGGCAGAGGCAGGCAGATCTCTGTGACTTGAGGCCAACCTGAAATACAGAGAGAGTTCGCTGGGACAGCCAGGGTTACACAGAGAAACCCTGTCTTGAAAAACAATAAACAAGACAAAAAAAAAAAAAAAAGACATTTCTTTTCCAGAGTCTCAAACTTCTGGATCAGGCTTTAGCTGTGTGATCAATTCAGAGACTGTGATAAACAGTAACAGTAGGCTCCATAAAGTACCAGTGGCAAATTCAAGTAAAGTTAAAAAGAAAAAGAATTGAAGTCATGGGGTGGGGGAATGGGACTGAAGTAGAAAAGTAATAGTTGCCACTCCTAGCTATAAATCAATAGCTACTGGAAGTGGGGGTTGATAGAGGTAAAAAATAGTGAGAAATGAATTTAATGCACCACCTTGAATTGTTCAAGTTTCTAAAACATTGAACAGAGAATAAAAATTTATAAATTACTTTATGTTTTCTTAAATTTTTACTGTGAGATACTTCAATAATCTTAGCCTTTAAAAGGTTGGAATGCTTGGAGATTACTAGTCTGTCTACTAAAATAAGCTAAGCATGATCTTTGTTTAGTGTGGCATGTGGGATACAGCTTGATATTTGAACCAGTTTAGTTTATTATTTAGCCTACAATCTGGGGTATTTCTTTAGTGGTGGGGGGCTCTCTAGGTTTCAGGTGTTCCTCAGTTTGATTACCTGGCATGATACTGCATAAATAAGCCCGCCTTCTCAGCCCATACCAAGAATTTTCAAGCCGAGTAGGGGTGGGGATAAGTAGCAGAGTGGGCAGAGTGCTGGCCTAGGATGCATGAAGCCCTTGGCTCAATAACTGTCTTTGCCTGTATTAGGCATAATGACCCACACATGTACTGCCGAGTCAAGGCAGGAGGATCAAAAGTTTGAGGTAACTCTTAGGGTACATATCTAGCTTGAAGCCAGCCTGAACTACATGAGAGCCTCTCAATGGGGTAAGGGTAAATATATCATCCATTATAACATCAAAAAAATAGACATTTAAGTAAATAGAATAGACATTTATGCCAGTTATAGTGGTACACCCATACTTTGAGCTGTTGGCGGCTAAGGCAGTAAGATAATAAGTTTGTGGCCAGTCTAGACTGTATAGAGACTACTTCAAACAAAAAAATAGGTTTAAACAATGGCTTATAGTAAACAGATGGGTTTTTTTGGTTATTTTTATGATTTGCAATTTTTTTTATGTGTGTAGCAATGAAAACGTCTGGATGTAACTTAGATAAGGTGAACATTCTTCCTAATGCCCTGATCACTCCACTCATATCAAGCAGTATGATTAAGACTGAAGATGTCACTCCAATGGAAGTTACAGCAGAGAAAAGATCTTCCCCTATTTTTCAGGTGAGTTATGTTACTAGTGCCACATATCTTTATCTCATATATAAAAAACTACTATATTCACCTTTCTAATTTCTTTGACATTTAATTTTCATCGGATATACTTACTTAATTTTGCTTTTCAGAGCATATGCTCTATATGTCAGTAAAATTGTTTGCAAAGTAACTTCCAGTACACATTTTGACAAGAGGAGGAATTAATACGTGTGACATGAGGGGTTTTTATAAAGGTATTACAAGTTAGTTTTTGGGATAAGGAACCAAGGATGTGAGTTCAAGTTTAACCTGATTGAACAGAAAGACCCTGCCCCCAAAATTGGTTGATTTAATTAAAGCACTAATTTTAGCATTTTCAGAGGTAGGAACATTTGATTATGGCTTCTTCTCCCCTGTCTTTTTAATTCCCCCTTTAACTCATTTTTCCCCATTGTAGTGTTACCCATGATCCACAATGTGGAAGTGTTTTAAATTTGGTTATGAAGTGTTTTAAATTTGGTTACACACAAATCATAGGATTAATAGGATTAATGTTCTCTTACTATTCTTAATTTGGCTAAACATACCAATACATGATTACAGTACTGATCGTCAGAAATTAATTATATCATAGAGAATCAGTCTTTTTTTTCTCTCATGTTTTTATTAAAAATTTTTATCTCCTCCCCTCCTCCCCTTTCCCTCCCCTCCCCTCCACCCAGAGAATCAGTCTTACACCAATTTCTGATTGGTAGTGTAGAGTAGAAAATTAGCTCTGTGCATTCTTAGAAATAATTTTGGAGTAATAATGTGGTTATTGTATATGTACATATTATTTGTGACTTTTTATATTTTAGACTACAAAGACAGTTGGATCGACTCAGCAAACTTTAGAGACTATTTCTAACATAACAGGAAATTCATCTTTTTCATCACCATCATCTTCCCACTTACCTTCTGAAAATGAAAATCAGCAGCAGCTTCAGCCCAAGGCATATAACCCAGAGGCCCTGACAACTATCCAAACACAGGACATCTCGCAGCCTGGGACTTTTCCAGCAGTTTCTGCTTCTAGTCAGCTGCCCAGCAGTGATGCATTACTGCAGCAGGCTACACAGTTTCAGACAAGAGAATCTCAGGCGAGAGACACATTGCAGTCAGATGGCACAGTGGTTAATTTGTCACAGTTGACTGAGGCATCACAACAGCAGCAGCCGTCCCCGCTTCAAGAACAAGCACAGACATTACAGCAGCAGATCTCATCAAATATTTTCCCACCGCCAAGTAGTGTGAGCCAGCTCCAGAGTACTATTCAGCATCTGCAAGCAGGAAGTTTTGCAGGTGGCACCGCTGGTGGCAGCAGTGGAAGTGTTGACTTGGTCCAGCAGGTTCTAGAGGCTCAACAACAGTTATCTTCTGTTCTGTTTTCTGCTCCAGATGGTAATGAGAATGTTCAGGAACAACTTAATGCAGACATTTTCCAAGTCAGTCAAATTCAAAGTAGTGTAAGCCCTGGAATGTTCGCCTCAACAGAGCCTGCAGTTCATACCAGACCAGATAACTTACTACCTGGGAGGGCTGACAATGTCCATCAACAGACTGAAAACACACTGTCTAATCAGCAACAGCAGCAGCAACAACAACAACAGCAACAGCAAGTGATGGAATCATCAGCTGCAATGGTGATGGAGATGCAGCAGAGCATTTGCCAAGCAGCTGCCCAGATTCAGTCAGAACTATTTCCTTCAGCTGCTTCAGCAAATGGAAGCCTTCAGCAGTCTCCAGTTTACCAGCAGCCTTCTCACATGATGAGTGCACTGCCTACCAGTGAGGACATGCAAATGCAGTGTGAGTTGTTCTCTTCTCCTCCCGCAGTTTCTGGAAATGAAACGTCAACAACCACCACACCACAGGTTACAACCCCTGGCTCTACTATGTTTCAGGCACCAAGTTCAGGAGATGGAGAAGAAACGGGAACACAGGCAAAACAAATTCAGAACAGTGTCTTTCAGACCATGGTTCAAATGCAACACAGTGGAGACAGCCAGCCTCAAGTAAATCTCTTCTCATCTACAAAAAATATAATGAGTGTTCAGAATAGTGGTACCCAGCAACAAGGGAATAGCTTGTTCCAGCAAGGGAATGAGATGATGTCACTTCAGTCTGGGAACTTTTTGCAGCAGTCTTCTCATTCACAGGCTCAACTGTTTCATCCTCAAAATCCTATTACTGATGCTCAGAACCTTTCCCAGGAAACTCAAGGTTCAATTTTTCACAGTCCAAATCCTATTGTCCACAGTCAGACTTCTACAGCGTCCTCTGAGCAATTGCAGCCTCCAATGTTTCACTCTCAGAATACCATTGCTGTATTACAAGGCTCTTCAGTTCCTCAAGATCAGCAGTCACCCAACATATTTCTTTCCCAAAGTTCTATGAATAATCTTCAAACGAACACAGTAGGCCAAGAAGAACAGATTTCATTTTTTGCAGCACAGAACTCAATTTCTCCTCTTCAGTCAACATCAAACCCTGAACAGCAAGCTGCTTTTCAACAGCAGCCTCCAATCTCACACATCCCAACCCCTATTCTTTCCCAGGAACAGGCACAATCCACTCAGCAAGGTTTATTTCAGCCTCAGGTGGCCCTTGGCTCCCTTCCATCTAATCCAATGCCTCAAAGCCAGCAAGGAGCAATTTTCCAAACACAGCACTCAATAGTTGGCATGCAGAGCAACTCTCCATCCCAAGAACAGCAGCAACAGCAGCAGCAGCAACAGCAGCAACAACAGCAGCAGCAGCAACAGCAGCAACAGCAGCAACAGCAGCAGCAGCAGAACATTTTATTCAGTAATCAGAATGCCATGGCTACAATGGCATCTCAGAAGCAGCCACCACCAAACATGATATTTAGCCCAAGCCAAAACCCAATGACTAGTCAGGAGCAGCAGAACCAGTCAATTTTTCACCAACAAAGTAATATGGCCCCAATGAACCAAGAGCAGCAGCCCATGCAATTTCAGAATCAGCCTACGGTTTCCTCACTTCAGAACCCAGGTCCTACGCAGTCTGAGTCACCACAGACCTCCTTGTTCCATAGTTCTCCTCAGATCCAGTTGGTACAAGGGTCATCTAGTTCTCAAGAGCAGCAAGTAACACTCTTCCTCTCTCCAGCATCCATGTCTGCACTGCAAACCAGTATAAACCAACAAGACATGCAACAGTCTCCTCTTTATTCTCCTCAGAACAACATGCCTGGAATTCAAGGAGCCACTTCTTCAGCCCAGTCCCAGGCTACTTTATTTCACAACACTACAGGAGGCACAATGAACCAACTACAAAATTCTCCTGGCTCATCTCAGCAGACTTCAGGAATGTTCTTATTTGGCATTCAAAATAGTAAGAAACAAATTTCTCTGTACTCAGTTGAGATGTTCAGATTATTATTAAGAAGCACAAAGCACAATGTTTTAAGAGCAGAGTAATAATTCCACCAACTGAAGACTGAGGCCTTGAACAAGTTATTTGGCCTTCATGGGCCTGAATGGCCATATTTTCAAAAGTGGTCAATTTTAGATTGGTCATAATGGTTCATTCCTCTGTAGTCCTAATCTTTTAGAGGTAGAGGCAGGAAGACCAGAAATTCAAAGTCATCTGTAGCTTCGTAGTGTATTTGAGACTAGCCTAGGATACATGAGACCTTGTCTCAGAAATGGAAAACAAGGCAATAATTTTTTATACCTCACAAAGATAGTGGGAGGGTTTAAATATAGTTGTGTATTAAACTGTATTTGCCATTTTAAGCCATTAATTTGAAAGGAAAATGAAAAATAAGGACAGATAATATCTTAGGCAATTAATTTTTTTAAAGACGTACACATGAATTTTAACTGTTATGACAGGTAATTACATAGGACTTGGATGATACCTAAGTAGTGTTTTTATTTAGAATTAGGAACTCTCTGTGTAGACCAGGCTGAGGCTGACCTTGAATTTAGAGGTTTACCTTCTGTGCTTCTCAAATGCTGAGATTAAAGGTGTGCTCCACCACACCCATCCTAAGTATGAATGAATTTCCTCCGGCAAGTAAAGTATTTTTTCATGGATCTTGATTAATGAGATGTCTCTGATTTCATTTCTCTACAGATTGTAGTCAGCTTTTAACATCTGGACCAGGTACCTTACCAGATCAGCTGATGGCTATAAATCAGCCAGGCCAGGCACAAAGTGAGGGCCAGGCTTCTGTGACAACACTTCTTTCTCAGCAAATGCCAGAGACTTCCCCACTGGCCTCGTCTGTGAGCAGCAGTCAGAGCATGGAGAAGATCGATTTGCTGGTCTCATTGCAAAGCCAAGGGAACAATTTAACTGGCTCATTTTAATGAGATGCGTAAGTATTACATTTAGGCTTCTTAGATTTAAATGAGTTAATAGCACTGCTTAGACTTTATCCTTTTAAAATAGTACATTCCCTTTGAGCACACTATGAATGATAGCTTAGATCAGGTTGGGAATACTGGACATTCCTTTTGACTGGAAACTTCTTTACTTTAGAATGACAGAACATCCGGCTAACACATAAAGCCCTAGATTCAATCATAGTAGAGAAAGAAGAGCAAGACACAGGGAATTCTGTAGAATAATAAATATTATAAGCTGAGAATATATCTCAGTTGGGCACTTGCCTAGCATGCTTGAGACCGTAGGTTCAATACCCAGCACCAGAGACTAGACTAAAGCCAGAGAGACTAAAGATGATAAGGTTCCCTGCATGCATATTGTCCTTTGGGATCATCCATGGTGACAGACATTTTGCAAATGCCTTTCTTCCCTGAGATAGTGATTTTTTTTTCCCCTAGAAATTCCATGAAGAAAGAAATGATTCCAAGATGTCCTGAGAATTTGTGGTTCCGTGAAGATTATTGAACTATTATGGAGAGCTACATTTGAGTAAATGGGTAGATTTCCTGGCTGTAAGAATACACCCATACTGCCTGTTGCAGTAATTCGCTACCAATGTGCTTTTTGTTTCTAGTAACAGTGATAACTGAGAATCTGTTGGATTTTCCAGTTGTGACAGAAATGTTTTTGTCCTAGGTTTTAAAGTGCAAGGCTGGGCCTCTCAGTTATTATTGCTATTAGAAAATCACATTTGTCATGTTTACTTACATTCTTTTTTTTTCCCCTGCATTATTTTAGTCAAGTAATGGCTTAGGACAAAGTAAAGTTTAGTAATGAGTAAGTCTGTGATTTTGTTGATGTAAAAAACACATGGATGTTGGCCAAAGTGAAGGAGTTTCTTTCAGTTTTCATGGAGAAGCTGAAGGGGATAACTTACAAAAATGCTGTATTAAGAACTCATCACACACATTCAGATGACATGCTTTTAAAACTGGATACAGCTGGAATGTTACTGAATTTATTTTTCAGAGAGTTGTTAGTTCTCTGTATTTTCTACTTAGGGATTTAGCCATAACTGCATAAAATTATTTTGTTCTATGAATGAAGGGGATAATACATGACATTATGATCTCATATTCTCCTTCAGTAGTTTAAACTGACAGAGTAATTTGAGTCTGTTTTCTTCTAATCCAGCGTTAGGCTAGTGCTCCCATTTTATATGCATCTGTATTGTTTTCCTGTTTAGTTTTAGACAGCTATTAATATACTACGGCTTTATGACCCTGTAGTAATTTAGAGAAGGCAGCCACATTGATCCAGTGACCTGGCAGTCTGCAGCACGGGGCCAGGAATACTCTTAGGAATTATTGGGAGTTGATTCCTGAGAAAAAACAATTCTCTCTCTTTTTTTTTCTTCCATGAACGGTGCTGTTCTGAAGTCTTCAAATTTTCCCCTCTAATGAAAAACAGCATAAATTTTTACTTTACAAACAAGGCAAACAAAAATTTCTCAAACTATTACTTCTCCCTGAGCTGCAGTGACTATAATTCACGTGTCACCTCAGTGCTTTACAGTTGAAGTGGTCACTTAATTGATGTAAAGCCTTGGGCTTTACAGGGTCATATCACTGATTTAAAAGGAAGAATTAACTTGTGTTACATCTACAGAGAGCAAAATTACACACTCCAGAACTCACATTTGTAGCATTAGTTGTAGAGTTTGGGTGTTCTTGCTGCCCGTGGGGTGCCTGCTCCTCACCACCACCTACATCTGGACACATGCTTATGTCCCATTTATCTTTGGCATGTGGAAAGAGTCAATGCAGCATAAGGCCAACGTGTGTGGCTTCTGTGTGCTGATGTGTTTTGGCGTCCTGTTTGTTTCTTTTACTTTCTAAGTTAAAATAGCCAGTTTGTAGTTTTCCTTTCATCTTATCTCCACACATTTGTTGAGCTGTGTGGAGCTGTCTTTGGTTTTGTTTATATAGCCAGATTCCCTCTTTTGTGATCTTCTTTTGTTCTTTGACTGTTGTTCTTGTCATTTGTTTTTTCTCTTTGTCCTTGTTTTTCTGCCCTAGCCCTTCTTTCTCTCTCTGAGAGGCATTGGATTACGTTTTCAGTAGTACAGGCTTCTTGCCGATATGAAGGGAACTTTCTAGAAAGAGACCTACTCTGGTCATTTAATTTTGAAAACAGTTTTCAATCGTTCAAGTTTTGGATGGTTTATATCTAATGTGTGTTTCATTTTTTTGGAAAGCTATATTTTATATTTAGGAAATGGTATACTATTTTGCTATTTGTACTGAGTGAGTACATTGGCATAAATATAGAAATTTATATATATATATATATATATACATATATAAACTATTCTTTTTTGCCACACATTTTTGTGGTAAATTTGTGAGTTTGTCTGATGTTCTACCACAACGTGGCGTCTGATAACAGTGAGGGGTTTGTTATGTCTTTAAGTACCTTTTGAAACAAATGGCCTATTTATCTGTAGCCATTCCACCAGGCAGTTCCTTGATGTTACTAGTGAGCGAAAGGCAACTACTGTATGTTTGCGGATCTTCACTCAGCAAGGTGTTAAAGAGCAAGGAAACTCATTGAGGCAGTGTGTCAAATGGTGTTTGACGAGAATGAGCCACTCTGTCTTTGTTCACTATATATTTAATATTTTATTATTGTTGTTCTTATTAATTGGCTTTCTGTATCCTATGCCTTTTATTTATAAAGACACTAAAAATACCATGTTTGTAATTTTAATAACATTTTCCATCTTTTAATAGCCAGAACTACTTTATAGATTCTCTAAACCAAAAGTATTTTCCTCAGTATCTCCCTTCTCCCCCATGCCCTACAGGGAAAAATCTCCCAACATGGTTCAGATTCTGAAAAGGGTCAGCCACACAGTTCAGTGCTTCAGCTTTAAAACGCGCAGTGGGCACTAGTGTGCTAACTGGAACATCAGAGGAAGCAGACCTGTGAGGCTGCTTAGGAAAGACGGAAGTCAGAGTTAAAACCACATTGACTTCTGAGTTTTCTGGATTACTTTCTGAGATCATGTAGGAGACTCAGGAAATCTGTTTATTCCAAGGTGAAGGAATGTTTGTTGCGGCTGCACCATGGATGAAGTGGCAGCAATAGGTCTGGCTTGTGTGGTGACTTCTGTTTGTTCTGTACTAGAAGCTTATCCTTAATACAGTGCTGATTGGCAATGCCGAGTCACTGGGACCAATTTCTGTCTTATACTGTCAGAGTGTAGAACAGAACATCACCTGAACTGTAGTAGTTTGAGTGGATGGAGGCAGAAACCCCTATTTTTAGTCTCTTCACTTCTGTGGTTATTTATACAAGGGCTGTGCTGTGCTACCATATTCCTGTTCAATAATGATGGAGGTTTATTTGTTTTCTTACATTGTTAAATGTTCCTTGCCCCTGAAGGTGTGTGTTAAGTACAATGTTCTGAATATATGATTTGGTTACAAAAAGTATGTGTCTTCTTATTGAAGAGTTAGCTCAGTGGTTGATACTTATGCTAAGAATTCAGTTTCTCAGTTCCTGTTACTTATAGCTACCTGTGGGAAGACTCAGTGAGCCAGCAAAGACCTTGGGAATCAGGATATATTAAATTTTTATCTGGCAGAAGGACCTAAATAAACTGTGAACTACATTTTATTCCTTTGTTACATTCAGTTCTTGCTTTCAGCAACTCACAGAAATGCTTGGAGCTTATCTTCCCCTGCATGCTTTTGTGTCCTTGTTATTCCTTATTGTTATTCCACACCAGCGAAAAAGACAATTAGATATTTTTTTTGTTTGTTGTTTTCAAGGCAGTGTTTTTCTCTGTGTAGCCCTGGAACTCACTCTATAGACCAGGCTGACCTCGAACTACAGAGATCTGCCTGCCTCTGCCTCCTGAGTGCTGGGATTAAATGTGCACTACCACTGCTCGACTTAGATAATTAGTTCCTAAGATTTGCTGTGGGCTTTTCTGATTCTAACATGTTAATCTGTTATTTAGCCAATGTAGGTCTGTCTATCCCATCTCCTTAGAACACATGTTTAAAGAGCTTTGTTTATTATAGAAGCTGTATTAATGAGAGGCCTCTTTCCCTCTCTGCCATTTTCCCATCCTTCCTTGCCCCAACCTCCTTATAATATTGTGAATTATAGTTTAGAATTTCATTATTGTGGATTTATTGTCTACCAGAATTTTGGCTAATCTACCCAGAAAAGGAAAAAAAAAAAAAAACAGAAGGAAGAAATTGTGCATATGTCCCTTCAGAATGAAAATAATTTCTTTCGACCTTTTTGAAAGTTTGTTCTTGATTTTTCAATGAGGTTGCACTGTGCTGCCCAAGTACTGAGCCTGGAGGTATGAAACACTTACCTGGGCCCCTTTGGCCTTTTTAAGCCATTGTAAATGTTTGTTTGGGGAAAATGGAATCTGTCAGCAAATAAGAACCACAATAAAATGACCGATTACTTCTTAAATTCAGCATAGTTGTACATATTCTCAGGAGCTAGCTGAGAATTTTTCTAGTAAATTTTTTTATCCCTGTGTCCCGATTTTCAGCTGGTTGAAACTAGTTAAAAGTTATGGGGAGACCGTGTCGTTTTACTCTGTGTCACAGTGCAGCTCCATCTCTAAGGAGATGTGTCTGCGTGCTTTTGGGTATGTGAAGGGGCTCAATGAAAAAGAAAAACTGTGAGTCAGCAGATGTATTAGAGAAGTAGCTCAGACCTGGGGGTGTGGCTCAGGGATAGAGAGTCTGCATACCATGTGCAGGGGCCTGAATTTGATGCCCAGCACCACTGAAAGGGAGAGGAGCAGAACGTGGGTGTACACACTAGCAGGAGGACTCATCCATCACATATTGGGAGCTTTCCCCCTCTGCCTACCTTTGTCATTCATGCTTAGCGGTGACGGTGGCATTCATTATGCAGGAGACCTACTCTATAGTATCGTTGGTCAATTGTCCCAGCGCCCTAATTACTTTTTAGCTCTGTTTTCATGCCATCCTAAGCCTTGTATATTAATAAAATTCTGTTTTTATTGCTCTTGCTCTTTCAGACAATTTTTACATTAGTATTTTATATATAGATTAAATGTTTATGGAAAAGTGCCTTTTTACCATGCCAGTGCACCCTTCCTATAATCCTACCTTCCACTGTTGCCAAGAATATACGAATAACTGATTTCAACAAGTCCCAATGCTGTTGTGGCTTACATGAATTAACTCCAATTTTCTCATCCCAGAAAATTAGTATCTGGGTCTTACCTGAACAATAATGAAAATTTGTGTGTGTGTGTGTGTGTGTGTGTGTGAGAGAGAGAGAGAGAGAGAGAGAGAGAGAGAGAGAGAAAGACAGAGAGCGGGAGAGAGAGAGAGATTCCATGCACACAAATGTGTGCATTAAATATTATGAAGGCACTACTTATAGCATCTTCTCTGGTCCTAATTAACGGCCTGAAGAGTGGTCACTAAAACATAGGTTTTGTAAGGCCTGGGAATAATGTTGATTTTTTTTTCCTCTCTAATTAAACATGGCAAAGTAGTTTATTATATTTCTTTTCTATCAGGGCTCTAGTTAATTGACCTTGGAAAACTTAGTGTCAGGAAAAATTGAAGAAGTCATTGAGTACTGGGAGAGCTAAGGTAATTTCTTTAGTGTCAGATACAGTTGAATTAAATGTCCTGGTTTTTGTCCATTCTGTTTCTGATCTAGCACCTTACCAAGTGATGGCACTTTAAGAAAGGGCCATCAGCCACAAATTAAGGACAGCCATAACCTAGGCTTTGGAATGTGTTCTTGTGATTGTTGGTGGACTGAAGACCGAAGATGGCAAACTTTTATGCAATATTCTTAATACCCTATTGTGCACTTTAACCATTCCAAAAACAGCCAAGAATACACCTTAACTGTTCAGAGCACTGCATCCGTTCTTATTTTAAATAGCTGGCTTGCTGTGTTAGATGACGGCTTTTGAAAGTAACCTGGAGCAAGTGCGGAATGGCTGTTTTCTAAAGGACGTTTAAGACTTTGACAGGTAGTGCAGGGAAATGATTCCACTCTAACAAACCATAGTAAACCTTTGACTAGCTGTTGAGTATGTCGAGAGCTACTTAGAGCCATTCCCCTTCCTGTGTATCTTATGTCCTTTCTATAAGAATGCTGTAATGTATAGTTTCTATCTGTGTGGTGTATGTAAATCAGTATGGCCCTCCATCCAGCAGCTAGCATCAGTGAGCAGGAAGCCAGCTAGAGGCGCATATTCTTGGGCAGTAGCCCAGTCTTGCTGAGTTAGATCTGAAATGGGGCCCAGCAGTCTGTCTGACCCAAGTCCTCAGTTGAGTCTGATGCACCTGAGCTTCAGAGCCTAGCAACAGTGAGATTCTTTCTTCCTTATGTATATTCCGCCTCACCTGGTATTCTGTGATCATTTATCAGCAATGGTAATTTATTCTTAGTACTGCCTAAGAAAATGCATATGTTTTATGTATGTATAGTGTAGTTACTGATAATTCATTTAACTTGGTTTGGCATTTTTCTACCACTGACCAAAAAGTTTACATTAACTGATTTCAAAATATAGGTGCAATGGTCTGTATTTCTTTAGTTGTTGTGACATTTACTTAGCTAAAATAACTGATGGGTGCTACAGTCTCCTGTTTATGCATAAAATGGGTACGTTGTGGGCAGGGTAATATAAGCTCTCTCTTCATTGCCACTTACTTTATCAGCAGACCATGGTTCTGCTTTGGCTAGGCTAGCTCTCAGAACAGAATCACCATTCCATATCATTTGTCTTGTATCTGAGATAGTAAATCAGATGGCTGGCCAGGCCAACATAGCACCTTGTTTAATTTCTTTTATGAGTTGATGAAGATTCCTTTCAAGTAGCTTATTTGACATTTGAATACTGCAGTAGAGTAATGGTTCTCTTTGGTACTCATGCTTCAGGTGAAGTACTTCACAGAATGCTAAGATAGTGCATTTTATAACTTGGGTGTTTCTTCCATCTCAGTTGTGTGCATTCTACAAATAAACAGGCTTATTCATATTTTTCCTTTGTAATTCAGCACTTCAATCATTAATCTTCCTTCCATTGTTTACAAGTCACCGGTGAGTTAGCACATGAAGAAGGATTGATTCCCTTTTCAGAATAAACTAATGAATACTTGCTTTCTGAGGGTCACTGCTCTCTGTCCTACACAGCAGTGCTAAGTGGCTTCCTCTACAAACTGGTGCTGGACAGTAAGTAGGCAAACTGCTGAGATGTTCTAGAGACGCCTCCCTTCCCCTCCTGATTATGTCATTTGTTGCTGGACCCAGAGCATTCTACACAATCTATTCAGCCCCCGTTTATAATACCTCCTTAAAAATCCTGCATTCAACCATGTCACCCTACCTGCTCTTTCACACTGATCTCCCCCACCAGAGCCCATCCCAGGAGAAATACATATGATTTGTAGGGGTGGCCTGTTAGCTGCCATTTTAGCTAATGAGCCTCAGGACAGCTTACACTCACACATAATCCCAGATGCTTGAGAGTGGATTTAGAATCAAACTTCTGTGACCAATAAAAGCCTGTCCTGGCTGGAGTTAGAGCTAGGTAGTTATAACCTAAGGTGGATGCAATCCCTAGTGCAAAAAGAGAGAGATACTAGAGAAAGAAAAAGGAGCTGTCCTGTACAGAAGTGATCATGATTTTACTCAGTAGAGACCTTCTGCAGTGCAATTGAACTAACTCCTGTCTATCAACTGTACCTGCTCATCTTGTTCTTTTCAAGGATAAGCTCCAAGTGCTTGCTGCTTTCCTGGCAACTTGACTGAGTTTCACGCTCTTCTTTTTACTTCATGTTTTAATGAGTAACTTGGAATATTTTATTAACTTGTTCTCGAGTGATTTAGCTGTCATTCTGCCATTTTGAGTTTAATTTTATCTGCTTGAGCACACTGATCAACCACTGACCTGCCTTCTTGCATTGTCCTGCAATGATGTAAGAGTGACATTTGTGTAATGGCTTCATAGTTGGAATTTCAGAGCACTGACACCAGATATTCTCAGTTTGTTCTCTGGGGGAATTTCATTTGCATCTATGTTTTTAGCTATCTGTGATAACTTGTTAAATATTAAAAAGATATTTTGCTTCTATTGGAACATTTGTATACTCGCAATTATATTTCTGTAAACAGCTTCAGTCAAAAATAAAACATTGAAAGTTTTCATTTTGTAGTGGGCTGCCATATTTCTTCCTCAGACTTTGTATTTTGGCCTGAATGTATCTGCAGTGTGGGGAAGTGACTGAGACTAGAGACCATTAGGGAGGTGATGGGAAGCAGAGGAAGGCACTTTTTGAGTTGTTATTTTGTATACCTATCTTTTCCCCAGGCAGAATACTCAGTAGGTTTCTCTTTAGTTGTTCATATTGATTGTATATGTAGATAATACAAAGAGAGCCTTTCAGTGAAAACCAGCATCTCCTTCTGCTCCTCACTCAGAGGCCATCTCTCTATTCTTCTAGTTGCTTCGACTTGTATGAACTGGTGTTTGTATCAGAGTGTGCCAAGCATAGCTAGCTATTGGTAGATCTTAGGGATCTCCATGAGATATGCAGATAGTCCTAAGAGTTCATGTGTAAGTGACTCAGCATGTAGCTTATGATAAGAGTGTTCACTCAAATTTACAATTCCCTGGTTTCAGTTCAACATCTTGAAAAATAATGTGTTCACTAAACCAGATCATGTGGGAATAGGTGAATTAAAGAAAAAGAAATTAGTAATATAGGTGATACAAGGATCATGAATATAGCAAATAAAGAACAACTTCAGACTGCCTTAGTAGGACATAATGGCACATGCCTTTAATCCCAGCACAGGGGAGGCAGAAGCACATGGATCTCTGTGATCTCAAGGCAAGCCAGAGGATGAAGAACCGAGTTGATCCTACCACCCCAGAAAAAGCCAGGTGTGAGGTGTGTGTGTGTGTGTGTGTGTGTGTGTGTATTCCCAGCCCTGGAGAGATAGCTCTAGGTTCAGTGGAGAACCTGATTAAGGAATCGAGGTGCAGAGCAAACAAAACAGACACACGAAGTCAACCTCTGTCCTCCATATAGAAACATGGGTGCACTTGCATGTATAAATGCACACAGAGATGTACAAACACCACACATGTACACATATAAAGTCAGAGAATGTTAACATTTGGCATTAATAATCTTAAACAGCACTAAAAGGGTATAATAGCCCAAATGCAAAGGCAGCTAGAAAGATGAATTAGCAGTTGAGATGCCTGCTACTTTGCAGGAAGGCCTCAGTTTGGTTCCCAGTGCCCATATCTGGGCATATCTCAACTGCCAGTGATTCCTACTCAGTGGGACACCCTCTTCTGGCCTCTGCGGGCACCTCCATGTGTATGCATATATACATGCACACTTACATATAATTATAAATTAGTCTCTCCAAAAAAACAAAAACAAACAAACAAACAAAAAGAAAACCAAACAAGGACCACCACTATGGCTCATTGTCTCATAAATCTGTCAACCTGAGTTCAGTCCCCAATCCAGAAAAAAATGGAAATTGAGATCCAACTCTGTGAAGTTGTTCTCTGACCTCCACAAATTCACCATGGCATGAATGCACACAACACAGAAACGTGTAAACAAAAAAATAAGAGCTCTAGAGTTTGGTACTGCTGGAGCCTTGACTCTCACACTCTACAACCACTCGCCAATGTGTTTATCTGTAAAGGAAACTGCCTTTAGGGCTGTCACCAGAGTTACTATGTATTAGTTAACTTAGTTCCTGGTTCACAGTATATACACATGTTAACATTTACTAGTCTCTCGTATGCTAGGTACCATTTTCCTTTACTGAAAGATCCAGTACTGTGACATGGTAATCATGAACTCACAGCAGCTAAGATTGTACAAGATCAAGCCAGCAAGGTTCTCGCATAGATGGGGAGGTACTCTTCAGGCCTCACCCTTACTGTGGTGCTATTAGCAGTTGATCACTGCTGGGGGAAGGGAGGACCATTCTTTTTGAGTGTGTTCCCACTGGTAGATTTCTCAGGCTCCAGTGAAAGGCCCTACACCCATGCATACAAAGACAGCACTAATTGGACCTAGTGGGTTAGCGCATGCACGTACACACACAAGCACAATAGAAGACGGGAAGTTGTGAGGGAGGCTTGTTGGAGGGCGAAATTTGGGTGGCTATATTTCATTTTTTTCATATATTTGCAGAAATGTATGAAATTCTCAAGAATAAAATTTATTTTTAATAGAAAGATACAGTCCTTTTAATTGTTTTTAGCACCAAGGCTCTCTGTTATCCCATTTGTCTATAAATTTCTTAAAACATAAGGTAAAAAATTCATGGCCGTAAATGCAGTCCTCAGGAGCCAGGTTCTGTTTAGGCTATACTGTGTGTGCTAAGGTTTTTGTTGCTGTCATGAAACACCAGAGCAAAGGTAACTTGGGGATGAAAGGGTCATTTCTTTCACCCATTTCAGAAGTCAGGGCAGAGACTCAAATGGGACAGGAACCCTGGAGGCAGGAGCTGACGCAGAGGCCATGGAGGGGTGCTGATTATTGACTTGCTCCTCATGGCTTGCTCAGTCTGCTTTCTTGGAGGACTCAGGACCACTAGCCCTGAGAAGGACTCACCCACGGGCTGCATCTGCCACATCAGTCATTAACCAAGAAAATGCACTACAGGCTTCCCGCCTGGCCAGTCTGGTGGAATTTTCTCAGTTGAGGCCTCCTCTTCCAAAATGATTCTAGCCTGTGGGAAGACGGCATAAGAACTGGCCAGCACAGCCTCCTTTCTGAGGCCTGAGTCTGACTCAGGTGGGACTTCCTTTCGCTGTCCTTCTGCCATTGTCTTCCCGATGCTGTCCAGAGCTGCAGCACACTGACCCTAGTACTCCACCTTCCTTCCTCTGTTTCTCAAGTTCCCCTCCTGTTGGCCATGCAGCTCACGTCATGGCCAACTTCCATGCTTAGCTCAAATGGCATGGCTCTCCCTCTCCCCTACCTAGAAATCTATATCAAACTTCTCTCTATGAAAGAAGGGGAAGAGAGCCCAGTGTGAGTCTTGTCCTGCAAGCAGGCCCAGCAGAAGGCCTGAAGCTGGCCTGTGTCAACAGCGGGTGAGTATTCTCTAGGATCACTTCTCTTCCGTAGTGTTTTCACTTTCTCTCCCATCTCCTTGCACACCCAGCATGGATCACCTACTCCACTGAAGCAGCCCTTGTGCAGAACACCAAGGAGCGGTTTCCATGTGGCCAAGTTCAGCGGTCTGTTCTCAGGCCTCCTTTTACTCTGTTTACCTACAGTATTTGACACGCTCAATGACTCTCTCCATGGCAGCCTTTCTTCAGTTGGCTCTCAGCATAGAACAGTCTGCTCTGCTACTTCCCTGGTGTGAAGGAGAAGACCTGGAAGAAGCTGTGTCTGTCAAGGCTGTCTGATTAAAACTTCAACGACTGTGGAAAGTTTGGGATGCTGCAGGTCCACAGCCTCGTTAGTTTCTCTTGGACTTTCTTCAGCTCCCTAAAGAGCTCTTCCTTACCCACCTCTGTGCCAAATCAAACATCCTGACAGCAAACGTCTTGTTTGCTTTCTATTGCTGTGCTAAAGCACTACAACTAAAAGCATCCTGGAGAGGAAGGACAGCCAGGGCGGGAACTTAGAGCAGAATCCCGGGACCACCTGCCCAGGGGTGGAATCACCCACAGTGAGCTGGGTCCCTTGTCATACCAGTCATTAATTAAATGTCCCTCAGATTTCCCTACAGCCCAGTCTGCAGGAGGCAATTCCTCAATTGAGTTCTTTCTTCCCAGATGACTCTAGCTTGTCAGATTGTCAAATGAAACAAGAAACAACTAACCAGCTCAGAGATTTCAAAAAACAAACACAAAATAGGAATGTGCTAACCCTGTTCTCTACCAACCCAAGGGCTAAGACAGCAACTGAGGCCCAAAGCTGAGATTCCTGGCTGTAACCGCCCTCTGATGTCTCCACCAATGCATTTTTAAGATGCTTTGGTCTTTAACTTTGTTCTCTGACCATAAAAACTTTGTAACTATGGAAGTACTTACACACAGGGAATTTGGGACAACCTAAATCCATGCTCCCAAGCCATGGTCACTCAGCTTGAGTCTAGGACAATGTTGAGGTAGGAGCTATGTTTTTTTGTGCTTGCCTTGGCCACCCCATTTCAAACTCATTTTGACCTTAAGTGTTGAAGAGCCGCAGAGATCAGTCGGCAGACCTCCATACACAGCTCCAGGAGAGCGCCCCCAGTTTCATCGCTTTAAAGATGTGGTGCACACGTGTGTACCTAGATGATAAATTCCTTAAGTTCTACGTATGTTCCTGGGATCCTGCTATTTGCTTATCAGCTTCACATCAGTTGTCTTAGCAGATCTCAAATATGAGGTGAGGGAAGGCAGATGCTAGTCCCACCCCTCCTACTCCCTATCGCAACCCCAGAAGGGTCCTTCCAGATCCTAGCAAATGCAATCTCTGTCTTTCCAATTGCTCAGGCCAATATACCTTTGAAGTTTTGGACTCCTCCTCCTTCAGATCCATCATCAAATCCTGTGAACTCTGACCTTTGATCTGGTCTGATATCGGGTGCCCCTCTGTATATGAATATGTTTTCTTACCATTGGTTAATAAAGAAGCTGCTTTGGCCTATGGCAGGGATGAATATAGCTATGTGGAAAATCCATACAGGGAGAAAGAAGGCAGAGTGGAAGACGGGATGTCAGCCACAGGGCCTTGGCGATACACAGATTAATTGAAATGGTTTAATTTAAATACGTAGAGCTAGCTAGTAAGAAGCCTGAGCCATCTGCCAAACAGTTTGTACTTAATATTAAGCCTCAGAGTGGTTATTCAGGAACTGGCATGCAGGAGAGAGATCTCTAGTAACACTGGTCAAACACAAGGTTGCCTCTTCTGTATTAGCACCCTGGGAGGGCCAAGTCTACCCTAGTCTCTTATATTTGATTGCTCACACACCAGCCAGAATCACCCTCTTCAAACAAGCCTTAGCACACCCCTGCTCAGAAGCCTGCAGGGACTTCCTTACCGCTGGGGCCCACAGCCCCATTTGCTCTGACCTGTCAGTACCCACTTTCTCTGTGATAGCGCTGCCCACTTCCAGGCCCTTGAACCTATTTGCACGATCCTGTCCCAGGGGGTTATTACAGACACCCCGGTGCCTGGAGTGTTCCTCCTGGTATCCAGGCTCACTTAGCACCTTATCTGATAAGCATGGGCTTAGTGGGCAGCTTTCTCTATTGGCCTGTATGGAACAACTCCCTCAGCCCCAGCTCTGTCCCTTTCATTCTTTTCTCCACATCCCATTGGATGGGAATGTCAGAGTAAACACTGACCCCACCCCAGGCATCCACAGCCCATTGGATGGGAATGTCAGAGTAAACACTGACCCCACCCCAGGCATCCATTCACTCCCTTTTCACTGTGTGCTGTAATTCCACTTTCTTTCCCAATGCTCTTGAAATAATGAAAGCAGGACAGAGATGGGTGCTTTTAATCCCAGCACTCAAGCAGAGGCAGATACAGACCTCAGAGTTCCAGGACAGCCTGGTCTACAGAGTGAATTCCAGGACAGCCAAGGCTACAAAACAAAACAGAACACATTATTACTTTATGTGTGTGTTTCCACATGTGTGACTGCTTTCAAGCACATATGCAAGGCACATTGTATGATCAAAGTATGGCTTTCAGGGGTCAGTTCTCTCCTTCCACCATGTAAGTATCAGGAACGGTTGATTCCATGGTCATTCAATATGAAGCAGCCCTCCTGGGTCAGCTCAGGCTACGTCACCTTACCTACACACGGCCACCACTTGTTACTGAATCTCTTCAGATGGTCTCTCAGAAGAATCTCGTGTGATGCCAATCCTTGGTTGTCAACTTGACTACTTCTGGAATTACCTGAAACTCAAGTGGCTGGGTATACCTGTGAGGGAAGTTTTTCTTAACCAAATCATTTGACATGTGAAGATGCACCTTTTGTTTGTTTGTTTTGTTTTTCAGTACAGGGTTTCTCTGTACAGCCCTGGCTTCCTAGAACTTACTCTGTAGACCAGGCTGGCCTCGAACTCAGAGATCTGTCTGCCTCTGCCTCCTGAGTGCTGGGGTTAAAGGCGTGTGCCACCACCACCTGGCTGGAAAGATAAACTTTTAATCCAGATACTTGAGGTGGGAAGACCCACGTTTATCTGCCACACTTGTGCTGGCAGCCTAGATAAAGGACATGGAAGCGGGAAGCTTGCTTTCTTTGCCTGCTTGCCTTCACTCTTGCTAGTAAATTCATCCCTTCCCTGACATTATAGCTGGTTTCTTCAGGATTCTGGCATACGCTGAAGACCAGCTGAGATAGCCAGCCTCGTGGACTGAACATCTACTCGATTCTTGGTCCTTTTGTTGTCAGACAGCCATTGTTGGATTAGTTGGACCACAGCCTGTAAACCATTCTAATAAATCCCCTTTATCTATCTAGATTCATCTTTTAGGTTCTGTTCCTCCAGAGAACCCTGAGTATATCAACCTGGATGCCTGTGCCACTGGTACCAGTGAAGTGGGTTTATTGTTAAAATGGATTCAAAGCATCCAGCACTAAATTAGGTCTGCAGATTTTCTGACCACCTAGCTTTGTGTGTTTTTCTGCCATTTGCCACAAGAGGGTGCACAATTGAAATCTCCTTGAGTTGCACCCACAGTGGAAAGAGATGTACCTTAAGATCTGTTTGTTTCCCAAGATGGCCTCAAACTCACTATGTGGCTCAGGATGACCTTAGATTTCTGATCCTCAGCCTCAGTCTCCTGAATGCTGGGATGATAGTTATGACACCATCAATACGCCCTAATGCATTTCAAGAATTTAAATTGGGGGTGGGGGTGGGGTGGAGCTAGAGAGATGTTGATTTAAGAGCCCTCACAGAGGGCCCAAATGGAGTTCAATTGTGAGCACCTACATCAGATGCCCGTGACTCCAGGAGCTGTGACTCCATCTTCTAGTCTTCATAGGCATGCACACTCGTGTGCGTACACACCTGAGGCATGCACACTCGTGTGCATATACACCTAAGGCATGCACACTCGTGTGCATACACACCTAAGGCATGCATACTCGTGTGCATACACACCTAAGGCATGCACACTTGTGTGCATACACACCTAAACAAAAATTAATTTTATGCCAAAATGAGGAACTGAGAATGTAGTTCATGGGAAGAATGCTTGCTTCACATTTGTGAGAAGACTATTCTTTAGCTACTCCCACAATTCACACACACACACACACACACACACACACACACACACACACACAGTGTTAAAGTTATTTACCATAAATAATAAGACCTACAACTTTATCCCAACAGTCATGAGATCCAAATATTCTCTTAAAATGATTGTGCTCATAAGGCTGGAAAGATCATTTAGTAGCTAAAGAGCACTTTCTGCTCTTGTGAGAGCCTGAGTTTGGTTTCCAGCACCCACTTCCTGTGGCTCACAACCACCTGTACCTCATACACTCAATGACAGAACTATCCAAGGACATATGAAGTAAACCTACTTCTTTTCCTCTCCTTGTGGAATAAAGGGAAAAACAAGTCAGGTAAGCTGGAAGAAAGATAACTAGGTTTAACTTACATGTTAGAAAAAAAAATCTTATTTTCTAGCTTTGGTCTGGTTGTCAGCTGGAATGGATTTGCCCAAGTGATGGCCCACAGAAAGGCCGATTTTGTTCTTTTTCTGCTCCTCTTGAACCTCTTTTCTCAGTACCAATCCTGCCTGGAAGCTGAGGTCAAACATGCTGCTCGGAGGAAAGCAGAGTGGCTTCTCCTCCCAGATAGTCTCCAGGCGCTTCTTCCACCCTTCAAAATCTGCCTCCGAAAAACTGGTGGGGGGTGGCCAACGCCATACGACTGCTGTGGTTCTAAGACCTGGAAGCCACAGAAATGCAGAATGCCACTCTGCAAGAGAAAGAAACAGAGTGAAGTCATTAAAGTCTCAGGAGCAGTCTGGCAGGTTGTACTGTATACAAGCATCAGAAGTTGGTCTGGAGGCTGGAGAGATGGCTCAGTGGTTAAGAGCACTGCCTGTCCTTCCAGAGGTCCTGAGTTCAATTTGGCATGCAGGGATACATGCAGTCACAACACTGTATACATAATTTTTTTTTTTTAAAGAGTGGTCTGGGCTTGTCAATGAGAGAATCCAGTCAGACTGAGGTGCCCTGGGAATTACCACAGTTCCTTCTCTTACCTCTGCCCTCCCTCCCTTTCTGTCACCTCATTTAGCCTCCTCGGTGGAGCTTCCTTTGAATGAATAAAATATTGAAACTGTGCCAACCTGGATCCTCCACTAAAAGAGCCGGAAGTTCTGTTACATTAGGGAGAGCGCTTGCTCTTTGGCAGTAGCTCTGGCCAGGGCATGTGGATGTCCATTCTTCTGCAGCTCCACAGGGTGAGCTTAGTCTTTACACCGCACACCTCACTCACTGTCTCCTCCAATCCCCTTCCCTCATCCTCAGGGCCCAGACACCCCAAAGCCCACCTCCAGAGCAAGCTGAATGAATTCAGTTCTTAACTTGTCCTGGGGAGCCAGATGTGCTGGTCCGTGACTTAAAACCAGCACCCAACACGCTGAGGCAGGAAAACTGCCACAAGTTCAAGTCAGCCTGGGCTTACATATAATGAGACCTCCCCCTTTTAAAGATTATTTTATGTGCATTGGGGGTTTGCCTTCATGCATGTCTGTGTGAGGGTATCGGATCCCCTGGAAGTGGAGTTGCAGACAGTTGTGAGCTGCCATGTGGGTGCTGAGAATTGAACACAGGTCCATTGCTCTTAGTCACACACTTAATCACTGAGCCATTTCTCCAGTCCATGACATACACCACCACCACCCCCTTTTTAAAAAAATATAAAAGGAGTCAGGTGGTGGTGGTGCATGCCCTTAACTCCAGCACTCGGGAGGCAGAAACAGGCCGATCTCTGTAAGTTCAAGACTAGCCTGGTCTACAAGAGCTAATTCCAGGACAGGCACCAAAGAAGGACTTGTATGACACAGCTGTCTAAAGCACAGCCTACGTACCGTGCACAGGTTGTTTCCAGTTTAAACAGAGGCTCATTAAACTATGACCTAATAAACTGAACAGATCTGTGCATGCAGGGGCCACATCTCACATAACACGGTTTATACTAAACATCCATCCCAGGCCCCTTGGGGTTGTCCCTGGAGTCCTGAGGTTGGCTGTCTCAGTCCTGCAAATGACAGCACCTGCGCTGTGGATCCTTGCAGCAAGCTCCTCATGTACAAATCCCAGCATGTTTGAGGTCATAATGTCATCTGCACAGGCTTTGTGCTGTGCTCACCCTTGTCCTCCCTGTCTCTCTAAACCCCTCCCCACACACTAATGACATCAGCATCTTCAGAGGCAGGCTCAGGACACTCCTACTTGGGAAACCCTGATGCTGAGACCAGTGTTAGTTATTTTGCAGAGCTTGTGTGAGTGTTTCAGAGAAACAGTGAGACAGTTCAGCATGTCAGGCCACACATGCATAGGATTTTCTCTGACATTTGAAGATCAAATAGGAAGGGATGCCTGGCAGTGATGGTGCATGTCTTTAATCCCAACACTGGGGAGGTAGAGGCAGACAGATATCAATGAGTTTGAGGCTAGCCTGCTCTACAAATTGAGTTTCAGGACAGTCAGCACTGTTAAACAGAGAAACACTGTCCCCCCCCCCAAAAAAAAAGAGAGAGGGGAGGGAGGGGGGGAGGGGGGGAGGGAGAGAGAGAGAGAGAGAGAGAGAGAGAGAGAGAGAGAGAGAGGGAGGAAAGGTAAAAGTGTGCTCCATCTGGAATAGAAGGGAACCTGTCATTCACAGAGCTACTGCCCTTAAAGGTGCCGGCTCTGCTTAGTTACTAACAGTGTGAAGCCAATGAAGCTACATAAGACATTGTTTCAAAAGCAAAACATAGGAGCTGAGGATTTGGCTCCATCTTTAGAGACTCTCGGCTTCCTGATTGTGGGTGCAATGTGACCAGCCTCCTTCAGCTCCTACTGCCGTGGCTGCTCTGCCATGACAGTCACTACCCTCCCACAGAGCTCAGGTAGCCTAACAAGTCACTGTTGTCTTAGCAACAGGCAAATAACCAACACACCACATTGCAATGTTGGACACTAGATTTTCCGGTGTTTCTGAACACTTTGTGGCTGAGGGCAACACCTTGTATTATCTCTCAGGTATAAGGAAGTGCCAACATAAGAACCAGAGCACTCATTTTAAAGGAAATAAGCAATAGTTTATTCTGGAGCCATTTAGAATGAGCATGGCCCGGAAACACAAATTTAGGTTACCCAAAATTCCATGTTCCAATGTGGAAGCCGTTTCACATGACTCGTGCAGTTTTACAGAACAAAGAAAGTCAGAAGTCAAGGCAACTTTACAATACATTTGTGTGTGCACCAGGGTGGCAGGTACATCGAGATGGGGGTTATTTTATAGCCTGAAGGGGCGATCTGATGACATTCTTAGAGCTCTCGGGTTGGAGAAGCTAATGTTCTGCCAAGTTAATAGCTTCAAGGAGGTTTTTATTTATTATCATGAGATGTTAGTTTAGATGAGTGGGAGCCAGGCAGTGATGGCACATACCTTTAATCCAGCATTCAGGAGGCAGAGGCAGGCAGATCTCCAGAGTTCCAGGCCAGCCTGGTATACCAAGTGAATTCCAAGGCAGCCAGGTTTACAAAGAAACCGTGTGTTATGAAAAGCCAAAGGAAGGAAGGAAGGAAGAAAGGAAGGAAGGAAGGATGGAAGGCAGGCAGGCAGGCAGGAAGGAGGAGGAAGGAAGGAAGGAATGAAGGAAGGTAGGAAGGAATGAAGGAAGGTAGGAAGGTGTGGCGGCTGCCAGCGGTCGGAGGGGTTAGGAAATAACCACGATAGTCCTTTTATAATTAATTAACTTTAATACAAGGGGAGAATAAGGGAACTTACAGATCCAAGGGTCCAGTGGAGCAGAAGGTACGCAGGGAAGAATCAAAACGGGGCTCCTTCCGGCGCCCCGATCCTATTTACCCTGCTGGAGCAGCCACGCCCCTGAACGCAGGGATTGGGCCAGCTGCCCCAACATCTCCCCCTTTTGTCTAAATAAGACAGATTCAGAAACCAAATACAACTATATACAATGGGAACAGATCATATAAAATTACAAAAAGTAAACAATATCAGGCGAGAAGTATATAACGAAAAATTTTTCTAATCACTCTACTTTGGGAAGTCTAAATAATCTAGAAGGTAGCTACCATTATCTAATCTTCAACCCCATCAAAGATCTGAGAAGGAGAGTAAAATTACCAAAGCAACCAGGAAGCACAAACGAGAAACTTCCAAAATGTGCAACACAAGACAGAGACAATTGACTACCTGGGCAACCACACGAAGTCTTGATAGCAATGTTGAGGCAACCAACTTTGGCTGAGGCCTGAAAAAACCTGACATACCATTATACAATGGCAAGGAACCTTTAGTAGAACAATCCTATCCTGTCTTGGCAAGATAAGACAATTCTGTTTTATCCACTTATGGATATTTCGTAGTTTAGTCAGTAATGGAGGTATGGGCTTTTCTTTGCCCCAAGGCCAGTTCTGCCAAGTAGAAGACAAACTCCCAGTGGAGTGTCTTTGGTGCTCAACATTCTCTCGGGAGTAGAGCATTGTTGCCAGGAGTGATTGTGTCTCATAAATACAAAACTCTAGGTTAGATTAAAGGCCATGTTCTACAGCTCTTCAAAGAGGTTGAAGGTTATGCTATCTATACTAAATACAACCTCTATGTGTCTAAAAAACCTGATTGTCCTAAATATAAATATGACCAACATATAATTCTCAACACTTACGTAACTGTATGACGAATAGAATAGACAACTGTGCAATAAATGAAGACAATGATTTCCAAATATAAACAGGGTCCTTACATAAATAATATCTGAGGTAGAAATGTACAGTGCAATATGGTAAACAATGTCATTACATAAATAATATCAGAGGTAGGGATGTACATTGCAATATAGTAAACAATGTCATTACATAAATAGTATCAGAGGTAGAGATGTACATTGCAATATAGTAAGCAATGTCAATATAACAATTGTTTCAAACAGAGGTAGTATCATACTCTCATACAATGTTCAATATATCAATATACAAGAATCAACACTCATATAGTTTTTTTTAAAAAAAAACAATAACTCACAAAAATCAATTATTCCTTCAGATCACCAGTTAATCCCTCCCTCCCCCCTTTTATATATATATATATATATATATATATAGATATACACATAATTTATACCCCTGAGTCCATATAAAGCCTTCCACAACCCGACCACCCTATACCAGCCACCAATTAGTGTCCCTAAATCTGAGGGTAAACTTTGTTGGGAGGGGGGGCGTCGTCATCCAAGATTGCTTCCAGCTGACATAGGGGTGACTTTTCTTCCCAGGGGTTCCTGTGAAAGCAAATGATGGTAGAATACCCAGGGTAACATTTCATCTAGGAAAAATGTGTCCAGCCTCTGAATTTTTTTAGAAAATGAGGCCAGAATGTTGTCAAAAATGTGCACCATTCAAAAGTGTTCTGTGCAATTGGTACCAAAAAACAGGCCAAATATTAGCGCTACAAAAACATGACGTCATAATAACCAGTTGGAGTTGATGTTGCGGGGCCCCGTCTTCATCCTGGAAACTGCAAAGATTACTGAAGAAAAAATTTTGTTGTTTGTTGCGAGAGAGATAAGCATTATCTACAAGGACACATATAGACGTATACGTGCATATCTTCAATGAAAGGTGCATTAAAAACAACCATAGATATGAATGAATGCAAAGAAGGCAAATATATTGGTACCATTATCAACATTATTGTTATTAATATTCTGTCTCATAATTTGACTCCTAACCTGAGACAGAAACTCTGAGAAATCTCTTATAAACAAGCTTGGAATTGGAGAGGGACTGGGCCAGAGTCCAACTCCAAGAAACCAGCTCTAAATATCTATGAAGAAATGCATATTGACACACATACAAAAATTGTTTTTTATACTCACAGAGCTTACCCAATGTTAATGCTGATCCTTGTTGGGTTGCAATTGGTTCCAATTCATCAATATTCAAGGTATCCAGGGTCCCTCAGGTCCTTTGAAGGTGAGTGTCTTCCTGTGGGGATAAGAAAAGAACCCTGCCCCCAAACTATAGGTCTCTTACCATCAGTATGTTCACCATCCTTGTGCATGGATTGTTACTTTTCTTTTCCAAGGGGCTTCTCCTCTTCAAACCGAACCTTTATTAACTTTGATGGCATCCACGATTTTTCTTCTCCTGTAGAGACAAGAGCAAAACCCCTTCCCCAACGCAGCACATCCCCTGGCTTCCATTGTGAGGTTAGCACATCCTTGAAATAAACTGGTTGATTTAATTCAACAGACTTTTCCATTATCCAATGTCTCTCTGCAGCCGTTGTCCCCTTTTCATTAGCGTTGAGAAAATTCAAAGTTAGTAAAGCATTATGTAATCTATTTCTGGGGGTATTCTCCACCCCCTTTTGCTTGTTCAACATATCCTTTATCGTCCTATTTGATCTTTCAATGACTGCTTGACCTGTAGGATTGTAGGGTATGCCTGTAACATGCTTAATATTGTAATAGGCAAAAAAACGTTTCATTTTTCTAGAGACATAAGCTGGACCATTATCCGTCTTTATTTGCGCAGGTATACCCATGATGGCCATGACTTCTAATAAATGAGTGATTACTGAATCTGCCTTTTCTGAGCTTAAAGCAGTTGCCCATTGGAATCCTGAATAAGTGTCAATGGTATGGTGTACATATTTTAATTTTCCAAATTCTGCAAAATGGAACACATCCATCTGCCAGATTTCATTCCTTTTGGTGCCCTTTGGATTAGTTCCTGCAGGCAGTGGTGCTTGGTTATAGAAAGAGCAAGTAGGGCATTTCTTTACAATCTCCTTAGCTTGTTGCCATGTAATAGAAAACTCTTTCTTCAAGCCTTTGCTATTGACATGATGCTTTTCATGAAATTCGGAAGCCTGCAGTACACTACCAATCAATAGCTGATCAATATCTGCATTGCCACGTGCTAAAGGACCTGGCAGACCCGTATGGGATCGGATGTGTGTAATATACATAGGGCAAAGTCTGTTCCTGATCATTTCTTGTACCTGGATAAACAATGAGGTTAGTTCAGTATCATCAGGTATGAATTCGGCAGTTTCAATATGTAAGATAACTCTTTCTGCATATTGTGAGTCAGTAATAACGTTAAGAGGTTCCTTAAAATCCCTTAGTACCATAAGAATGGCAAATAACTCTGCCTTTTGGACAGAATCGTAAGGACTTTGTTCCACCTTACTCAAGTCTTCTGATTTGTAGCCTGCCTTCCCTGATTTATTAGCATCAGTATAAAACGTGTGGGCTCCAGTTATTGGAGCATCACGGACAATTCGAGGAAGAATCCAAGAAGTTCTCTTTATAAAGTTAAGCCTTTTGCTTTTTGGATAGTTGTTATTAATTTCTCCTAAAAAGTTAGCACAAGCTCTTTGCCATGGTTCATTATCTTCCCACAATTTTCGTATCTCATCAGCGGTGAAAGGCACTATGATTTCTGCTGGGTCTATGCCTGCTAGTTGACGAAGTCTCAATTTACCTTTTATGATTAGTTCAGAAACCTTTTCCACATAGGTTTTTAATTTCTTACTTGGCTTATGAGGTAGAAAGATCCACTCTAAAATAATATCATCTCTTTGCATTAGAATTCCTGTAGGAGAAATTTTTGAAGGCAATATAACGAGAATACAACGGAGTTCTGGATTCACCCTATCCACATGTGCTTCTTGCAATCTTTCTTCAACCATTGTCAGTTCTTTTTCTGCTTCAGCTGTTAATTCTCTGGGACTGTTTAGGTCTCTTTCCCCATCTAAGGTTTTGTTTAAGTGAATTATCATATCAGGTGTTATCCCAACAGCCGGTCGAAGGCTGGAAATGTCTCCCAACAACCTTTGAAAGTCATTAAGAGTTTGCAGTTGATCTCTTCTAATTTGTGCCTTTTGTGTCTTAATTTTTTTGCAAACCTATTCTATAACCTAGATAATCAACAGAATCTCCTCTCTGAATTTTTTCAGGAGCAATCTGTAATCCCCATTTAGGTAGAACTGTTTTTACCTCTTCAAACAGTCTCTCTAAGGTATCCATGTTTGAATCAGACAATAAGATGTCATCCATATAATGATAAACAACAGATTTGGGAAACATCTTGCGTATTATTTGTAATGGTTGATTCACAAAGTATTGGCACAGGGTAGGAGAGTTCAACATGCCCTGTGGGAGGACGGTCCACTGGTATCTCTTGGTAGGTTGAGAGTTATTATAAGTAGGCACTGTGAAGGCAAACTTTTCTCTATCCTTTTCTTGTAAAGGTATTGTGAAGAAACAGTCCTTCAAATCAATAACTATGAGAGGCCATCCTTTTGGTAATAAAGAAGGCAAAGGAAGTCCAGCTTGCAGAGAGCCCATAGGTTGAATAATCCTGTTTATAGCTCTGAGATCCGTCACCATTCTCCATTTACCAGATTTTTTCTTAACCACAAATACAGGAGAATTCCAAGGGCTGGTAGATTCTTCTATATGTTGAGCATCCAATTGCTCTTGTACTAGCTGTTCTAAAGCTTGCAACTTTTCCTCAGATAAAGGCCATTGTTTTGTCCATATCGGTTTCTCAGTCAACCATTTTAGAGGTAGGGCTGTTGGTGGTTCTGGAGGGGCATCCATTGGTTTGTGTTCTTGTACAGCCTGAATGGCTGGTTTTTGCCATCTGTAATACCTTTTGATGTTTTCCTCAGAAATATATGCTCTAGAGGCAGCAGGAATGTTAATTTGAGTATTCCATTGCTGCAATAGGTCACGACCCCATAAATTTACTGCAATATTAGCTACATATGGCCTTAATTTTCCTATCTGTCCCTCAGGACTGATGCATTCGACCCATCTAGTGCTTTGCCTTACTCGAGATAGGGTCCCAATTCCCAAAAGTCGAACATTTACATCCTGTAGTGGCCAATACGGATGCCAAGATTCTGGAGTAATGATACTAACATCCGCTCCTGTGTCCAGCAGGCCAGTAATGAAAATGCCATTTACACACACTCTTAACTTTGGTCTTTGATCACTTATAGAAGTTTGCCAAAATACACGTAATTCATCTTTTGGGCTATTTTTGCTTCCAACAGCAGACATGGGGATTTCTAATTGTCCTGACAAGGCATGTTCTCCGTTGTAACGGGAAATGACTGGACCACATTCGCCATGGGGGCTTGCGAGAGGCCCCCCCATGGCGTTTCCCGCCTGCAGCGGATTTCCTTGCCTATCTCTTGATGATTTGCATTCACTATCCCAATGTCTACCTTTCCCACATCTCCTACATAACCCTGAAGGCTGAGGCCTTCTATTCCTGTTATTCCTGGCAAAGGCATTATTATTATTATTATTTCTGTAAGTCCTTTGTCTGCAATTCCATTTCATATGTCCCATTCTGCCACAATTAAAACATTTGGTATTCTGATATCTTCTTGTACCGTTGGCAATGGCGTCTTCTACCCACTTATCGGCATGATGGGCGTGAATCTCATTTGATTCAATATTCATTGTATGTAAGACCCATTCCTCCAGGGGTGCTGATCTGATCTTTAGAGGCGTCAAAACCCTTTTGCACTCTACATTGGCATTCTCATAAGCCAAGGACTCAATTATTACCTGCCTTGCTTCTGGGTCAGATATCCCTATTTGTACAGCTTTAGTTAGTCTATGTAAAAAGTCCACAAATGGTTCTCTCGGATCTTGTTTAACTCTGATATATGATTCCGTTCTCTGTCTTGGGTCTTGAACCCTGTCCCAAGCCTTCAAGGCTGCGGTAGTACATATGGATAGAGTGTGTTCATCATAATTAGCTTGTTCTAGAGGATCAGAATAAAGTCCTTCACCCATAATTTGATCTAGGGTGATGTCAACTCCCTTTGATCTTTCCTGCTGTTCTAAAAGCCTAGCCTCTTGTCTAAACATGCACTTCCAGCTCAACTGATGACCATTCTCTAAAACAGCTGAGACTAGGTCCAACCAGTCCCTAGGGGTTGGGTTAATTGTAAGGGACCAAGACTTTAGCATCTCCTTAACAAAGGAGCTATGCATCCCAAAATTCATAACAGCTTGTTTAATTTCTTTCAGATCATTCATACGGATAGGTTCCCATGTATATTCCTTGGTGATCTTAGGGTTTTTAGAACCAGTCACCTTTTCTGTAGTTATCACTGGGAAAATAGGTAGAGTTCTATTGAAGCTATCCCAGAGAGTTCTATTCGATGGGGTTGGGACTTTCTTTTGTACTATTTGCTCCTGTTCATGAGAGTCCATAATTTCCTCGATCTTTTCAAATCTATTTACCATTGCCTTCTGCAATGCCTCAATCTCTTGCCCAGTATTATGTTCCAAGGCTTTCATAGAGGATTCAAGGGTATGAAGTTTGTCCAACACCGATAACGTCTCATCCTTGGACAGAATTTTCATGGCATGAATGGTGCCATCTTGTATTGAAATTCTGTCCAGCAATCTTTCATAGCTCTTTGATAAAGTCTTGTTAATACATTTAACGGTTCGAATCTCCTCAGATAATGTTTCAGTTTCTACCGACAGGGATTGTAACTTATGATTCAGATCCGTTGTTCCTGACTCCATACCTTGCATTTTCCTCTCAAGTGATAAAGCCATCTCAGAGAGAGATCTGTTATTCCTTTCCTCATGAAATTCAAACTTCTCCTGGAAAGTTCCAAATTTCTCAAGTAACAAAGCCATCTCAGAGGAAAGTCTATTATTCCTTTCCTCGAGAGCTGCAACCATCTTTTCAAGTTGTTTATTAGTGGCCATCTCAGAGGAAAGTCTATTATTCCTTTCCTCGAGAGCTGCAACCGTCTTTTCAAGCTGTTTATTAGTGTTTTCCAAACCAGTTATGTCCTTGTTTAGTTTTTTAGCTCCTGCCTGTAAGGACTCTATCTCCTTTTTATTTTCCAACCACGTTGTAATGAAACAAACAAAAATAAAGAAGATACCAAGCCCTGTAAATATCCAGCCAAAGGGAACCACATCTGTATCGCTCAAAAATTCAGTCATCGTGTAATTAAACAAATTATAGAATCCTTTAATAGTGATATTATCAGACATGGTCAATCTAAATGCTGATTCCGATTAGATGAAAAATTACCTGTAATTACCGTTGTCTGCCACTAGATGGCGCAGTGCATCGAGTTTCACGTGTTTTGGGAAAACCAAAGATGGCGTCCCGCGCAGAGCACAGTAGCTGGGGAAGCAGCGGCGACGTTCCGGTAGTTCAAAACCAACGGTGAACCTCGGCAAAAGCTGCACAAACCCTGGCGGGTGAGCTTCGGTTCCCTGCAAGAACTTCACAAACGATTTGGCGGGCGACCTGGCGCCCTGAGGTGGGGGGAGGGGGAGTGCAGTGGGGCGCGCGAGCAGGAGCAGGAATCTGCCGACCGCAGCAGACTTTGGGGTACAGGTGGTTTCAGGTGGCTTGGCAGGTCGGAGCAAGCTGCGGTTTAGTCTGGGAGGGAGGGGGAACGCGCGCTCGCGGGACTCCCAACAACCGGCTGCTGGACGACCTCGTGCCGCGGGGCCTGAGCGAGCCGCGGTTTCGTCTGGGAGGGAGGGGGAACGCGCGCTTGCGGGACTCCCAACGACTGGCTGCTGGACCACCTCGCGCCGCGGGGCTGGAGCGAGCCGCAGTTTTGTCTGGTCCCGCGGTGCGGAGCGGTCCGCGTTCTGTCCCACGTAAGGTTTTTAAGTGGATTTAGCCCCACGTTGGGCGCCAGATGTGGTGGCTGCCAGCGGTCGGAGGGGTTAGGAAATAACCACGATAGTCCTTTTATAATTAATTAACTTTAATACAAGGGGAGAATAAGGGAACTTACAGATCCAAGGGTCCAGTGGAGCAGAAGGTACGCAGGGAAGAATCAAAACGGGGCTCCTTCCGGCGCCCCGATCCTATTTAAGGGGAATGCTACCCCGCTGGAGCAGCCACGCCCCTGAACGCAGGGATTGGGCCAGCTGCCCCAACAGGAAGGAAGGAAGGTAGGAAGGAAGGAAGGAAGGAAGGAAGGAAGGAAGGAAGGAAGGAAGGAAGAAACTCAGTTATAGAGTGGGACAAGAAGCTAAAACCAGCCCAAGGTAAAGTGAGTAGACTCTGAACTGTAGCACAAATAGTAAAAACCCAGAGGCAGATGTTGGGGTTCAAACTGAAGATCAGAAAAGTAAAAAAGCAAACCACTAGCGAGACCTTCTACCCATACCAAAACTTTAGTTAAGGATGAGATCCTGTCTCCACGAATTATCAGACTCCACACTCCAGAGAGTTCCTATCTCTTCCTTTTATATTCCTCCATTTATATTTCTCCAGTCCATGACATACCACACTGCACCACCACCACCTCCTTTAAAAATATTTTCAAATATTTTCCTTCTAGGAACCAGGAAAGTCTTCAGCTGTGGTGGGCAGTGGTTGTCAGCAGACACCTAGATTACAGCAATGAAAGCTTTCAGGCTTGAAGCCCCAACCTGACTGCCTGGTGAGGTGCAGCCAACTACTGGTCTCACCCGGACTGCAGCAATGCATTAAGGCCTGGGCAAGAGCATCCCTCTGCTCAGTTTCTTAATCAAGGCTCAACATTAGCCTCATCTATTTCCTAAGTAGGCAACATGACATCTTTATTTTCAACCCAAAGGTCATGGTGCATTATGATTTGTATTCAGTGCAGTGGCTGGGAAAGGGGGGACTGAGCTCTGGAGAAATGGCCCAAGTAGGGCGAGATGGTGAGAGGTAGAGGAATGGGGAGGTCCTAGGGCCTGCAGGACACAAGGCACTCACCACTCCTTAATGAAAGAGAAAGTGCTCCGGGGAAGTGAAAGTACAGACAGAGCAGAATTTGGCACCTTTGTAAGGGTCAAAGTGCAAGAGACTTTGTACTGCTGGGGTTGAAACATTTAAGGAAATCAATCACACAGACTATCAAGAAGATTAGGGGATGACCAGGAAGTCAAGAGGCTTCTGGAGGATCCATGAGGGCAAGAAGACAACTCCATACAAGGAGAAGCTTGCTCAGGGCAGCAGGGACAAGGGTCTCTTCTGATACCGCCCCATTTCCAGGACACACTCATTGGACAATCATTTTCACAGAGGTGACAGATTCAAGCAAGGGTGGGCTTCACACTGCCTGCAGAACTCCTGATCCTAAGAGCAAACTTTAGAAAATGGGGCACTGAGAAACCCATGTAGTTCTGATCAACTCCCTAACTCCTGACCCAGATCGAAAATCCCATGAACATGCCTAGTTCTGCTTCTGCAGGCATTTGTAAAATTTCGTATACAGGGGACATATGTAGGGATTTTTTTTCTCATCAGTTGGCATCATTTGTGGCCAATAAAAGAGACCTTTATGAGCTATGATCTGAAAGCTATCAAATTTATTTGCTGAAATCTAATTTCTGATCCAATGCTATTAAGAGTTACAACTCTGGGAAGGTCCAAGAGTGTCATTGTTTGCTCATTCTATCCAAGGAGGATGCAATGTGAAATCTTCTGAGCCAGAGGCCTAACTCTCACCACAGAGCAAATCTGATGACATTTGGCCTTGGATTTCTTGGTTTATAAACATGTATAATTTTTTTTGCTATTTGTATGTTATCCAGATTATAATTTGTTTAGAGATGTTGGTCTTACTATGTTGCTCAGGCTGTCCTGAATCTGTGGGAATCATATAATCTTTCTGTCTAGGTCTCTGAATAGCAGGGCCCACAGATACCTATTACAGAGCTCAGCTTGCAATTTGTGAAATATTGGAACAATAACCTGACTGAATACATAAAAACAATAGGTAGGACTTTGGCTATTAGGTTTCTTTATTGGCCACTTACAAATAAGAAGCATGAGACTTGCTGAGAGAACATAGGATTTTGACACAGTCCACTCCCATATAATAAATATTTCCAAAGCTCCTCTTTCATTTGAAGACTGTCTGGGGCTTGGAGAAGAGGAGAGGGGATGCGAGCAGATGAAGAAAGGAAGGGAAGGAAAGGGCCTTGTCCCAGGGGACAGTGAAAGAAGATTGGGGCACCTAGGGGTCACACATCTACAGTCATGGGAGCATTCACTGAGTCTCATACAAGGTGTCCCAGCATGTTGAGGAACGAGTGACACACCAAGGGTTTGTCGTACATGCAGACCGAATGGACAATTGGAGAGGTAAGGGATGGTGATGTGACTGTTAGACTCTAACCAGGATTCTCTAAGAAGGTTAGGCTGACCCCATGTGTATTCAGCCCTTCACACCATTCCTCTCACAGGGTACTACTCCTTGTGATTATTCTGAGACCCCTTTAGCTCCTGGATCTTCTCAGGCAGAGTCTGGGTCCAGAACTGCAGCCTTCTGGCCTTCAGGGCTTGGCCCACAGTAGGCTGGAGGTCCAGCTGCAGGTACTGCTCATTGTCCATCATGGGCCAGTTGGGTAGACCCTGGCTGTTGGGATTCCTGTGGATATGCCACCCAGCAGGGAATGGTAAGGTCATGCTCAAACAAGTTGTGATCCCCCAGTTTGTGTCAGGGTAGTAGACTAATTGTGTCAATGGTTGAGGGGACTGATGAGCCACGTGTCCTTATACAGGGATACAAGTGTCACTTACTAGTGTCTGCTCCATGTGGGGCAAGACTACCTGGATAATTTTGGGTCTCCCTCTCAGAGGCAAAATCTAAAGAACAATATCATAGCTCCTGTCAGGTCACTGCAGTATGACCAGTAACCAATATGTACGATGTACTTAAGTGTGCCCTGGGGTGAGGAGGACTCTATCATGTGATGAGTTATCCATGCATACTAATGAGGTCATCAACCACCAAAGGAACCCTAGATAGTGACCCACCACTGAGGAGGTTGAGGGAGGGGTGTGCTCTCACCCATGTCGTGCAAAGTTGGTCCAGTACTTCATCATTGTCCTGCTCAGCAGCTCCTCCTCCTCAGTGAAGTCAGCTGTAGCCATGGGGAAGACAAAGGTCCAGGTCCCAGTCACCCCATGCAGCTGCCTATTCATGCTCCTCAATCACCATCCTTCCTGTAGCCTGACCTTTCTTGAACTCTAGGCCTCTTTCCCTCCTTTACCACCAAGGATCCAAGAGCCACCCACACCTCTAATTGAATGCTTCCAGATTCAGTTTTGTTCAGTGTGTCCTCATTCCATCTAACATAGGTGTGGTGGCTCAAATGATAAGACTCCTATAGACTCATATATTTGAATATGTGGTCCCCAGTTAGTGGAATTGTTTGGGAAGAATTAGGAGGTATGGCCTTGTTGGAGGAGGCATATCACTGGAAGTTGGCTTTGAGGTTTAAAAGTCCAGTCAGGTCCGGTTAGCGCTCTCTCTGCCTTGTGTTTGTAGATCAGAATGTAAGCTTTAGTTAGCTACTCTTCCAGTGCCTTGCCTGCCTGCATGCTGCTAATCTCCCATCCTTGATGGTCATAGACTCTAACTAACCCTTTGAACCTGTAAGTCCCAATAAGCTCTTTCTTCTGTAAGATGACTTGGTCATAGTATCTCATCGCAGCAATAGAAAAGTAACTAAGAAAATAAATTATATTTGTAAGGGTCCAGATTCTAATCTGGGTATAGCTTTTTTGAGGTTGGAAAGGGTGCTTACTTGATTATGTCCTCTCCCAGAGCCTTGATTTTCTCGGCTGGACAGAGAGCTCAGTTACCCATCAGGTACCCACCTGTGACCCCATCAAGCTCATGAAACACAAGGAAGACTCACGTTTTATGCCCCAGCGGGAGGACCCCAAAACAAAGGGAATCTCATCACCATGGTCAGCTTTCACATAGGCTGGCCTCGTATCTTTTTCGTAGCTGGGCACATGACAGAATTCATAAAAATAGACAGGGGCACGGGAGCCTAGAGGTACAGACACATAGTTACATAGTATTATCATACATGTAACTTTCCTGCCTAACCCTTAGTGATAAGTTATGTTGGTTTACAGTTATCTGGTGTTATAATTGTCAAGTGGGCGGCCCCATGCTGGAACACTAGTTATGGGAAAGCCTTTGGCTCAACAGTGACCCTGGCCTTCCCAGCTGAGTAGTTTTGGCAAATCAATGGAGTATCAGCAACCTGTTTCATTGTTTGTATCTGGATAAGATATCACTTCCCTATCTTACACTAGAATGAAGACATACTAATGTAATGGTCCTCGGGAGTTTGGTACCAGAGATGTGATCCAGACATGAGCGGCGACCTTGACACTATTATGCTTATCTGGGACTCATGGCTCTGAGCTCCTCCCAACTAGGCCTCATCACAGATATACTCACATTGAAACTTTGCTACTTGGAGTGCAGGAATCACAAACAAATAGTCTGCTATCATTTCCTTGTACTGTATTTGGAGGGTCTGGGCATCTTCAGTGTTGTTCATATACTCTTCCATTAGCAGGTTACTACACTCAGGAGGTAACAGCTACACCAGGGAATCAGGAAGAATGAGTTTAGGCAGGTTCTTGTTTTGATAGGCAGCAGCCTCAGTGTGGAGAATGTGGCCAGGGATAAGACATGGTGTAGAGGGAAAGGCATAGGTTCTGAAGTGAGCCCTCCATGAACCACACATACAGATCTTTGTTTGTAGGCATGCTGTCTGGAAGGATACATAGTGGCTCTTTCTATTGGAGGCAGTACTCAAGGTGGCTTACCATATGTGTTGTTGTGTTCTTCAGGATAGCCGGCAGGGTCTCTCTGGTTATGCCCTTTATTATTTGTTCAGAGCCCTGGGACTGGCAGAGAGAGGACAGTTTTCTATAGTATACGGTGAAATAGATATGGATCAAGTTTCCTCTGCTCACCTTATGAGTCCCCAGACTTCTAGAGAATTGGAACTGTGCCTCACCATAGGGAGAAGCCAGCCATACTCGTCATTGTTGACTCCAATGATGCTGGGGACAGGGTAAAAATCCACAGCAGTCAACAACTCTTGGGGATGCTTGGGTAGGAATACCCCATCTACCACAGCAGGGATGGACTGGAAGACCTGCGGGACATGCAAGGGACATGGAGGTCAATTCTGATGGCCACTGAGAAACCCTAACCATTACCCCTGCCCCATTTAATTGTCTCAGGATGTTTCTCCACCCCTGACAAAAATCTACATATATTAGGATATTTGGTACTCATTTTACACACATGATTAAGAGGATACTAAACCATGGAGCAGAAGTAAATTGTTTAGAGTAGTAAGGACTGACTCTCCCACATCCCACTGATGAGGTCCTCCAAGTCACACGACTCTCCCAACCTTGTTAATAGCCAGAATCTCCTCTTCACTCTTGCTTCTCAGACAGTGTACCAGGGTCTCTGAGTTCATAGTCTCACAACCAGATAAGCCAACCACTTTCTGTAAAGGGATCAGGCAGGAATTGATCCATCCTCTCAGGCAAGTAGAAGAGTTTTCCCAATCCCAGTTGATTGGCATTGTGTCCAAATATCACATTGCACTTTGTGCTGGTGAAATAAAGTATGAAATTCCCATTTTCTTGTTGCTCAGATGTGACAGCCAGAGAGGTTATTCTACCTAAACACTTTTAAATATAAGTTACATGTGTATTTCCACAACATGTGACTTCAGGAATGCCTGTACCATGGTTTCCATGCAAAGATTCGAGGACAACATTTGGTTGCTAGTCCTCACTTCCCATCTTGTTTGAGAGATGATCTTTCATTATTTATTCCTTCTAACAAGAGTCTATCTTATTTGTGACATTTCAGGGATTTTCTGTTCTCTGCCTCCTATCTCATCCTATGATATCACATAATTGTTGCTGCATGCAGCTTTTTGTGGTTTCTGAAGGAATTTGAACTCAGGTCCTTATGTTTATACCTACTGAGTCATATCTTTATCCCATATGTTTCTGAACATAATGGCCCCTACAAGGTACTTATGCATGGTTATTATACCCAGCCTATATAGAGAGAAGTGGACTCTAACCCATGAATCTCTCAGAAAGTACTGAAAGAAGCTATTTCCCATGCTCCTTGTTTTCCCAATTGAGAAAACTCCCAGAGTACCAGAGGGTGGAGGCTGAGGCTGCAGGGTCATCAATGGCTGAAGTGACTCACTGTGTAGACCACCTCAGAGGTGTTAGAGATCAGGTAAGGCAGCAGGGTCACCCCACTCTCCATGATGGCTCTGTGGAAGAGTCCTTTGGACATGGGGGACACAACCTGTGAAGACACACTTGTGCCACCTGCAGACTCTCCAAAGATGGTGACAAGGTCAGGGTTGCCTCCAAAGTGGGCGATGTTCTGCTGGACCCAGCGCAGGGCGGCCACTTGGTCCAGGTAGCCCCAGTTTCCTCTGGCGTGGTCATCTCCAGTGCTGAGAAGATGCAGAGAAGGAATCACAGGGCTGTCTTATTCCTCTTCATCCCTTACTGCACAGTGAAAGCCAGCCCCAGACTCACCTGAAGAAGCCCAGAACACCCAGGCGGTACTGGATAGTGACCACCACCACATCTTCCTTGGCTGCCAGCATGGATCCATCAACAATGGAAGCCATACCCCTAGACAGTCCACCACCATGGATCCATACCATTACCTGTGGAAATCAAGTCAGATGCCAGGAGGTTCCCACCCAGCTCTAGCTCCACCTGGGGTATCTTCTACTTTACCTAATGCTTTATCTCAGTGTACTTAGACATGCAGACAAAACTCCTCAGGACATCCTCACCTGGACCACAGACAGGGCTCTAGTACCATTAGGATACTTGCTAGTCTTTTTCCTTCTCTACGACCAAAGCCTTAATTAATGGCTCTAAATCTGGAGTAATAACATCCCTACTCTCAGACACCTATGAAATGTAATGAAAAAAGGGTATATTCATCAGTGATTCTCCTGATTATTAACAAAAAAATCATTGGCACAGAGCTGGTCATGGTGATGTATACCTTTAATACCAGAGCTCTGGGACCAGGTAGGCTGCCTGTGGACCTTCCCCACTCTCTGTTCCCCCAGACCCAATTCTCAGGGTCACCCCTAGCACTGCAACAGATCATCTCTCCCCAGCATTCCCAGGGAACACACCGGCTGAGCAGGCAGCACACTTTCTCAAAATCCAGAGAGGAAACAGAAATTAAGTATCAAAACACCCACCAAACAAAGAGAAACCCAGAAATCAACACCTAGAGCTATAACCACCCCAAATCCAGATACCTAGTTGCCAGCATAAGAACACAATAAATAACAGTCAGGATAATGTGTCTCCAACAGAGCCCAGGTATCCCACCACAGCAGGTTCTAAATATTCCAACAGAGCTGAAAAAGACCTTAATATGTAGATGAAAGAGGTCTTTAAAGAGAAAGTGAAGAAAATAAAAACAATAGAAGGAAAGAAATAATACTGTTCAAGACCTGAAAATGGTTATAGAAAAAATAAAGAAAACACAAACTGAGGGAATCCTGAAAATGAAAAGTTTAGAAATATGAGCAGAAACTACAGAGGTGAACTTCACCAACAGAATACAAGAGATGGAAGAGAGAATCTCAGACTTTGAAGATACAATAGAAGAAATGAATACATTGACCAAAGAAAATGTTAAATCTTAAAAACTCTTGACACAAAACATCCAAGAAATTTGGGACACTATGAAAAGAACAAATTTATGAATAATAGGAATAAAGGAAGAAGAAGAATACAAAAAATTCAAAGGCCTAGAAAATATCGTCAACAAAACCATGGAAGAGAATTTTCCTAACTTAAAGAAGGAAATACCTATATAGTTACAAGAAGCATGCAGAACATCAAATAGATTGGACCAGAAAAGTTTCCTCAGCACATAATAATCAAAACACTAAACATACAGAACAAAGAAAGAATATTAAAAGCGTCAAGGGAGAAGACCAACTAACATATAAGACAGACCTATTAGATTTACACCTGACTTCTCAATGGAGACTCTAAAATACAAAAGGTCTTGGACAGATGTGCTGGAGACCACAGGTGCCAGCCGAGATTACTATACCCAGCAAAACTTTCAATCACTTTAAGACATTCCATGATAAAATCAAATTTAAACAATATCTATATACAAATCAGCCCTACAGAAGGAAAACTCTAAACCAAGGTTAATTACACACATGGAAACATAGGAAATAAATAATCTCATGCCAGCAAAACCCAAAGAATGAAAGCACATACACACCACCACCACCAGCAGCAAAATAACAGGAATTAACAATCATTGATATCTAATATCTCTCAATATCAATGACTCAATTCTCCGATAAAAAGATGCAGATTAACAGATGGTTATAAACAGGATCAATTCTTCTGCTGCATACAAAACATACACCTCAACACCAGGGGTAGACATTAGTTCAGGGTAAAGGGTTGGAAAAAGATATTCTAAGCAAACAAACCCAACAAGCAATCTGGTGTCATTTTAATATCTAATAAATTTTATCAAAAGAACTGTGGAAGGATACTACATATTAACCACAAGAAAAAATACACCAAGATGACATTTCAGTTCTTAACATCGATCCCAAACACAAAAGCACCTATTTTTTTAAGAAACACTATTAGACCTTAAATCACATCTTGACTCTCACACACTGATAGTACCCCATTCTCACCAATGGACAGGCCAACCAGACAGAAACTAAACAGAGAAATACTAGCGCTAACTGACTTATTCAGCCAAATTAATCTAACAGATATTTACAGAATATTCCACCCAAACACAAAAGAATCTACCTTCTTCTCAGCACTTCACAGATTTTTTTTTTTCAAAATTGACCACACATTTGGTCACAAAGCAAATCTCAACAGATACAGGAAAATTGAGACAATTCCCTGCATCCTATCAGACAACTGCAAACCAAAGCAGGATATCAACAAGAACAGAAACAACAGAAAGCTTACAAACTCACGGAAACTGAGCCACTCCTTACTGAATGAAAAATGGGTTGAGACAGAAATAAAGAAAGGAATTAAAGGCTTTCTAGAATCCATGAAAATGAACACACAGCATCCAAACTCATGGGCACAGTGAAGATGGTGCTAGAAGGAAAGCTCACAGCATTAAAGGAAATTGGAGAGCGCTCACACTAGCAACTTAACAGCACACCTGAAAGTTCTAGAACAAAAAGAAGTAAGCGCACCTAAGAGGAAGAGAGAGCAAGAGATAATCAAACTGCAGAAATCAATAAAATACATAGAGAACAGTACAAAGAATCAATGAAATAAATAGTTGGGTTTTTTTTGAGAAAATCAACAAAATAGACAAACTTTATCCAACCTAACTAAAAGACAGAGCAAGAATATCCAAATTAATAAAATCAGAATAACCAAATGAATAAAAGTGAAAAGGGGGCCATAACAACAGACACCAAGGAAATCCTGAGATTCATAAGGACATGGTTTTGAAACCTATACTCCACTAAATTAGAAAATCTAAAATAAATGAATAATTTTCTCAATAGGTATCACTTACCAAAGTTAAATCATGATCAGATAAACAATTTAAATATTTCTATAACCCCCAGTAAAATAGAAGTAGTCATTAAAAGTTTCTCAACTAAAAAAAAAAAAGACCAGGGTCAGATGGTATTTATTGTAGAATTATACCAGACTTTCAAAGAAGAGTTAATATATGAGAGAGAATCTATTTTCAGTAGATGAAGAAAATGACAGAGCCCCACATTGGAGCACCGGACTGAGCTCCCAAGGTCCTGATGAGGAGCAGAAGGAGGGAGAACATGAGAAAGAAAGTCAGGACCGTGAGGGAACCTCCAGCTGGCGACAGATGGGGAAGGTGACTGAGCCCCACATTGGAGCACTGGCCTGAGCTCCCAAGGTCCTGATGAGGAGCAGAAGGAGCGAGAACATGAGGGAGAAAGTCAGGAACGTGAGGGGTGCGTTCACTCATGGAGACGGCGGGACAGAACTAAAGGGAGATCACCAACTCCAGTTGGAATGGGACTGATGGATCATGCGACCAAACCCGTCTCTCTGAATGTGGCCAACAGTGGGGGCTGACTGAGAAGCAAAGGACATTGGCGCTGGGCTCTGATTCTTCTGCATGGACGGGCTCTGTGGGAGCCTTCTCAGCTTGGTCGATCACCTTCCTGGTCCTGGGGGGAGTTGGGAGGACCTTGGACTTAGCATAGAGTGGGGAACCCTGATGGCTCCTTGGCCTTGAGAGGGAGGGAGGGGAGGTATGGGTGGAGGGAAGGGGAGGGAAGGGGGAGAAGGAGGGGCGGGAAGGGGGAGGAGGAGCGGAGGGAGGGGGAGGAGGAGGGAAGGAGATGGAAATTTTTAAATATAAAAAAAAAATAAACCATGAGAAAGAAAAAAAAAATTTCAACCTGATTAGGAATAGCTACAAAGATCAAAACCAAAATATAAAACCCAAAAGTCCACAGTTAAATTCATATGCAGCATCAAGCGTCTTACTTTTCTGCTTAAAGTCATCGAGAAGACTTTATTCAGTATTGTATTTGTGTTCAACATTAAGCTGGATTCAAGTCAATGCCACAGTAAAAAATAAAACACAGATTAAAAAGAAAAAAAAATACCATACCTCTGGAGGCAGAGATCAAAGATCTCTGTGAGTTTGAGGCTATCCTTGTCTACATAGTGAGTTCTAGGCCAGCCAGGGTTATATAGAGAGACCCTTTCTCAAAACAAGAAAAACATCATTGACACAATGGAGAGTCCATTCCAGTAAATTTGCAAGAGCTCAGGATGTAGCTCTCAGGCCTCTGGTAGGTGGTGTGAAACCTGAGTTGATCATGGAGCCATAGCTACTGACTTCCTAGAGTCTTTAGGTCTCTGTGTCCCATACCTAGGGTTCAGCTGCATGCCACGGCAGAGAAGGATTCCTGGACACCTGACAGGGAGGGCTTCTCATCAGGGTCTCACACTGAATTTGCCCCCTTTAGTCATCCCGAAGAAATGCCCACCCCAGATCTGAGTATGGCTTGCCACTCACAGTCAGGTTAGAGCCCTCATGGGCATGAGCTGGTGTGTAGATGTTGAGATACAGGCAGTCCTCAGACATAGAGATGGAAGGCACGCTCAGTTTCATCATTGCCAGACTTTCTGCATTCACTGCATCAGGATTTTGTAGACACCTGGGGACAAATACAGTTATTTGAAGAGATGTTCAGTAATTAAAAACAGACTCTTAGTTCATATTTGCTCCCAGCCACCAAAACCCCACTTTCTGGCCCCATGATGTCATGATAACATGAGATCCCACTCCGAAATCTCTTCCAACTAAGGTAAAGGTCACAGACTTTGGGAAACTGGTATGAAGCTCAAAATTCTAGTGAGGCTGCCAGATGGGTCTTTGGATCCCACTCTTCCTGATGATGGGATACTGATATCTCCATGAACTTCTTGGTGTGTGTAATGACACCATTTCTTTTCGTACTCTCCAAGGCCTGGGTATCGGGTCCTTTACCCATATAGGTGCTGCATTAATAAACAGGGTGCTGGGACATCCTTCACCTCATATCCAGACTCTCAGGGAACAGCCTCTTGGCCAATGCTTCCTGGACACCTATAGGTTGGTCCAGTGATTGTGCAGTGTGATTTGCTAAGGAGCCGTCATCACTTTGGCCTTTCTCTGGCATCTGCAGCATATCCCATCACAGAGAGAACGCAGTGGGGGAGGAGATGGAGAAAGCACTGCAGTCTGGCTCAGAGTTCTGAGCTGCTGCCCATTTCAGGACCTGGCATTTTCTGGGTCTCAGGAGGACTTACATGGCTGGGTAGGTGGTCCCATCCCTAACACCACTCCATGGTTCGGGAGGCTCAGGAGGTGCAAATCTCAGCTCTCCTAGAGGTGGCTTGGCAAAGGGAATTCCCAGGAAGATGTAGACTCTCTCTTTGGTGCCATTCAAGTGGACAAGACTCCCCCGCACCTGTCCCGTGTGGGTAGTCCTGATGGGGCTGGCTGAGTCTTCACCTGTAAGTGACATACGGTATCAAGGTTGGATTTGCCCAACCATCTACCTTCACACTATGGCTGTTACTTCTTTCTTGCTATCCTCAATTCAGCCTTTTCCAGGTACCCACCTCTCTGGCAACTTGTCTCCACAGCATCATGTTCCAGTGTGCAAGAACTTGGCAGACATGTCGTATTTCCATAAAAAGTAAAAATCTTCCACATCAGATAAACATGAATTGCATGTTTGATGCTAATATGTGTGGTAACAAGTAGCAAAGGCAGCAGCCACTCTCAGGGACCAAAGGGCAATTTGCCACCATCTTTCCAGTGCTGAAAACTCACTCCTATCTCCAGCAACATGCTGTGTGCAGGACACTATGCCACATGCCATACCTGTCCATACAGATCACTCAGGACTTGGGCCACTAGAATCTGTCACTGCTACAGCAACAGGTAAAATCTGCTGAAATGGGTTTGCTAAGAGTCAGGCTACAGCCAGGATGCTTCACCCCCAAGAAAAGCTCTCCATGGAGTCCCACATATTGGAGGGAGTGTACTTTCAGTCAGGAGGCAGGAAAACAGGCCACAAGGGACATTTTTTAAACAAATATGTTAAAAATAAAAACTATGCATACATTTTCTTTTTTATTTTTAAATGAAACAGTTGAAGTTTATTATGCAGAGATTCTTTTTTTTTTTTTTTTTTTGGTTTTTTCAAGACAGGGTTTCCCTGTAGTTTCTAGAGCCTGTCCTGGTCCTGGAACTAGCTCTTGTAGACCAGGCTGGCCTTGAACTCAGAGATCCGCCTTCTTCTGACTCCCGAGTGCTGGGATTAAAGGTGTGCGTCACCACCGCCTGGCGTAAGCAGAGATTCTTTTTTTCTCTTTTTTCCCTCGTTTTTCTAGACAAGGTTTCTTGGTGTAAAAAGCTCTGACTGTCCTGGATCTGGATTTGTAGACTAGGTTGGCTTTGAACTCATAGAGATTCACCTGCCTCTCCCTCCCAAGTGCTGAGATTATAGGCACGCACCACCACCAATGAGCTAAGTAGAGATTCTGATTTTGAGTGGCATATGGGGAAAGGATAATACATCTCTCATTACACGTGTAGCCTTCTCAAGAGTTACTGTGTCTTTATAATGGCTGCAGTGCAAAAAAGAGGCCCATGAAAAGTAAAAACAATTGCAGAAAACTATCATGTAATTAAATCTCAGCTAATGTCATCTATATCATATTTAAAACCAAAAGTCACCATTGATTGGATTGCCATCTGACCGTTTATGTGATACTTTAAATTCCTGATTTTGCTAAGGTAAGCATTGCTGACCAAGTTTACTTCCAGATGTCTTCCTTCTCCCGATTATTACCGATGCTGAAATTGCTGTGGTATTCTGTTTTAACATTTCTACATTTACCACCCCACCAGACTGGTTCTTGCCATGTAGCCCAGGCTGGCTTGCAGCTGAAAAGCATTCTACCTTCTCTGCCTCGTCTAGAACACCATTTACAGGTGTGTGCCATTACACCAGCTCACACCATCTTGTCTTGCTCTCCCATGCATGAGCCTGGCCTGGGTGGTGCACAACTCTGTGCCCTCTTATAGTTATCAGTGATTCTGAACCCAGGATCCAAAGAAGAATGTTCAAATAAGCCAAGAGTGAGTTGGGCAGATCTTCCCGTCCAGGAGTCCCTGGTGATGTCTCAGAACCTGGACAACAGCAGGGAAGACTCACAGTGTGAAGTCATTATGGCCTCCTTAGGGTAAATCTGATTGAGGAGGCCTGGCAGGAGGTCAGCATGACTCAGGCTTGGACACTTTTGGACAGGAGGCCTCGGGGCTGCACACTGACCCCGGGCACAATACCCTCCTGGCTCATCTTTTCATAAACCGGAAGACTTTCTTGCAGACAGAGCATATGCCCTTTGCCTCGGACTCCAAGTTGTACCTTTTCCAAAGGTCAGAAGATGAGAAAGGGAACATGGGCCTCTCAGCTGGGCAACTGTTGTATGGCTGGAGAACTGTATGACTGAGGGCCAGGAAAATTTCCCAGGATTGTTTGGAGTATACCGTGATGCTTTTCTGTTCAAGAGGGTGACCCATTTGGAGTTCAATGCTAGTAGGAAGGTGCAATTAATTTTATTATTAACCCATGGGTCAGTAAGAGCTACAGTCACAGGCACAGCCCTATACAGAAAGGGGACATGGCCCATCTGCCTCTCTGTCCCCAACACACTTCCCTCTGACTTTCAGGCCCAGGGCTTGGCAGAGTAGCCCTCTGTACTATTGACTGTCCTCAGACACCAGTGACTCTCTGGGCTACAGCAGCCACTTTCCCACTCTGTCGTCTCTACCTGTTCCTCCTCCCTTGCTACCTTCCCTACCACAGCTTCAGCCTCTGCCTCTGCCAAAATTGGCAGCTCTGGCCCCCACCACCCACGTAAGGATTCTCACCATGCGCACGGAGAAGAAACACAAGCCCACAGGCTACAGCAATTAACAGAAGCACACAGGCTCCAGCAATCAGCCAACCACGATGTTTGCAGGACGGCATGATCAGCTCTGAGGCCTGAGTCTGCTGCTATGGGATGCACTGTGTGCAGGAAGCAGAATATGTGGGCTCTGCCTAGACAATTCTTTGAACCCTAAGATTTATAGGCAGGAGCTTGGTAGGTGGGGCAAAGTTGCAGGAGAGCTGCGACTAAGCAGAACTGATAGGAACCAGGGTTCAGCAGGTGGGGCTAATGCTTTTCTGTGATGTGAATTTCATTTTTAGTCTCATTGCAAGGCACAACATAGCTTCACAATCTAATTATTCTGATACCAGCAACCATCACCTCAAACCTGGGGTCACCATGTTTACTGTCCTTGGAGTCACAGGTCCAGTGTAGGTGTGGGACAGAGAGCAAGGAACAGAAAGCTATGGTAGCCAGGGTTGCATTTCTAAGGAGGTGTGCACTGAGGGATTCTCACATATGCGTGGAATGAATACTTGAGAATTGTCCTCTTGATAAAGGAAGAGCAGGAGCAAGCCTAGGGTGTTCTCGGCACACCCTTTACTCCCAAGCTTCTTGCTTTCTTGAGTCATAATTCACAAAATCTGCATTCAGGTCTCTCTTCCCTTACAGTGATCATCTTTTTAAAATTGTTTTTATTGAGCTATATATTATTCTCCACTCTCCTCTCTTCCTCCCCTCTACCCTTCTAACCTCTCCTGGCACCTCCCCACCCCCAATTTACTCAGGAGATCCTGTCTTGCTTACCTTTCTATGTAGACATGTAAGTCTCTCTTAGGGTCCTCTTTGTTGTCCAGTCTCTCTGGGGTTGTGGTCTGTAGGCTGCTGTTTCTTTACTCGATGTCTAAAAGTCACTTGTGAGTGAATGCATGCTATATTTGCCTTTCTGGGTTTGGTGTATATAACTCAACCAAACATGTTTTTTCTAAATCCATCCATTTCCCACCAAATCTCAAGATGTCATTATTTTTCACCACTGTGTAGTTCTCTATTGTGTAAATGGACCACATTTTCTTTATCCCTTCTGCAGTTGAGGGGCATCTAGGTTGTTTCCAGGTTCTGGTTATTGCAACTAATGCTACTATGAACATAGTTGAACACATGTCCTTGTGGTATGATTGAGTGTCTTTTGGATATATACCCAAAAGCAGTATTGTTGGTTTTGAGGGAGTCGGTTCCTAATTTTCAGAGAAATTGTCATACTGATTTCCAAAGCAGCTATACAAGTGTGAACTCCCACAAGCAATGGAGGAGCGTTCGCCTTACCCCACATCCTTTCCAGCACAAGCTGTCATCAGTGTTTTTGATCTTGGCCTTTCTGACAGGTGTAAGATGGAATATCAATGTTATTTTGATTTGCATTTCTCTGATAGCTAAGGGTGTTGATCATTTTCTTAAGTGTCTTTTAGCCTTTTTTGATTTTGCTGTTGACAGTTACCTGTTTAGGTCTGTACCCCATTTTTTTTTAGGTATTTTAGTTTGTTTTAACTGTTGATTATTGTTTGCTAGAAACAATAAAGTCTCAGAAAATTTCATAGTTCTGCAAAGTTGAAAAAGCATTACAATGTGTTAGGCAATTCTAAGTGATACTTCTCTGCAAAATACAGCAATGAGATATTTCTATAATTAGTATTATTGTGTTTATTTAATATAAATTTGTATATAACTATTAGGTTGCAATGGTCAGGAAGGTAGCTTTTTCTTTTTTTTTCATGGTTTATTTTTTATATTTAAAAATTTCCATCCCCTCCTCCTCCCCCTTACCTCCCCTCCACCTCCCCCTTCCCTCCCCTCCCCTCCACCCATACCTCCCCTCCCTTCCTCTCCAGGCCAAGGAGCCATGAGGGGTCCCTACTCTATTTTAAGACCAAGGTCCTCCCAACTCCCCCCAGGTCCAGAAAGGTGATCGACCAAGCTGAGAAGGCTCCCACAGAGCCCGTCCATGCAGAAGAATCAGAGCCCAGCGCGATTGTCCTTTGCTTCTCAGTCAGCCCCCACTGTTGGCCACATTCAGAGAGACGGGTTTGGTCACATGATCCATCAGTCCCATTCCAACTGGAGTTGGTGATCTCCCATTAGTTCTGTCCCACTGTCTCCATGAGTGAACGCACCCCTCACGTTCCTGACTTTCTTTCTCATGGTCTCTCTCCTTCTGCTCCTCATCAGGACCTTGGGAGCTCAGGCCAGTGCTCCAGTGTGGGGATCAGTCATTTTCTTCATCTATCGCCAGGTGGAGGTTCTTCTTATTATCTTCTCAAGGATCCCCAATTATAGGCTCGATGTCCTTTAATTATGGCTAGAAACCGATTATGAGTGAGTACATCCCATGTTCATCTTTTTGGGTCTGGGTTACCTCACTCAGAATAGTGTTTTCTATTTCCATCCATTTGCATGCAAAATTCAAGATGTCATTGTTTTTTTACCGCAGAGTAGTATTCTAGCATGTATATAGTCCACAGTTTCTTCATCCATTCTTCCACTGAAGGGCATCTAGGTTGTTTCCAGGATCTGGCTATTACAAATAATGCTGCTATGAATATAGTTGAGCAAATGCTTTTGTAGTATGATTGGGCATCTCTTGGGTAGATTCCTAATAGTGGAATTGCTGGCTCCTGGGGTAGGTTGATCCCGAATTTCCTGAGAAACAGCCACACTGCTTTCCAAAGTGGTTGCACAAGTGTGCATTCCCACCAGCAATGGATGAGTGTACCCCTTACCCCACAACCTCTCCAGCAAAGGTTATCGTTGGTGTTTTGGATTTTAGCCAATCTGACAGGTGTAAGATGATATCTCAAAGTTGTTTTGATTTGCATTTCCCTAATAGCTAAGGGGGTTGAGCATGACCTTAAGTGTCTTTTGGCCATTTGAACTTCTTCTGTTGAAAATTCTCTGTTCAGTTCAGTACCCCATTTTTTAATTGGGTTAATTAGCATTTTAAAGTCTAGTCTCTTGAGTTCCTTATATATTTTAGAGATCAGACCTTTGTCAGTTGCAGGGTTGGTGAAGATCTTTTCCCAGTCAGTAGGCTGCCTTTGTGTCTTAGTGACAATGTCCTTTGCTTTACAGAAGCTGCTCAGCTTCAGGAGGTCCCATTTATTCAATGTTGCCCTTAATGTCTGTGCAGCTGGGGTTATGCGTAGGAAACGGTCTCCTGTGCCCATTTGTTGTAGAGTACTTCCCACTTTCTCCTCCATCAAGCTCAGTGTGTTCAGATTAATATTGAGGTCTTTAATCCATTTGGACTTGAGTTTTGTGCATGGTGATAGATATGGATCTACTTTCATTCTTCTACAGGTTGACATCTAGTTATGCCAGCACCATTTGTTGAAGATGCCCTCTTTCTTCCATTGTGTACTTTTGGCTCCTTTATCAAAAATCAGGTGTTCGTAGGTTTGTGGTTTAAGATCCGGGTCTTCTATACGATTCCATTGGTCAACTTCTCTGTTTTTATGCCAATACCAAGCTGTTTTCAATACTGTAGCTCTGTAATAGAGTTTGAAGTCAGGGATGGTAATGCCTCCAGAAGTACCTTTATTGTATAAGACTTTTTTCGCTATCCTGGGTTTCTTGTTTGTCCATATAAAGTTGATTATTGTCCTCTCAATATCTGTGAAGAATTTTGATGGGACCTTGATGGGGATTGCATTGAATCTATAGGTTGCTTTTGGTAGAATTGCCATTTTTACTATGTTGATCCTCCCAATCCACGAGCAGGGGAGATCCTTCCATTTTCTGGTATCCTCTTCAATTTCTTTCTTCAAAGACTTAAAGTTCTTGTCAAATAAATCCTTCACTTCCTTGGTTAGAGTTACTCCCAGATATCTTATGCTATTTGTCGCTATTGTGAAAGGTGATACTTCTCTGATTTCCCTTTCTGCTTCCTTATCCTTTGTGTAAAGGAGGGCGACTGATTTTTTGGAGTTGATCTTGTAACCTGCCACGTTACTGAAGGAGTTTATCAGCTGTAGGAGTTCTTTGGCGGAGTTTTTGGGGTTGCTTATGTACACTATCATATCATCTGCAAATAACGAAAGTTTAACTTCTTCCTTTCCAAATCGAATCCCCTTGATTCCCTTATGTTGTCTTATTGCTATTGCTAGAACTTCAAGTACTATATTGAAGAGATAAGGAGAGAGTGGATAGCCTTGTTGTGTTCCTGAATTTAGTGGGATAGCCTTGAGTTTCTCTCCGTTTAATTTGATGTTAGCTGTCGGCTTGCTGTAAATAGCTTTTATTATATTTAGGAATGACCCTTGTATCCCTAATCTCTCCAAGACCTTTATCATAAAAGGGTGCTGAATTTTGTCAAATGCTTTTTCAGCATCTAATGAGGTGACCATATGGTTTTTTCCTTCAGTTTATTTATCTGATGGATTACATTGATTGATTTTCATATGTTGAACCAGCCCTGCATCTCTGGCATGAAGCCTACTTGATCGTAGTGGATAATTTTTCTAATGTGTTCTTGGATTCGGTTGCCAGTATTTTATTGAGAATTTTTGTGTCAATGTTCATGAGTGAGATTGGCCTGTAATTCTCTTTCTTGGTTGAGTCTTTGTGTGGTTTAGGTATCAGGGTAACTGTAGCTTCATAGAAGGAATTTGGCAGTGACTCTTGTGTTTCTATATTATGAAATACCTTAAGGAGTATCGGTATTAGGTCTTCTTGGAAGTTCTGGTAGATTTCCGCATTGAAACCATCTGGTCCTGGGCTCTTTTTGGTAGGGAGGTTTCTGATAACAGTTTCTAATTCTTCACGACTAACAGGACTATTTAGAGCATTTACCTGGTCCTGGTTTAACTTTGGTATATGGTATTTATTTAAAAAACTGTCCATTTCTTTTACATTTTCCAATTTTGTGGCATACAGGCTTTTGTAGTAAGATCTAATGATTCTCTGAATTTCCTCTGTGTCTGTGGTTATGTCCCCCTTTTCATTTCTGATCTTATTAATTTGCATGTTCTCCTTTTGCCGTTTGATTAGTTTAGCTAAGGGTTTGTCAATCTTGTTGATTTTCTTCAAGAACCAGCTTTTTGTTTCATTGATTCTTTGGATTGTTTTCTGTGTTTCTATTTTGTTGATTTCTGCCCTCAGTTTGATTATTTCCAGTCTTCTACTTCTCCTAGGTGAGTCTGCTTCTTTTTTTTCCAGAGCTTTCAGGTATGCTGTTAAGTCACCAATGAGTGCTTTCTCCGTTTTCTTTAAGTGGGCACTTAGTGCTATGAACTTTCCTCTTAGCACTGCTTTCATTGTGTCCCATAGGTTTGAGTATGTTGTATCTTGGTTTTCATTAAATTCAAGAAAGACTTTAATTTCTTTCTTTATTTCTTCCTTGATGCAGGTGTGGTTCAGTAGTTGACTGTTCAGTTTCCATGAGTTTGTGGGCTTTCTGGGGGTAGCATTGTTGTTGATTTCTAATTTTAATCCATGGTGATCCGATAAGACACAGGTGGTTACTAATATTTTTTTGTAACTGTGGAAGTTTGCTTTGTTACCAAGTATATGGTCAATTTTCGAAAAGGTTCCATGAGCCGCAGAGAAGAAGGTATATTCTTTCCTATTTGGGTGGAATGTTCTATAGATGTCTGTTAAGTCCATTTGGTTCATTACCTCCATTAAGTCTTTCAATTCTCTGTTAGGTTTCTGTCTGATTGACCTGTCCATTGGTTAGAGAGGAGTGTTGAAGTCTCCAACTATTAGTGTGTGTGGTTTGATGGCTGCCTTGAGTTCTAGAAGTGTTTCTTTTACATAAGTGGGAGCTTTTATATTAGGGGCATAGATATTCAGGATTGAGACTTCATTCTGAAGGATTTTTCCTGTTATGAGTATAAAGTGTCCCTTTCCATCTCTTCTGATTGATTTTAGTTTGAAGCCAACTTTGTTAGAAATTAGTATGGCCACACCGGCTTGTTTCTTAGGTCCATTTGCTTGATAAACCTTTTCCCAACCCTTTCCTCTGAGTAGGTGTCTGTCTTTGTGGTTGAGGTGTGTTTCTTGTAAACAGCAGAATGTTGGATCCTGTTTTTGTATCCAATCTCTTAGCCTGTGCCTTTTTTATAGGTGAATTGAGTCCATTGATATTAAGTGATATTAATGACCAGTGGTTGTTAACTCCGGTCATATTTTTGTAGTAGAGTTTGTGTGTTTCCCTTCTTCTAGTTGTGCTGGTGAAGGGTTGCTAGATGCCTGAGTTATTGTGGGCGTTGTTGGACTCCTTGGTTTGTGATTTTCCTTCTATTACTTTCTACAAGCCTGGATTTGTGACTTAATCTGTTTAAATCTGTTTTTGTCCTGGAATATCTTGTTTTCTCCATCAATGGTGAATGCAAGCTTTGCTGGGTATATTAGTCTAGGCTTGCATCCATGTTCCCTTAGTGTCTGTAGCACATCTATCCAAGCTCTTCTGTCTTTCATGGTTTCCATTGAGAAATCAGGTGTAATTCTGATAGGTTTCCCTTTATATGTTACTTGACCTTTTTTCTTTGCAGCTCTTAATATCTGTTCTTTATTCTGTATGTTTTGTGTTTTGATTATTATATGGCATGGGGATGCTTTCTTTTGATCCAGTCTATTTGGTGTTCTGTAGGCTTCTTGTACCTTCATAGGAACATCCTTCTTTAGGTTGGGGAAGTTTTCTTCTATGATTTTGTTGAATATGTTTTCTGGGCCTTTGAGTTGTAATTCTTCTCCTTCTTCTACCCCAATTATTCTTAGGTTTGGTCTTTTCATGGTGTCCCAGATTTCCTGGATGTTTTGTGTTAAGAATTTGTTAGATTTGTTTAGTTCTTTAATCTGTGAATTTATTTCCTCTATAGTATCTTCAGAGTCCGAGATTCTTTCTTCCATCTCTTGTATTCGGTTGGAAATACTTGTCTCTGAAGTTTCTGTTCGTTTACTCAAGAGTTTCCATTTCCAGTCTTCCCTCAGATTGTGTTTTCTTCAATACCTCCATTTCATTTATCAGGTCTTGTACAGTTTCCCTTACTTGTTTGATTGCTTTTTCTTGTTTTTCTTGTTTTTCTTGGGTATCTTTGACAGATTTATTTATTTCGTCTACTTTTTTGTTTGTCATCTCCATTTCTTTATGGCAGTTTTTTACCTCCTGTTTAAGGTCCTTTATTATTTTCATATAGTACTGTTTAAGGTCGGTTTCTTCTATATCTTCTGGGGTAGGGTGTTCAATTCTTGTTGTTTCGGGATGTCTGGATTCTGGTGATGTCATGTTGCCTTTCATGTTGTTGGAGGAGCTCCTGCATTGGCGCCTGCCCATCTCTTCCTTCAAATAGAGCTGGGCGGCGCTTGGTGTCCTAGACCAATCTTTGCTGTGACTGAATCTGGTTGGATCTCCCCAGTGCCAGAGGAGGACCTATTCCTTGTGTCACAATCTGAAGAAGCCCGCATTCACTTGCAGGAAAACTCAGACCTGCCTGGAGGCCAGAGTCTGACCCCTTTGGGTGGATGGCCTTAGTACAGGAGCAGGATACCTGAAAACACTAGGGAAGGCTTGGGAGAGGCAGCGTTGTGAGAAACAAAGACAAGCCTGCAGAGGGAGCTGGGGGGAGGGGGTCTGTGCTCTCTTCCAGGGCAGGTTGCCCCAGGGTCTGCATTCACTCACCAGTCCAGATGGAATTCCAGGGCACAGGATCAGGGATTCCAGGCAGTCCAGGGACGCTGCCTTGACAAAAGGGCCAAGGTGGGGGCAGGGCGGGATGGAATATCACACAGCGAACCTGGAAGCACAATCTGAAGGAGCCCGCACCCCTCCGCAGGAATCCTCAGACCTGCCTGGAGGCCAGAGTCTGACCCCTTTGGGTGGATGGCCTTAGTACAGGAGCAGGACACCTGAAAACACTAGGGAAGGCTTGGGAGAGGCAGGGTTGTGAGAAACAAAGACAAGCCTGCAGAGGGAGCTGGGGGGAGGGGGTCTGTGCCTGTACCCCATTTTTATGGGATTATTTGTTCTTTTGATGTCAAATTTCTTGAATTCTTTGTATATTTTGGAGATCAGCCCTCTGGCCGATGTGGGGCTGATGAAGATCTTTTCCCAATCTGTAGTCTGCCATTTTATCTTGTTGACTGTGTTCTTTGCTTTACAGAAGCTTTTCAGTTTCAGGAGGTCCCATTTATTAATTGTTGCTCCCAGTGTCTGTGCTACTGGGATTATATTTAGGAAATGGTCTCTTATGCCAATGCATTCAAGTGCACTTCCCACTTTCTCTTCTATGAGTTTCAGTGTGGTTGGTTTTATGTTGAGGCCATTGATCCATATGGACTTGAGTTTTGTGTGGTTATAAATATGGCTATAAATATAAGCATTCTCCTGCATGCTAATATCCAGTTATACCAGCACCATTTGTTGAATATCCTTTCTTTTTTCCATTTTATATTGTTAGTTTCTTTGTCAAAAATCAACTGTTTGTAGGTGTGTGGATTGAAATCCAGGTGTTTGATCAGATTCCATTTGTCCTCCCATCTGTTTTTATTACTGTAGCTCTATAGTAGGGTTTGAAGTTTGGGATAGTGATGCCTCCAGAAGTTCTTTTATTGTAAAGAACTGTTTTGGCTATCCAGGGGTTTGTTTTCCATACAAAGTTGAGTATTATTCTTTCGAAATCTATGAAGAATTTTGATGGGATTTTGCTGGGCATTGCATTGATTCTGTAGATTGCTTTTGGTAAGATTGCCATTTTTAATATGTTAATTCTACCTACTCAAGAGTATGGGAGATATTTCCATTTTCTGGTGTCTTCTTCAATTTCTTTCTTCAAAGTTTTAAAGTTCTTGTCATATAGTTCTTTCACTTGTTTGGTTAGCATTACCTCAAGGTATTTTAGGTTATTTGTGGCTCTTGTGAAGGCGTGATGTTTCTCTGATTTCTTTTTGGCCTGTTCATCATCTGTTACATTGGTGACTTAAGTCCACATGTACCCAAAACATTTAGCATATATTCTTTGCTTAATATTGTTTATTATGGTTGTAATTCTAATTATACTTGATATCTGTTCCTAGTGTATATAGTTTTGTATTGGGTTTGGAACTCTCTATTTAACCCAAAAGGGGAGGTGCTGTGGGAGCACATTCTGCTCCTTCAGCCAATAGCCTTTAAGATACCAGCTCACTAGGACATGGTCTCTTATACTATAAAAAGCAGTGGTAACCATGTGCCCTGCTCTCTTGCTTCCAGCTCCCATTTTGGCTGCTAGACTCTGTTCCTGTTTGCTCTCAGAGGACTGTTGTTTAGGATGGTGATCTGTAAGTTTTCCCCTTAAATAAATAACTGTTTTAGTATCAATAATTCTGAACTGTTGTGGGATTGTTTTACAGCATTAGAGAGGCTGTCTGCCTTTACCCCAAGCAAGCAGTTCTTCACTATATAGTGCAGACATGTAGTAGGAGGCCACTTGTTTGTTTCCTGGACACCCCGACTCCCAAAATAACCACACAGAAACTGTACTAATTAAATCCCTGCTTGTCCTATTAGCTCTAACCTCTTATTGGCTGTCTTTTACATCTTAATTTAACCCATTTCCATTATTTAATATTTTACCATGAGGATCGTGACCTATCAGCAAGGTTCCAGCTGCATATGTCTCCTGGCAGAGGGGGGCGCATCTGCATGACTTCTCCCTGACTCTGCCCTTCTTTCTCCCAGCATTTAGTTTAGTTTCCCCCACCTGGCTAAGTTATGCCCTGCTATAGGTCCAAAGCAGTTTCTTTATTCATTCATGGTAATCACAGCATACAGAGGGGATTCTCACATCACAGCCATTTGGCCTACACCCATCCTTTTTACCCTTTACCCTCCTGGACTCTTGGTCTCCATGGTTTACTGGCTCTCCCCTCCCCATTCTCCTCAATGACCAGGCTCAGGGTCCTGTTCACTCTGGACTCTCCAAGATATTTCTGCCTCTGGCTGTGCTCTCCCTTTTATCTACAATAAACCTCCTTCTCCACCACACCTAGGAGCAGCCATGCCTCCTTCTCTTTCTATTTTTCATTCAGGACCTGGAGTTTCAGTCATCCTCGGTGTTGAGGTCAGGCTATGCTCTACTCTAAGTCACTCCATAGTGTATAAAACAGTGGTTCATCAGGCAGGGCCCTGCCTCATAGACTCCATTTTACCTAGAAACGATTCCATCTGCCCCACCATCCATCCAGCACAGAGTAGAAATGAGCTCGTCCTGGGAACAGAAAGGACACATCATTAGCTTTACTGGGGAGACTTACAACAGGGAGGATCATGTGGGATAGCAGGCAAGGAGTCCTTGTGCTCACAGATAGACACTAGGGGAACCAGGGATGCTAAACACACACTCTTGACTCTTCAAAGGTAGAGATGGATAACCTGTTATCTGCCTAGAAAGGTGGGAACAGATTGCTGAATAGCCTGGAAACTTGGGCTATCTCTGTAGCGGAGACTACACCAAATCCTCCCTAGACCCTATTTGAACTTCCTTCCTCAGTTAATCTATAGAACCAATCTTTATGAAAGATGGCATTTGTACTTAACACAGAGTCTTGATGTGGTCATGTCTTCAGCTTTGCTGTTCACATGAGTTGAGTGAATTATCATCAGGAAACTTTTCACCAAATTGTTCTATGCTTAAAAATGCCTCAGTTAAACTGCTTGGCATCAGACTTGAAGTCGGAACCACTATTGGCTCGTTACTCTGCTGGCTGTGGTATTTGCAGAGACCCCACAACATGGGTGCATTAACATCATATCAGGGAATCCAAGCCCAGGGACTTACCAGACACTCCCAGTTGAGGAAAGGGCATAACTCCTACACGTGGACTGCATAAAGTGGTGTCTCCTAAGATTGCTATGGCAGGAGGTGGGGCATAGCTTAGTGGTACTGCACTGGCCTGGCATGTGTGAGACTGTGGTAATGATTCCTAGTAGTCCAGAACAGGCCAACCCTTAAAAACAGACAAACACTGCAATGGCATGACTGCACACCAGCCCATCATCTGATGTTGGTGTGTGTGGTGAGAACAACTGAGGACTCCCCTGTTCTGTCCTGTCCCTCCGTGCTGACACATCCTCCTCATCAGTTGGCATCCTTTGTGGCTGATGTCAGAGACCTCTATGAGCTATGGTCTGAAAGCCATGGGATCAAATTTATTTGCTGAAATCTAACTTCTGCTCCAATGCTATCAAGAGTTATGACTCTCGTTAGATTCAAGAGTGTCATTGTTTGCTCATTCTATCCAATGGGGATGCAATGGGATCTTTTAAGCCAGAGGCCTAACTCTCACCACAGGGCAAATCTGATGGCATTTGACCTTGGATTTATTGGTTTATAAACATGTATACATTTTTTTGCTATTTGCATATTATCCAGAGTATAATTTGTTTAGAGATGTTGGTCTTACTATGTTGCTCAGGATGACCTGAAACTGCGGGCATTATATAACCTTTCTGTCTAGATATGTGAATATCAGGGCACACATATACCTATTATAAAGCTCAGCTTGCAATTAGTGGGCTTTTGGAACAACAACCTGACTGAACACATGAAAACAATAGGAAAGACTTTGGCTATTAGGTTTCTTTATTGGCCACTTACAAATAAGAAGACATGAGACTTGCTGAGAGAACATAGGATTTTGACACAGTCCACTCCCATATAATAAGTATTTCCAAAGCTCCTCTTTTATTTGAAGACTGTCTGGGGCTTGGAGAAGAGGAGAGGGGATGAGAGCAGACGAAGAAAGGAAGGGAAGGAAAGGGCCTTGTCCTTCAGGGGACAGTGAAAGAAGATTGGGGCACTTAGGGGTCACACATCTACAGTCATGGGAGCATTCACTGAGTCTCATACAAGGTGTCCCAGCATGTTGAGGAACGAGTGACACACCAAGGGTTTGTCGTACATGCAGACCGAATGGACAATTGGAGAGGTAAGGGATGGTGATGTGACTGTTAGACTCTAACCGGGATTCTCTAAGAAGGTTAGGCTGACCCCATGTGTATTCAGCCCTTCACACCATTCCTCTCACAGGGTACTACTCCTTGTGATTATTCTGAGACCCCTTTAGCTCCTGGATCTTCTCAGGCAGAGTCTGGGTCCAGAACTTCAGCCTTCTGGCCTTCAGGGCTTGGCCCACAGCAGGCTGGAGGTCCAGCTGCAGGTACTGCTCATTGTCCATCATGGGCCAGTGGGGAAGACCCTCGCTGTTGGGGTTCCTGTGGATATGCCACCCAGCAGGGTAAGGTAAGGACATGCTCAAACAAGTTGTGATCCCCCAATTTGTGTCAGGATAGTAGATTAGTTGGGCCAATAGGTGAGAGGGCTGATGGGGCACGTGTCCTAATACAGGGATACAAGTGTCACCTGCTAGTGTCTGCTCCATGTGGACAATTTTGACTACCTGGACAATTTTGGGTCTCCCTCTCAGAGGCAAAATCTAAAGAACAATATCATAGCTCCTGTCAGGTCACTGCAGTATGACCAGTAACCAATATGTACGACGTACTTAAGTGTGCCCTGGGGTGAGGAGGACTCTATCATGTGATGAGTTATCCATGCATACTAATGAGGTCATCAACCACCAATTGAGCCTTAGATAGGGACCGACCATTGAGGAGGTTGAGGGAGGGGTGTGCTCTCACCCATGTCGTGCAAAGTTGGTCCAGTACTTCGTTATTGTCCTGCTCAGCAGTTCTTCCTCCTCAGTGAAGTCAGCTGTAGCGATGGGGAAGACAAAGGTCCAGGTCCCAGTCACCCCATGCAGCTGCCTGTTCATGCTCCTCAATCACCATCCTTCCTGTAGCCTGACCTTGAACTCTAGGCCTCTTTCCCTCCTTTACCACCAAGGATCCAAGAGCCACCCACACCTCTAATTGAATGCTTCCAGATTCAGTTTTGTTCAGTGTGTCCTCATTCCATCTAACATAGGTGTGGTGGCTCAAATGATAAGACTCCTATAGACTCATATATTTGAATATGTGGTCCCCAGTTAGTGGAATTGTTTGGGAAGAATTAGGAGGTATGGCCTTGTTGGAGGAGGCATATCACTGGAAGTTGGCTTTGAGGTTTAAAAGTCCAGTCAGGTCCGGTTAGCGCTCTCTCTGCCTTGTGTTTGTAGATCAGAATGTAAGCTTTAGTTAGCTACTCTTCCAGTGCCTTGCCTGCCTGCATGTTGCTAATCTCCCATCCTTGATGGTCATAGACTCTAACTAACCCTTTGAACCTGTAAGTCCCAATAAGCTCTTTCTTCTGTAAGATGACTTGGTCATAGTATCTCATCGCAGCAATAGAAAAGTAACTGAGACAAGATTATATTTGTAAGGGTCCAGATTCTAATCTGGGTATAGCTTTTTTGAGGTTGGAAAGGGTGCTTACTTGATTATGTCCTCTCCCAGAGCCTTGATTTTCTCGGCTGGACAGAGAGCTCAGTTACCCATCAGGTACCCACCTGTGACCCCATCAAGCTCATGAAACACAAGAAAGACTCACGTTTTAAGCCCCCGTGGGAGGACCCAAAAACAAAGGGAATCTCATCACCATGGTCAGCTTTCACATAGGCTGGCCTCGTATCTTTTTCGTAGCTGGGCACATGACAGAATTCATAAAAATAGACAGGGGCACGGGAGCCTAGAGGTACAGACACATAGTTACATAGTATTATCATACATGTAACTTTCCTGCCTAACCCTTAGTGATAAGTTATGTTGGTTTACAGTTATCTGGTGTTATAATTGTCAAGTGGGTGGCCCCATGCTGGAACACTAGTTATGGGAAAGCCTTTGGCTCAACAGTGACCCTGGCCTTCCCAGCTGAGTAGGTTTGGCAAATCAATGGAGTATCAGCAACCTGTTTATTCGTTTGTATCTGGATAAGATATCACTCCCCTCTCTTACACTAGAATGAAGAAATACTAATGTAATGGCCCCTGGGGTTTGGTAACAGAGATGTGATGCAGACATGAGTGGGGACCTGGATACTATTAGGCTCATGTGGGACCCATGGCTCTGAGCTACTCCTAACTAGGCCTCATCACAGATGTACTCACATTGAAACTTTGCTACTTGGAGTACAGGAATAATGAATAAATAGTCTGCTATCATTTCCTTGTACTGTATTTGGAGGGTCTGGGCATCTTCAGTGTTGTTCATATACTCTTCCATTAGCAGGTCACTACACTCAGGAGGTATCATCTATAGCAGAGAATCAGGAAGAATGAGTTTAGGCAGGTTCTTGTTTTGATAGGCAGCAGCCTCATTGTGGAGAATGTGGCCAGGGATAAGACATGGTGTAGAGGGAAAGGCATAGGTTCTGAGGTGAGCCATCCACGAACTATACACACACACATCTTTGTTTGTAGGCATGCTGTCTGGAAGGATACATAGTGGCTCTTTCTATTGGAGGCAGTATTCAAGGTGGCTTACCATCTGTGTTGTTGTGTTCTTTAGGATAGCCGGCAGGGTCTCTCTGGTTATGCCCTTTATTGTTTGATCAGTGCCCGTGACCTGGCAGAGAGAGGACAGTTTTCTATAGTATACTGTGGGATAGATATGGATCAAGTTTCCTCTGCTCACCTTATGAGTCCCCAGACTTCTAGAGAATTGGAACTGTGCCTCACCATAGGGAGAAGCCAGCCATACTCGTCATTGTTGACTCCAATGATGCTGGGGACAGGGTGAAAATCCACAGCAGTCAACAACTCTTGGGGATGCCTGGGTAGAAATACCCCATCTACCACAGCAGGGATGGACTGGAAGACCTGCGGGACATGCAAGGGACATGGAGGTCAATTCTGATGGCCACTGAGAAACCCTAACCATTACCCCTGCCCCATTTAATTGTCTCTACCTCTGACAGAGATTCTACACATAATAGGAAATTTGGTATTATTTTACACACGTGATTAAGAAGATGCCAAACCGTGGAGCAGAGGTAAAAATTGTTTAGAGTAGTAAGGACTGACTCTCCCACATCCCTTTGACGAGGTCCTCCAAGTCACACGACTCTCCCAACCTTGTTAATAGCCAGAATCTCCTCTTCACTCTTGCTTCTCAGACAGTGCACCAGGGTCTCTGAGTCCGTAGTCTCACAACCAGATAAGCTGGCCACTTTCTGTAAAGGGATCAGGCAGGAGTTTATCCATCCTTTCAGGCAAGTAGAAGAGTTTTCCCAATCCCAGTTGATTGGCATTGTGCCCAAATATCACATTGCACTTTGTGCTGTTGAAATGGAGTCAGTATGAAATTACCATTTTCTTGTCGCTCAGATGTGACAGCCAGAGGGGTGTTCCTTCCTAAACACTTTAAAAAATAAGCTACTTGTGTTTGTCCACGAGCGTGTGTGACTTCAGGAATGCCTGTACCATGGTTTCCGTTCAAAGATTAGAGGACAACATTTGGTTGCTACTCCTCACTTCCCATCTTGTTTGAGAGATGATCTTTTATTATTTATTCCTTCCTACAAGGGTCTATCTTATTTGTGACATTTCAGGGATTTTCTGGTCTCTGCCTCCTATCTCATCCTATGAAAACCAGGATCACACACTGTTGCCGCATGCAGCTTTTTGTGGTTTCTGGGGGAATTTGAACTCGGTCCTTATGTTTTTACCTATTGAGGCATAGTGTCATCACATACGTATTTGTTTCTGAACATGATGGACAGTACAAGGCTGTTACACCCAGCCTGTATAGAAAGAAGTGGATTCTAAACCTCTAATCTCTCAGAAACTACTGAAAGAAGCTATTTCTCACACCCCTCGTCCTCCCAATAGAGAAAACTCCCAGAGTACCAGAGGGTGGAGGCTGAAGCTGCAGGGTCATCAATGGCTGAAGTGACTCACTGTGTAGACCACCTCAGAGGTGTTCGAGATCAGGTCAGCCACCAGGGTCACCCCACTCTCCATGATGGCTCTGTGGAAGAGTCCTTTGGACATGGGGGACACAACTTGTGACGATACACTTGCACCACCTGCAGACTGTCCAAAGATGGTGACAAGGTCAGGGTTGCCTCCAAAGTAGGCGATGTTCTGCTGGACCCAGCGCAGGGCAGCCACTTGGTCCAGATAGCCCCAGTTTCCTCTGGCATGGTCATCTCCAGTGCTGTGAAGACGCAGAGAAGGAATCACAGGGCTATCTTATTTCTCTTCATCTCCTTATTGCACAGTACAGGCTGTCTCCAGACTCACCTGAAGAATCCCAGAACACCCAGGCGGTACTGGATAGTGACCACCACCACATCCTCCTTGGCGGCCAGTGTGGATCCATCGTGTGTGGAAGCCGTACCCGAAACCAGTGCACCACCATGGATCCACACCATTACCTGTGGAAATCAAGTCAGATGCCAGGAGGTTCCCACCCAGCTCAAGCTCCCCCTGGGGTAACTTCTACTTTACCTAATGCTTTGTCTCAGTGTACTTAGACACACAGACAAAACTCCTCAGGACATCCTCACCTGGACCACAGACAGGGCTCTAGTACCATCAGGATACTTGCTAGTCTTTTTCCTTCTCTAAGGACCCAAGCCTGAATTAATGGCTCTAAATATGGAGTAATAACATCCCCCTACTCTCAGATGCCTATGAAATGAAATGAAAAGAGGTATATTCATCAGTGATTCTCCTGATTATTAACAAAAAAAATCATTGGTACATAGCTGATCATGGTGATGTATACCTTTAATACCAGAACTCTGGGACCAGGTAGGCTGCCTGTGGATTTCCCCACTCTCTGTTCCCCCAGACCCAATTCTCAGGGTCACCCCTAGCACTGCAACAGATCATCTCTCCCCAGCATTCCCAGGGAACACACCGGCTGAGCAGGCAGCACACTTTCTAAAAATCCAGGGAGGAAACAGAAATTAAGTATCAAAACACCCACCAAACAAAGAGAAACCCAGAAGTCAACATCTAGACCTATAACCACCCCAAACCCAGATACCTAGATGCCAGCATAAGAACACAATAAATAACAGCCAGGGCAATGTGTCTCCAACAGAACCCTGCTATCCTACCACAGCAGGTTCTAAATATTCCAACAGAGCTGAAAAAGATCTTATTAATATGAAGATGAAAGAGGTCCTTAAAGAGCAAATGAATAAATCCATTAAAAAAAGAGAAGAAAAAAACAATTGAAGGAAAGAAGTAAAACTGTTCAAGACCTGAAAATGGTTATAGAAACAATAAACAAAACGTGAACTGAGGGAATCCTGGAAGTGAAAAGTTTAGGAATGTGAGCAGAAACTACAGAGGCTTCACCAACAGAATACAAGAGATGGAAGAGAGAATCTCAGACTTTGAAGATACAATAGAAGAAATGAATACATTGGCCAAAGAAAATGTTAAATTTTAAAAACTCCTGACACAAAACATCCAAGAAATTTGGGACAATATGAAAAGAGCAAATCTATGAATAACATGAATAGAGGAAGGAGAAGAATACCAAATAGTTCAAAAGCCTAGAAAATATCTTCAACAAAACCATGGAAGAAAAATTTTCTAACTTAAAGAAGAAAATGCTTATATAGTTACAAGAAGCATACAGAACATCAAATAGATTGGACCAGAGAAGTCCCCTCAGCACATAATAATCAAAACATTAAACATACAGAACAAAGAATATTAAAAGCTTCAAGGAATAAGACCAACTATCATATAAGACAGACCTATTAGATTTACATTTGACTTCTCAATGGAGACTCTAAAAGACAAAAGGTCTTGGACAGATGTGCTAGAGACCACAGGTGCCAGCCAAGATTACTATACCCAGCAAAACTTTCAATCACCTTAAGACATTTTATGATACAATCAAATTCAAACAATATCTATATACAAATTAGCCCTAAAGAAGGTACTAAACTCTAAACTAAGGTTAATTACACACATGGAAACATAGGAAATAAATAATCTTACACCAGCCAAACCCAAAGAATGGAAGCATATACAAACCACCACCAATAATAACAACAGCAAAATAACAGGAATTAACCATCATTGATCACTAATATCTCTCAATATCAATGACTTGATTCTCCAATAAAAAGATGTAGTGATGTGACGAGCAGGCCTGCTTTTCATCCCGCATGGCTCCCACATAGCTAGCTTAGCCCCGGAAATAACAACACACAAACTGTATTCATTTAAACACTGCCTGGCCCATTAGTTTCAGCCTCTTATTAGCTAATTCTCACATCTTGCTTTAACCCATATTTAGTAATGTGTGTAGCACCTTGAGGTGGTGGCTTACCAGGAAAGATTCAGCATGTATGACCTGGCGGCTGGCTCCATGGCGTCTGTCTCAGATAGGAGAGCTATGGCGACTGTCTAACTTCCCTTCTTTCCATCATTCTGTTCTGTCTACTCCACCTATCTAAATCCTACCCTATCAAAAAGCCAAGGCAGTTTCTTTATTAACCAATGAGAGTCCTCCATCAAAAAGACACAGATTAACAGTTGATTACCAACACAGGATTAATCCTTCTGCTGCATTCAAGAAATACACTTCAATATCAGGTGTAGACATTAGCTCAGGGTAAAGGGTTGGAAAAAGATATTCTAAGAAAACAAACCTAAGAAGCAATCTGGTGTAGTCATTTTAATATCTAATAAAATTAATCAAAAGAACTGTGGAAGGATACTACATATTAACCACAAGAAAAAATACACCAAGATGACATTTCAGTTCTTAACATCTATCCCAAACACAAGAGCACCCATTTTTGTAAAAGAAACACTTTTAGTCCTTAAAACACATATTGACTTTCACGCACTAATAGTGGGAGGTTTCAATACCCCACTCTCACCAATGGACAGGCCATCCAGACAGAAACTAAACAGAAAAATACTAGAGCTAACTGACTTTATCAGCCAACTTAATCTAACAGATATTTACAGAATAATCTACCCAAACACAAAAGAATCTACTTTCTTCTCAGTACCTCACAGATTTTTTTTCAAAATTGACCACATATTTGGTCACAAAGCAACTCTCTACTGATACAAGAAAATTGAGTCAATTTCCTGTATTTTATTAGATAACTGCATACTAAATGAGGATATCAACAAGAATAGAAACAAGAGAAAGCTTTTAAACTCACAGAAACTGGGCACCTCTTTACTGAATGAAAAATGGGTTGAGACAGAAATAAAGAAAGAAATTAAAGACTTTCTAGAATCCAATGAAAATGAATACACAGCACCCAAACTTATGGGACACAATGAAGATGGTGCTTAAAGTTCACAGCATTAAGTGCGCACATTTAAAAAAAATTGGAGAGCGCTCATACTAGCAACTTAACAGCACACCTGAAAGTTCTAGAACAAAAACAAGTAAGCGCACCTCAGAGGAAAAGAGAGCAGGAGATAATCAAACTGCAGAGATCAATAAAATACATAGAGAACAGTACAAAGAATCAATGAAACAAAGTGTTGTTTTTTTTTTTTGAGAAAATCAAGAAAATATACAATCCCTTAATCAAACTAACTAAAAGACAGAGAGAGAATATCCAAATTAATAAAATCAAAATAACCAAATCAAAGAAAGTGAAAAGGGGGCCATAACAACAGACACCAAGGAAATCCTGAGACTCATAAGGATATACTTTCGAAACCTGTACTCCATCATTTAGAAAATCTAAAATAAATGGGTAATTTTCTCAATACGTATCACCAAAGTTAAATCATGATCAGATAAACAATTTAATTATACCTATAACCCCCAGTAAAATAGAAGTAGTCATTAAAAGTTTCTCAACTAAAAAAGAGACCAGGGCCAGATGGTTTTTATTGTAGAGTTATACCAGACTTTCAAAGAAGAGTTAATATATGAGAGAGAATCTATTTTCAATTAAAAAATTACCATACGTCTGGAGGCAGAGATCAAAGATCTCTGTGAGTTTGAGGCCAGCCTTGTCTACATGGTGAGTTCTAGGCCAGCCAGGGTTATATAGAGAGACCCTTTCTCAAAACAAGAAAAACATCATTGACACAATGGAGAGCCCATTCCAGTAAATTTGCAAGAGCTCAGGATGTAGCTCTCAGGCCTCTGGGAGGTGGTGTGAAACCTGAGTTGATCATGGAGCCATAGCTACTGACTTCCTAGAGTCTTTAGGTCTCTGTGTCCCATACCTAGGGTTCAGCTGCATGCCACGGCAGAGAAGGATTCCTGGACACCTGACAGGGAGGGCTTCTCATCAGGGTCTCACACTGATTTTGCCCCCTTTAGTCATCCCGAAGAAATGCCCACCCCAGATCTGAGTATGGCTTGCCACTCACAGTCAGGTTAGAGCCCTCATGGGCATGAGCTGGTGTGTAGATGTTGAGATACAGGCAGTCCTCAGACATAGAGATGGAAGGCACGCTCAGTTTCATCATTGCCAGACTTTCTGCATTCACTGTAAGAGGATTTTGTAGACACCTGGGGACAATGACAGTTATTCTAAGAGATGTTCAGTAATTAAAAACAGACTCTTAGTTCATATTTGCTCTCAGCCACTAAACCCCCACCTTTAAAAATGATTTATTTATTTATTATGATGTATACAACATTCTGCTTCCATGTATGCCTGCACACCAGAAGAGGGCACCAGATCTCATTATAGTTGGCTGTAATCCACTATGTGGTTGCTGGGAATTGAACTCAGGACCTCTGGATGATCAGTCAGTGCTCTTAACCTCTGAGCCATCTCACCAGCCCCTAAAACCGCCCTTTTTATCCCCATGTTGCTCTGATAACATGAGATCCCACTCCAAAATCTCTTCAAATTAAGGTAAAGGTCACAGACTTTGGGAAACTGGAGCTCAAACTTCTAGTGAGGCTGCCAGATGGGTCTTTGGATCCCACTCTTCCTGATGATGGGATACTGATATCTCCATGAACTTCTTGGTGTGTGTAATGACACCATTTCTTTCGTACTCTCCAAGGCCTGGGTATTGGGTCCTGTACCCATATAGGTGATGCATTAATAAACAGGGTGCTGGGACATCCTTCACCTCATATCCAGACTCTCAGGGAATTGCCTCTTGGCCAATGCTTCCTGGACACCTATAGGTTGGTCCAGTGATTGTGCAGTGTGATTTGCTAAGGAGCCGTCATCACTTTGGCCTTTCTCTGGCATCTGCAGCATATCCCATCACAGAGAGAACGCAGTGGGGGAGGAGATGGAGAAAGCACTGCAGTCTGGCTCAGAGTTCTGAGCTGCTGCCCATTTCAGGACCTGGCATTTTCTGGGTCTCAGGAGGACTTACATGGCTGGGTAGGTGGTCCCATCCCTAACACCACTCCATGGTTCGGGAGGCTCAGGAGGTGCAAATCTCAGCTCTCCTAGAGGTGGCTTGGCAAAGGGAATTCCCAGGAAGATGTAGACTCCCTCTTTGGTGCCATTCAAGTGGATAAGACTCCCCTGTACCTGTCCCGTGTGGGTAGTCCTGATGGGGCTGGCTGAGTCTTCACCTGTAAGTGACATATCAAGGTTGGGTTTGCCCAACCATCTACCTTCACACTATAGATGTTACTTCTTTCTTGCTATCCTCAATTCAGCCTTTTCCAGGTACCCACCTCTCTGGCAACTTGTCTCCACAGCATCATGATCCAGTGTGCAAGTACTTGGCAGACCTGCCGTATTTCCATAAAAAGCAAAACTCTTCCACACCTGATAAATGTGGATCACATGTTCGATGCTACTTGGTGTGCTAACAAGTAGCCCAGGGAGCAGCCAGTCTCAGGGAGTAGAAGGTGATTTGCCACCATCTTTCCAGTGCTGAAAACTCACTCCTATCTCCAGCAACATGCTGTCTGCAAGACACTATGCCACATGCCATACCTGTCCATATAGATCACTCAGGACTTGCTCCACTAGAATCTGTCACTGCTACAGCAACAGGCAAAATCTGCTGAAATGGGTTTGCTAAGAGTCAGGCTACAGCCAGGATGCTACGCCCAAGAATAGCTCTCTATAGAATCCCACCTATTGGAGTGAGTGTACTTTCAGTCAGGAGGCAGGAAAATAGCCCAGAAGGGGGCAGTTTGTGATAAAAATGTTAAAAATAAAAAACTATGCATACATTTTCCTTTTTCATTTTTAAATGAAACAGTTGAAGTTTATTAGGCAGAGATTCTTTTTACTTTTTTTTCCCCAATTTTTCTAGACAAGGTTTCTTGGTGTAAAAGCTCTGACTGTCCTGGAACTTTCTTTGTAGACTAGGTTGGCCTCGAGCTCACAGAGATTCACATGCCTCTGCCTCGCAAATGCTGGGCTTATAGGCATGCGCCACCACCACCCAGCTAAGTAGAGAGTCTGATTTTGAGTGGCATGTGACAAAATGATAACACATCTCTCATTACACGTGTAGCCTTATCAAGAGTTACTGTGTCTTTATAATGGCTGCAGTGCAAAAAGGAGGCCCATGAAAAGTAAAAACAATTGCAGAAAACTATCATGTAATTAAATCTCAGCTAATGTCATCTATATCATATTTAAAACCAAAAGTCACCATTGATTGGATTGCCATCTGACCGTTTATGTGATGCTTTAAATTCCTGACTTTGCTAAGGTAAGCACTGCTGACCAAGTTTACTTCCAGATGTCTTCCTTCCCCCGATTATTACCGATGCTGAAATTGCTGTGGTATTCTGTTTTAACATTTCTACATTTACCACCCCACCAGACAGGTTCTTGCCGTGTAGCCCAGGCTGGCTTGCAGCTGAAAAGCATTCTACCTTCTCTGCCTCGTCTAGAACACCATTTACAGGTGTGTGCCATTACACCAGCTCACACCATCTTGTCTTGCTCTCCCATGCATGAGCCTGGCCTGGGTGGTGCACAACTCTGTGCCCTCTTATAGTTATCAGTGATTCTGAACCCAGGATCCAAAGAAGAATGTTCAAATAAGCCAAGAGTGAGTTGGGCAGATCTTCCCGTCCAGGAGTCCCTGGTGATGTCTCAGAACCTGGACAACAGCAGGGAAGACTCACAGTGTGAAGTCCTTATGGCCTCCTTAGGGTAAATCTGATTGAGGAGGCCTGGCAGGAGGTCAGCATGACTCAAGCTTGGACATCTTTGGGTAGGAGGCCTCAGGGCTGCACACTAACCCCGGGCACAGTACCCTCCTGGCTCATCTTTTCATAAGCCGGAAGATTTTCTGGCAGGCACAGAGCATATGCCCTTTGCCTCGGACTCCAAGTTGTACCTTTTCCAAAGGTCAGAAAATGGAAAAGGGAACATGGGCCTCTCAGCTGGGCAACTGTTGTAGGGCTGGAGAACTGTATGACTGAGGGCCAGGAAAATTTCCCAGGATTGTTTGGAGTATACCGTGATGCTTCTTTCTCAGATACCAACCCATTTGGAGTTCAATGCTAGTAGGAAGGTGCAATTAATTTTATTATTAACCCATGGGTCACTAAGAGCTTCAGTCACAGGCACAGCCCTATACAGAAAGGGGACATGGCCCATCTGTCCCTCTGCCCCCACCACTCTTCCTTCTGACTTTCAGGCCCAGGGCTTGGCAGAGTAGCCCTCTGTACTATTGACTGTCCTCAGACACCAGTGACTCTCTGGGCTACAGGGGCCACTTTCCCACTCTGTCGTCTCTGCCTGCTCCTCCTCCCTTGCTACCTTCCCTACCACAGCTTCAGCCTCTGCCTCTGCCAAAATTGGCAACTCTGGACCCCACCACCCACGTAAGGACTCTCACCATGATCGCGAAGAAGAAACACAAGCCCACAGGCTACAGCAATTAACAGAAGCACACAGACTCCAGCAATCAGCCAACCACGATGTTTGCAGGACGGCATGATCAGCTCTGAGGCCCGAGTCTGTGCTGCTATGGGATGCACTGTGTGCAGGAAGCAGAATATGTGGGCTCTACCTAGACAGTTATTTGAGCCCTAAGATTTATAGGCAGGAGCTTGGTAGGTGGGGCAAAGTTGCAGGAGAGCTGCGACTAAGCAGAACTGATAGGAACCAGGGTTCTGCAGGTGGGGCAAATGCTTTTCTGTGATATGTGTTCCTTTTTTGGTCTCATTGCAAGGCACAACATAGCTTCAGAAGCTAATTATTCTGATAACGGTAACAGTCACCTTAAACATGAGGTCACCTTGTTTACTCTCCTTGAAGTCACAGGCCCAGTGTAGGTGTGAGACAGAGAGCAAAGAACAGAAAGCTAGGAAGCCAGGGTTGCTTTTCTAAGGTGTGCACTGTGATATTCCCACAGATGGGTGGAATGAATACTTGAGAATTGTCCTCTTGATAAAGGAAGTGCAGGAGCAAGCCCAGGGTGTTCTCGGCACACCCTTTACTCCCAAGCTTCTTGCGTCATTGAGTCGTAATTCATGGAGTCTGCATTCAGGTCTCTCCTCCCTTACAGTGATGATCTATTTTTATTGTTTTTATTGAGCTATATATTATTCTCCACTCTCCTCTCTTCCTCCCCTCTACCCTTCTAACCTCTCCTGGTACCTCCCCACCCCCAATTTACTCAGGAGATCCTGTCTTGCTTACCTTTCTATGTAGACATGTAAGTCTCTCTTAGGGTCCTCTTTGTTTTCTAGTCTCTCTGGGGTTGTGGTCTGTAGGCTGCTGTTTCTTTACTCGATGTCTAAAAGTCACTTGTGAGTGAATGCATGCTATATTTGCCTTTCTGGGTTTGGTTTACATAACTCAACCAAACATGTTTTTTCTAAATCCATCCATTTCCCACCAAATCTCAAGATGTCATTATTTTTCACCACTGTGTAGTTCTCTATTGTGTAAATGGACCACATTTTCCTCATCCATTCTTCAGTTGAGGGGCATCTAGGTTGTTTCCAGGTTCTGGTTATTACAAATAATGCTGCTATGAACACAGTTGCAAACATATCCTTGTGGTATGATTGAGTGTCTTTTGGATATATACCCAAAAGCAGTATTGTTGGTTTTGAGGGAGTCGGTTCCTAATTTTCAGAGAAATTGTCATACTGATTTCCAAAGCAGCTATACAAGTGTGAACTCCCACCAGCAATGGAGGAGCGTTCGCCTTACCCCACATCCTTTTCAGCACATGCTGTCATCAGTGTTTTTGATCTTGGCCTTTCTGACATGTGTAATATGTAATATCAATGTTATTTTGATTTGCATTTCTCTGATTGCAAAGGGTGTTAACTATTTTTAAAGTGTCTTTTAGCCTTTTTTGATTTTGCTGTTGACAGTTACCTGTTTAGGTCTGTACCCCATTTTTTATTGTATTATTTAGTCCTTCGATGTCAAATTTCTTTAATTATATATTTTGGAGATTAGTCCTCTGTTCGATGTGGGTTTGATGAAGATCTTTTCCAAATCTGTAGCCTGCCATTTTGTCTTGTTGACCGTGTTCTTTGCTCTACAGAAGCTTTTCAGTTTCAGGAGGTCCCACATATTAATTGTTGCTCTCAGTGTCTATGCTACTGGGATTATATTTAGGAAATGGTCTCCTATACCAATGCGTTCAAGTGCACTTTCTCTTCTATGAGGTTCAGTGTGGTTGGTTTTATATTGAAGTCTTTGATCCATTTGGACTTGAGTTTTTGCATGGCTATACATACGGATCTATTTGCATTCTCCTGCATGCTGATATCCAGTTATACCAGTACCATTTGTTGAATATGTTTTCTTTTTTTTTCAATTTATATTGTTAGTTTCTTTGTCAAAATCAACTGTTTGTAGGTGTGTGGATTGAAATCCAGGTCTTTGTCAGATTCCATTTGTCCTCCCATTACTCTACCAGGCTGTTTTCATTACTGTAGCTCTATAGTAGAGTTTGAAGTTTGGGATAGTGATGCCTCCAGAAGTTCTTTTGTTGTACAAGACTGTTTTGGTTCTCCTTGGGTTTTTGTTTCCAATATGAAGTTGAGTATTATTCTTCTGAGGTCTGTGAAGAATTTTGCTGGGATTTTGCTGGGCATTGCATTGATTCTGTAGATTGCTTTTGTTAAGACTGCCATTTTAATATGTTAATTTTACCTACTGAAGAGCATGGGAGATCTTTTCATTTTTTGGTGTATTCTTAAATTTCTTTTTGTAACATTTTAAAGTTCTTGGCATATAGGTCTTTCATTTGTTTGGTTAGCATTACCCCAAGGTATTTTATGTTACTTGTGGCTCTTGTGAAGGCATGATGTTTCTCTGATTTCTTTTTTGGCCCATTTATCATCTGTTACATTGGTGACCTTCAGTCTATACATACCCCTCTTGGTGAAGCTATGACTGTTTCAGTTAGACTCACTGCAACTCTGACCCCTTATTTGTTTTTTTAATTACACACTATTTTTATGATTATTAATGAGATTTTATATGTCATAAAATTAATGATCTCACAAATTGCTTTTCTGTTCATAAACAGATATCATAAAAGTAAGTATAGAACACTAAGCATCTCTGTAGTCAATCAAATTATTAACTTTTTATGGTACTATAAAATCATGACCAAATTGTCTAATAACACATGATTACATTGTGTATGAATAAGCACATGTGCTTTCCTCATTCCCCTTCCTCATAAAAATAAATATGACTCGCTAATGTTTTATTATGACACTTTGTACATGTCTGTCATGTTTGTAATCACATTCTCCCCCGATATCTTCTCTTGCCTTCTTCCTACTCTCATCAATGATCCTTTCCCTCCCAATAGTCTGCTTTCCATTTTTAAATGTTTTCATTTTAGTTTTTAAATTTTATCTGTAAGGTTTTACCTACATGCATGTATGATGCACTTTGTGTGTTCCTGATACCCACAGAGGCCAAAAAAATGTTGAATCCCCTGGACCTAGAGTTATGGTTATGAGCTGCCATGAGGCCAAAGGGAACTCAGGTTCTCTGCAAGAGCCGTAAGTGCTGTTAATCACTGAGCCACCTCTCCAGCCCCGATTTAATCTCCATGTTCTCTGTCTCTCTATCTCTCTGTCTCTGTCTCTGTCTCTGTCTCTCTCTCTCTATCTTTCTCTCTCTCTCTCTTTTCTTCCCTTCTTACCCCTGTCCCCAGTTCATTTATTTAGGCAGATGTGACATACTTTGTTCATCAGCACATGAACCACAGGCAGATGCTAGTAGGTACCCAGGCAAATGGTGGCACATATGGGGCTCAAGAGGCAGGCAGACAGGCTTACAGACCCGTGACACATACAGTTGGCTTGGTGAAGACATAGGCACCCAGCTATGGCTTCAATTCATCAGCAAATCAGCCCCTTTAGATATTCAACAAAAAGTCTTTACCCATCTCAATAATGTCTCTACCATAGCCAGTAAATATTTGGTCTTTTCTTATGGGTGGCTTGTGGGTGAAATCAGTGTTCTGATGTCCCTGGGGCATGTAAGGCAGGACTGGGTAACCTCATGGAGATTTCTGAGAAGGGACAAATCTTCAGTTAATTGTGAGAGGAGATTAGGGGCAGTAGCCCCTATGGAATTGGTTATGGAGGGTTGTTAAAATGGTAAATCTTTTCCAGGTGAAATTATTTTTCACCCTTAACAAACCAACCTTGAAAATGAGGTTTCTCCCTCTTTGGATACTTTTTCTTTTTTTCTCAGAAAAGGAAAGGAGGAGGTAAATGGGCAAGGCAAAAAGGATCAAAGAGAGGTTTATGACTAGGAATTTAGTTCCCCTGTCAACCTTAGGATTTCCTAAACTAATAATGACAGAATTAAATTCTTGGTGCTCCTGGCAATGGAGGATATCTGCCCACTGGGAACAAAAGGTAGCCTGCAACAACTTCAAAAGCTGGGTGGTGGTAGCACAGACCTTTAATCCTGGCACTTGGGAGGCATAGACAAAAGGCTCTTTGTGAGTTCAAGGCCAGCCTAGTCTACAGAGCAAATTCCAGGACAGCCAGAGATATACAAGGAGATCTGTCTCAACAACAGCAGCAACAACAACAACAACAAAAAATCAAGGTGTGATTAATTCTAGATGAGTCCTTGGCAGGTAGGACTCCACTCCTTCCATGTGGGAATGCGTGATATGGAAGCTGTGTTTGGCATCTGAATAGATATTTGCTAACAGATCCTTGGTCAAGGTTAGTGTGCTCTGGCTAATACAGTAAGTTCAGCTTGTTATGACATGATCCCTGGGAGGAGGGGCCCTATCCAGTAGCTTAGTCAGAGGTGGGTATTGTCCCGTTTGTGTGACTTCCTGAGTTTAAGCTATACTCCTGTCTATACATCACATGAAGGATTGAAGGGGCAAGGGATAATCAGAGCTGCTAGGGAAGGAGTAAGAGAGTGATTTACTGTTTGGGACAGTGGGGAGAGGAGGATTTTCTGGGTTTGAGGGAGCAAGGAGAGAGTGATGCAGCTTAACTGAACAAAGCCATGCCAGGGGTTTGAGGTAGAGTGGCTTCGAGAGCTTGGTGATGGGTGGAAAATGACTTTTTTTTTTTTTGAAGTCAGGGATTGTGATGCCTCCAGAAGTTCTTTTATTGTACAGGATTGTTTTGGCTATCCTGGGTGTTTTGCTTTTCCATATGAAGTTGAGTACCATTTTTTTGATACCTGTAAAGAATTTTGCTGAGATTTTGGTGGGCATTGCATTGAATCTTTAGATTGCTTTTGATAAGATTGAAGCTGAGCAGCTTCTGTAAAGCAAAGGACATTGTCACTAAGACACAAAGGCAGCCTACTGACTGGGAAAAGATCTTCACCAACCCTGCAACTGACAAAGGTCTGATCTCTAAAATATATAAGGAACTCAAGAGACTAGACTTTAAAATGCTAATTAACCCAATTAAAAAATGGGGCGCTGAACTGAACAGAGAATTTTCAACAGAAGAAGTTCAAATGGCCAAAAGACACTTAAGGTCATGCTCAACCTCCCTAGCTATGAGGGAAATGCAAATCAAAACAACTTTGAGATATCATCTTACACCAGTCAGATTGGCTAAAATCCAAAACACCAATAATAACCTTTTCTGGAGAGGCTGTGGGGTAAGGGGTACACTCATCCATTGCTGGTGGGAATGCAAACTTGTGCAAACACTTTGGAAAGCAGTGTGGCTGTTTCTCAGGAAATTCGGGATCAACCTACCCCAGGACCCAGCAATTCCACTATTAGGAATCTACCCAAGAGATGCCCAATCATACTACAAAAGCATTTGCTCAACTATGTTCATAGCAGCATTATTTATAATAGCCAGATCCTGGAAACAACCTAGATGCCCTTCAGTGGAAGAATGGATGAAGAAACTGTGGACTATACACATGCTAGAATACTACTCAGCGGTAAAAAACAATGACATCTTGAATTTTGCATGCAAATGGATGGAAATAGAAAACAGTATTCTGAGTGAGGTAACCCAGACCCAAAAAGATGAACATGGGATGTACTCACTCATAATCGGTTTCTAGCCATAATTAAAGGACATCGAGCCTATAATTTGGGACCCTTGAGAAGATAATAAGAAGGTGAATCCCCAAAAAAGATATAGTAATCCTCCTGGATATTGGAAGTAGACACAATCGCCAGGCAAAAATTGGGAACTTGAGGGTTGGGCGAGATGCGGCCAAGGGAAGACGGGAGAGAAAAGCGTGAAGGGGAGAATGGGGGGAGCTAGGAGGAATGGGATGCTTGGGATACAGGAAGGGTCCATATGGGAGCAGGGAAGCATATATCTTAATTTAGGGAGCCACCTGAGGGTTGTCAAGAGACTTGACCCTAGAGGGGTTCCCAGGTTTTTAGGGAGACGCTCCCAGTTAGTTCCTTAGGCAGCTGAGGAGAGGGAGCCTGAAAAAGCCAGTTCCTATAGCCATACTGATGAATTTCTTGCATATCACCATAGAACCTCCACCTAGCGATAGATGAAGAAAATGACTGAGCCCCACATTGGAGCACCGGACTGAGCTCCCAAGGTCCTGATGAGGAGCAGAAGGAGAGAGAACATGAGAAAGAAAGTCAGGACCGTGAGGGGTGTGTTCACCCATAGAGACGGTGGGACAGAACTAACGGGAGATCACCAACTCCAGTTGGATTAGGACTGATGGAACATGAGACCAAACCAGACTCTCTGAATGTGGCTGATGGTGGAGGCTGACAGACAAGCCAAGGACAAAGGCGCTGATCTTTGACTATTTTGCATGGACAGGCTATGTGGGAGCCTTCTCAGCTTGGTTGATCACCTTCCTGGACCAGGGGGGATTTGGGAGGACCTTGGTCTTAACATAGAGTAGGGAACCCCGATGGCTCCTTGGCTTGAAAAGGGAGGGAGAGAGGGTATGGGGGAAGGGGAGGAAAGGGTAGGGGGAGGAAGAGGGGAGGAGATGGAAATTTTTTAAATAAAAGAGGAAAAAAAAAGATTGCCATTCTTACTATGTTACTTCTGCCTATCCAACAGCATGGGAGATCTTTCCACTTTCTGGTGTCTTCTTCAATTTCTTTCTTCAAAGATTTAAAGTTCTTGTCATACAAGTCTTCTACTTGTTTTGTTAGTTACTCCTAGATATTTTATGCTATTTGTGGCTATTGTGAAGGGTGTTGAATCTCTGGTTTCTTCTCTAGCCCTTTTCTCATCTGTGCATAGGAGTGCTAATGATTTTTTTTGAGTTAATCTTGTATCCTGATACATTACTGAAAGTGTTTATGAATTGTAGAAGTTCCTTGGTAGAATTTTTGGGATAGCTTATGTAAACTATCATATCATCAGCAAACAGTGAGAGTTTGACTTCTTCTTTTCCAATTTGTATCCCCTTGATCTCCTTTTGGTGTCTTATTGCTATAGCTAAAACCTCAAGTACTATATTGAATAGATATGGAGAGAGTGGACAATCTTGTCTTGTTCCTGATTTCAGTGGAATCGCTGGGAGTTTCTCTCTTTGTAGTTTGATGTTGGCTGTTGGCTTGCTGTATATTGCCTTTATTATGTTTAGGTATGATCCTTGTATCCCCACTCTCTCCAAGACCTTTATCATGAAGGGATGTTGTATTTTGTCCAAAGCTTTTTCAGCATTAATGAGATGATCATGTGGTTTTTATTTTTCAGGCTGTTCATATGTTGAATTACATTGACAGATTTTTGTATGTTGATCCATCCCTGCATCTCTGGGATGACGCTGACTTGATCATGGTGGATGATGATTCTGACTTGTTCTTGGATTCGATTTGCCAGTATTTTATTTAGTATTTTTCATCAATATTCATGAGTGAGATTGGTCTGTAATTCTCTTTCTTAGTAATGTCTTTCTGTGATTTGGGTATAAGGATAATTGTAGCCTCAAAAAAAGAGTTTGGCAATGTTCCTTCTGTTTCTATGGTGTGAAATAATTTGAGGAGTGTTGGTATTAGTTCTTCTTTGAAAGTCTTTCTGAGCTAAAACCATCTGGTCCTGAGCTTTTTTGGTTGGGAGACTTTTGATGACTGTTTATATTTCTTCAGCAGTTATAGTTCTGTTCAATTTGCTTATCTGGTCTTGATTTAATTTTGGTAAGTGATATTTATCCAGAAAGTTGTCCATTTCCTTTAAGTTTTCCAATTTTGTAGGGTACAGGTTTTTGAAATATGACCTGATGATTCTCTGTATTTCCTTCGTGTCTGTTGTTATGTCCCCATTTTCATTTTTGATTTTGTTAATTTAGATATTCCCTCTCTGCCTTTTGGTTAGTTTGGATAAATGTTTGTCTATTTTGTTGATTTTCTCAAAGAGCCAACTCTTTGTCTCATGGATGCTTTGTATTGTTTTCTTTGTTTCTATTTTGTTGATTTCAGCTCTCAATTTTATTTCCTGCCATATAGTTCTATTTGTGAGTTTGCTTCTTTTTGTTCTGATGTTTTCAAATATTCTGTTAATTCACTAGTGTGGGATTTTTCCAGCTTCTTTATGTAGGCATTTAGTGCTATGAACTTTCCTCTTAACACTGCTTTCATTGTGTCCCATTAATTTGTGTAGTGGGAAGCGGCGGGGCTGCGTCCCGCCACCCGCTGCTGGCTAGCTTTACACCCGAAATAATTACACGGAAACTGTATTCTTTTAAAACACTGCCTGGCCCATTATCTGTAGCCTCTTATAGGCTAATTCTCACATCTTCCTTTAACCCATATTTAGTAATCTGGGTAGCACCACGAGGTGTGCCTTACCAGGAGAGATCTTAACCTGCGTCCATCTCGGAGAGGAGCAGCATGGAGCCTCCCTATGGAGACTGCCTGAAGCGTCTCCCCAACTCTACTTCCTTGTTCCCACAATTCTGTTCTGTCTACTCCACCTACCTAACTCTCTGTCTCTTAAAGGGCCAAGGCAGTTTTCTTTATTAATTAACCAATGAAAGAAACATAGACAGATAACTCTCCTCCATCAAATTTGGATATGTTGTGTGGTCATTTTCATTGAATTTTAGGAAGTCTTTACTTTCTCCCTTTATTTCTTCCTTGACCCATTGATGATTCAGGTGAGCATTGTTTAATTTCCATGTGATTGTGGGTTTTCTGGAATTAGTATTGCTGTTGACTTCTAGTTTTAAACCATAGTGATCTGATAAGGTACATTGGGTTATTCCAATTCTTTTATATTTGTTGAGGCAAAACAACAATCTTGAAACTTAACCATCATTTTACTTTTATAGGATCCCATAGAAAGAACATTGCTCCAAAGATAGTTGGAAGCAATTCTAGAAGACGCCACCCTCTCTCCCAACAAAGTTTGTTCTTATGGTTAGGAACATCATTTAGGGGTTGATTATTACTCCTATAGGGTTGGGGGTTTGTGTGGAAATTTATGTAGGCCTAGAGATTTCAAAAAAAAGAGGACAAACTGAATGGGATAATAGGTAGATTTATGTGAACTTACACTAATAATAATAATAATAGTGAATAGTAGAGTAAATACTTATGAGCTATTATTTATGGACAATTTACATTGATATAGATTTTGGTATATTGATACAATTTCAAATTATATTTGTTATATTGAATATGCTCCCATTTCTGTTTACAGTATTTGTGCACCTGTGCAAAGTTATTTTGTCAGATTGTATGCATTATGTTAATACCCCTGTTTAAGACATTTTGATTATTGATACAATTTTAGAATATATTTATCATATCACATTATATATTTTTCTACCTCTGATCAAGATATATACATTGTTGACATTTTGCGGTTATTGTCCTCTTTACTGCTTTGTTGTTTAAAGATTGTTTAATATTCTAATATGAAGTCTTAATCTTTAAGTTATATAGCTATTAATTATTATAAGTCAATAGTCATTCATGTTTGTTATACTTTTAGTCAGACTAATTAGGTTCTTTAGATACATAGAGATTGTATTCTGTATAAGTAGGTAACCTTCAACAACTTCACATATCTGTAGAACATCACATGTAAATAACTTAGGATTCTGTTGACATAAGACACAACTGATCCTGGCAGCATTGATCTCTTCCTGAGAGAGTGTTGATCACCAAAGACACACTACTTAGAGTTTGTTTTCTTCTTGGAACAACTGACCTTTGGGCAAGGAACTGCCCATGCCCTGACCATTGACAAAGTGCATGATGTCTGTACTGGACAAGCAGGATACAACAAAAAAGTCTGCCAACCTTGCCAACACAGGGTACGATATTTTTGAAAAATTTTCAGCCTCTGAAATGGTCTGTCAGTTACTCTAATCCTGAGCCAAAGTTGGTTGCTTCAACATTGCAAATGAGAATTTGGGTGATTGCTCATACAGCCAGTTGTCTCTGTCATCTACTGCACATTTTGGAAGCTGCTTGATTGCATGCACTTCCTGCCTACTCAAGTAATATTATCTCCCTTCTCAGACCTTTGATAGGGTTGAAGATTAGATAGTCATAGTTATCATCTACTTATGATTTAGCCAAGCTATTTCCAAGACAAGAGTTAGACTCCTTAGGATAGAATATTTATTAAAAGATCAGGATATGTTCCTTGATTCATCCTGTTTATGCTAGTTGCAATACTAACTTTATACTTGATATTTGTTCCTAGTATACATAATCTTACATTGGGTTTGGAACTCTCTTATTTAAACAAAAGGGGGAAGTGTTGTGGAAGCTCTTTCAGCAAATAGTCTTCAAGATACCAGCCCACTTTGGCATGGTTTCTTATACTTTAAATGTGGATGTAAAGTGTTCTCTCTCTCTCTCTCTCTCTCTCTCTCTCTCTCTCTCTCTCTCTCTCTCTCTCTTCTGGCTCCCACTTCTGGCTGCTAGATTTGATTCCTGTTCCCTGTTCATTCAGGGTACTAAGATCTAGGACTGTGATCTGTGAGTCTACCCATAAATAAATAACCCTTTATTATATGTAATTCTGAACTAGTGTGGGATTATTTTGTAACTCTGTCATCAACCAAGGAATGGTCAGATTGGAGCAAAATGTCTTCCCTAGGGAAGAACACCCTATAGATTCTCCAATACTAAATGGCCAACCATATATATATATATATATATATATATATATATATATATATATATATAATACAGACTAAGCAGGTTATATTTAGGAATAGATACGCATATATATGTATGTAACAACAATCAGTGAGAGTAGACATGAATTTGAAAGAGCAAGAAGGGATATATAGGAGAAAAAGAAAGGGGAGATGATGTAATTATAGTATAATCTAAAAAAAACCCAGGCTCTTTGTCTGTATTTTTTTCTAGTCATCCTCAATGCCTGCTTCCTTGTGATGTCCCTTAACACATGATCTCTCTCCACAGTCCTTTCCTATCAAGGTAAAGTCTACTGACTCTGTGGAGGCTTGGGAGATCCAGATTTCCAGGGAGGTCTTGAGTGGAGTGAGGGAACCTTAATTTGATTGGAGTGTTGAGACTTCTTAGATTCTCTATGGAGATATTCAACTGCTTGTAGTGACAGTCACCTCTCTCCCTGTACTATCTAATGTTTGTTGTGATGGTTGGTTTTGATTGCTGACTCGACACAATGTCTAGAGTCTCCAGGAAGGATCTTTTAGACCAGTTTGGCCTGTGGGGTTATCTTGATTACATCAGCTGAAGAAGGAACACTTGTTTATTGTGTGTGGCGCCATTCTCTAGCAAAGGACCCCTGTACTGTATGAATAGAAAGGTGAGCTGAGCATTAGAGGCACCCATGAGTTCTTTGCTCCCTCTTCTCAATTATAAAAGACATTCTTTGGTATGCACACACACATGACTGGAGGAGATACAAAATAGTGTAGTCATATTGAAAGACAGGTTGACCTTTTCTTCGAAAGTTAAACCCATGTGTGCTGGCACTCAGCAAATCTACTACTGTTGATATCGCCTACTTGAATTACCAGGTGCCCCTTCAGGCTTTTTCTCTCTCTATCTGACCATGTCCTTTACCACTGTGACATGTATTATCAGGTCAACTAAAACCTGTGCTCTACAGTGAGAATATTGAGACTTGGGCCATTGTGTCTCTCAGGTCCTGGGCATCATTATTTGTTCCACCTGCACAGGACTCATAGGACTGTGAGGGTTATCAATCTTGCTTCTCACAAAACAGATCTAGCTGAGCTAAGAAGCCAAGTAGGTTTCTGTATTTCTTTCTTTCTTTTTCTTTACTTTTTTTTGTTTTTGTGAGACAGTGTTTCTCTGTAGCTTTGGGTCCTTTCCTGGAACTAGCTTTTGTAGACCAAGCTGGCCTTGAACTCACAGAGATTGCCTGCCTCTGCCTCCTGAGTTAAATGGGGTTAAAGTGCCACCACTGCCTGGCTTGTATTTCATTATTTTGAGATGATGTCTCAAAATGTAATCACGATGGTTTAGGACTCTAACACTCCTGGCCAGGCTCTGGATGCTAGGATTACAGGTGTGCTCATCATATATTTAAAATCAAACCCTTACAGGTAACTTCAAGCACAACTTTATGTGTCCACATGCTTTAGATTCCTTTGGATGAAACTGTAAGCAAGGACCTGCACAGTTCATGTCAAACCTGTGCTTGTTGGCTTAGACTATGCCAATCTGTCTTCAAAAATGACCGCATCCTTTCTCACCCCTGTAACCTTGTGTGCAGCGACAGCTGCTTCACATCCTCAGCTGCACTGGGACTTTACAGATCTGCAGTCTGGTTGCATTGGGTGGTCTTCTGCTTATGTAGGATGATGGTAAGTATGACTGCAGCTTGGACTACATAGTGAGTCAAGAAGCAAGACCTCTCCTGACCAAAGAAGAGTCTGAATATGGAAGCAACATGGACCTACAGCTGCTGAAAGGAGAATAGAAACTGAGGGTGTACTTGGAATGGAACTCTTCAATAACAGGAAGGAATCTCAGGGACATTAGGCTATACTTCAATGGTTCCTCTTATAGGACATGGCAGGAAGAACTATAGTTCCTAAACCACATGCAGGTACAAAGTACAGCAGCAGCAAGTAGGGCATGAAGACATTGTGGGGTTCTTGAGATGGGGATGGTATCCATGAGCTAAGGCACTGAGCCTCTGCTTAGCACTCCCCTCATCTGTGTCCTGGTGTCAAGGACAGACAACAGAGGAGTGCTGTCTTTCAGGCAAAGATCAGGGTGCCTTATGGCTTGTACTCAGTACAGTGAATGATACAAAGGGGACTTTGTCCTGGAAAAATGGTGAACAAAGAGGACAAGTTGGTCAGAGATAAAGGTATGGGGAGGTTCCAGGGTCTAAAGAACACAGGACACACCCTCCTAATGACTGAGAAAATACTTTGGGGAAAAAAGGCATATAGAAAGCAAATTGGTATCATTGCAAATTATAATATACAAGACACTTTGAATTGGTGGATGTGAGAAATTTAAATATAATGCTAACAAACAGAGGTCTAAGAATTGAAATTAAATGAAAATTAATCACATGGAATATAGAGAAGAGTCACTATGGTTCATGAGGATTTGTGGCAGACAAGAAGACATTTCCATACATGGTGAAGCTGTCAGTCAGGGCACCAGGGACAGGGTTGTCTTCTGCTAGACACATCTGCTCATTCTTACCTTTCCATCTCTCATTCACAACACACACCACAGTAGAATATCTTCACATATATCATATGCTCATACAAGTGTGAGCTTTACAATATCTGTCAAACATACACTGGAAATAAGAATAAATTTATCATTATAGGAAGTCCATCTGGACCTGCTGGTTAACTGTAAACAGAGGTGAAGCTTTCCTTTTGTCCCAATTTCCTGGTCCCAAATAATCAAGCAAAAGCTTATACAAATTATAGAATCCTTGGCCTAATGCTCAGGCTTATTACTAACTAGCTCTTATAATTTAAATTAACCCATTTCTATTAATCTACATTTTCCCATGTGACTTCATGGCTTTCCCTGTTCTCTAGCATGCCTTGTTCCTCTGGTGGCTGGCTTGCATCTCTTCCTACTGCTTTCTTCTTTCTTTTTGTATCTCCATTTAGTTTTCCTGCTTAGCCTTATTCTGCCTGGCTATAGGCCAATTCAGCATTATTATTAACCAGTGAGAGGAATACTTATTTACAGCATACATAAGGATTATTCCACAGCAATCACCTCTGACTAGTGGCCGAGTCTGAGGTGATTATTTATGAACGTGTCAAATCAGCTTCTCATAAAAGTGGACCACTTGCAATTTGCAAAGGAAATGGATGAAATTTTCTCTATAGAGACAATTTGCACAGAGGTTTTCAGAGGCTGGCATGCTCAGTGGCTGATGTCAGAGAGGTCTAGAAGCTGAGCTCTGAAAGGCTGTGTGACTCAAATTCATTTGCAGAGACCTAACTCCTAATGCATTGATGTTAAGAACTGAGACCCATAGAAGTCCCAGAGTGGCATAGTTTGTACATTCTAACTGCAGAGGACACAGGGTGTAATCTTTGGGCCGATCAGCTAGTCCCTGCCTCACAGTAGATGTGCTGGCAGCCTGACCCTGTCTCTCTTGGTCCACAGAACTCCACACACATTTCTGCTGTTTACAAGTCACACAGCTTATGATTGCTTTTGTTTATGAGATGTAGGTCTTGCTCTGTTTCCCAAGCTGCTCTGTAACTCCTGGGCTTGTGCAATATTCCTGTCTCAGGTTCTGAGTAGCTCGGGTCATAGGCAGCCATCACAATATCTGGGTCAGTTCATGATCTGACTGGAACAACAGCTTGACCTTAGGAAGACAACAGGACTTAGGGTAACCATGGTTTCCACTGGACACTTGCAAATATGTGGAAACATGGTTTTTGTTGAGAGAAAGGCATGGGGTTTTGACATAACCTACCCTGTAGTTTCTGGGTCTTCTTCTTAGTGAAGACAGAACGGGAAGAAGATGAGGGGAGAGATGAAAAAAGGACCTAATCCTTTAGTGGCTAATACAGTGGAGTATGGAGGAGATGGGGTACTTTGGGACTTAATCATCCATTTATTCAGTGTGTCTAACAAAATATGGCATGGATGTCTGTAGAGGTTAGGAATAGTTAAGAAATGCTGGAATCAACTCTGACACCTGAAGGGCTTAGGAACACCAGGTTAATCCATATTCACAAACACATACCTTTCCTCACAGGGGGCACTATAAATCTTTGGGCTCTTCAAGCACTGCTTTAACTCCTGGATCTTCTGTGGCAGAGTTTTGGTCCAGAGATGCGGGCTTCTGGCCTTCAGTGCCTGGTTTATAGCAGGCTGGATGTTTAGTTGCAAGTACTGCTCATCATGATCCAACATAGTCCCTCACTTTGGGGTTCCTCCAGATAGGCCATCAACAGGGAAGGGTAAATATCACTCTCATTGAAGGCCTGCTCCTCTGAGTTCGATCAGGGCAGTAGACAAAGCAGGCTTGCAGGTTCTGGGGATTAATGGGGGAGGTGTTCTGATATAGGAAACAAGAGTGTTAAGTACTAGGGTCTACTCCATGTAAGGCAAGACTACTGGCCAAGTTTGTGCCTGTTCTCAGAGGCAAGATCTAAAGACCATTACCATAATATTGTTGTTCACCTGCTATGTCATTGCAACATGACTAGTAACTGACACCTGATGTGGGAGTCCCCTCTGTATGCTGTGAACACCATTGGTTAATAAAAAAAAACTGTCTTGGCCTGTGATAGGGCAAAAGAGTAGAGCTAGGTGGGGAAAACTAAACTGAATGCTGGGAGAAGAAAGGAGGTGTTTGGAGAAGCCATGTAGCCCCGCCAGAGACAGATGCCAGAACTTTACCCAGTAATCCACAGCCTTGTGATAATACACAGATCAATGAAGATGGGTTAATTTAAGACATGAGTTAGCCAGAAATATGGTTAAGCTATTGGCCAAACAGTATTGCAAATAATATTGGTTTTGTGTAAGTATTTAGGGGCTTAACAGCTGGGAACAAACAAGTGGCCTCTTACTTCAGACACCTGCAAAATATCTGTCTGAATGTGCCATGGGGCAGATAGAATATTATGTGATAAAAGAATCATACATACTAAAGTGGCCACCATCCAGAGGGGACCCCGAGATTGGAACATAACCCCAAGAGATTGGCAGTGGTGAGATTTCTCTACCATGTCATGCAAAGATGGCCTAGTACTTCCTCCTCCTCCTTAGTGAGGTCACCTGAACATAGGAAACAATTGTCCAGGTCCTGACCAGACAATGCAACTATTCATTAGTGCTTCAGACAGATTTACCACTCTCTCCAAAGATAAAATGTTGTTTTAGAATATTGTTTTAACTTTAAAATGAGAGTAAAAAAATGTGTTGCTTTCAAGAAGAGATTGTGCTTTTTTTCCCCACAAGAAATGAAAGGCTATAGATTTATTCAAGGTTAATAGTCATCAGGTTTGATAGGTGAAGACTCCCCTGAAAATCCTAACTACAGACATAAAAAATAAACCTAGAATGACTGCAAGACAGGTGATATATATTTTACCTGCTCAAACGTAAATTAAAGGAAAATCATCTTTGGTTGTCTTGTGCACAACACATAGTCCATATTTCTGTTAATGCAGAAATGTACGTTACCTTTGAATGTTTATGTGTTTTCATAGCAGGTGAACCAGATTCTGGAGAAAATAGGTGGCTCGTGTGTGACTTCAAACAAGAGATCCTGACCTATGGTGTGGTTAATTAGTATTTGGAGTATAGAGGTGGATCTGTTCCATTTTGCTATTCCTGCGCCTTCAGAGGAGATTGGCAAGACTTTCCCAGGATTGGTTGCCAGCAGGATACTTGGTCTATTCCTTATATCATGTTAATGAAGTCTGTTGCCTCCCTACTCCTCTTTTGGAGTGGAGTATATAAACACGTGGAGAATAAATGTGGGTGTTTCAGTATTCACTGAATTTCCCTCCTGATGCTGTGCTGTGTTTCTACCTTTTATTTCTCTCATAGCTTTGTTCCTTATGATTAATATTTCTTATTCTCATGCTCCTTCCCTGGAACGTGTGAGTTTCATCAAGGTTTTACTCCGACAGATAGTGCTCAATGTGGGGCCCAGGCAGACAGGCCTGAAAGTAGGCTGCAGTACAGATAATGCACAGATGAGTGACCGACAGGACAGGAGAAAAAGCTTGAATGATGCTGCTGAGTGAGTATTACACTGCAGGTGAGGTGAGCATTGGGTGCTCAGAAATAGGCAATAATGGATAATAAAAGAGGGAAGGTGGGGGCTGAAGTGTTGAGAGTAAAATATTTGTATTTAATTGTAGATATGGGACAGGAAAAAGCAATCAACTGTCTGTACAATTGCTTAGAGATATCTTAAAGGACAGGGGAGCTCGGGTGCAACAGTGGCAAGTATAGACAATTTTAGAATTTATAGAGTAGCTGTGTCCTTGGTTTTCTGAGTACGGGACTTTGGATGCTGCCACATGGAAAGAAATTGGGATAAAACTCCAACGACATTACTATGAATATAGGCCTGAGAGCATCTCTACAGATACTCTTCATTTCTGTGTGTTTATATAGGAGAACTTGGATTTAAACCCTGAACGGCAGGACATACTTCCCCGTGAATCTGTTAGAAATGAGATAGAACTCTCTGTGCCACCGGAGGAGTCGCTAGATGAGGAAGCATTGACAGGACTGAGTGATTATGATCAGAACCCTATAACTTAGAGGAAGAAATTGTGAAGTACAAGTTAGGTGTTGCTACCACCCTTGCTTCTTCTGACCAGCAATGCTGAGAGGCAGAGACATGATGGTAAATTCAGTAGGAACTAAATGTCTTGAAAGAGTTGATAACACTGTTTTCAGATAAAGTGGAGGCTCTGCATGACCCCTCTCACCAGAAGAGTACTTCTCTTCCTAGTGTAACAGTTGGTTTAGCTCCATCTATGGTGCAGTGACCTCCAGAAGCAAGTCAGACTCTGAGCACCAATCGTGCATCTCCCTTATAAGCAACCATCAGAAAGGCTGCTCACAGGAGAAGACATGCAAGTTGTTGACAACAGGTGTGGCTACAAACAAGGGATCCTGACCTGCGTGTGGTGTGGTTAATTAGTGTTTGGAGTACAGAGGTGGAACTGCTTCACTTTGCTCTTCCTGCTCCTTCAAAGGAGATTGACAGGACATCCAGGGATTGGTTGCCAGCAGGGTACTTGGTCTATTCCTTATACCATGTTAATGAAGTCTGTTGCCTCCCCCTCCCCTTTGGGAGTGAAGTGTATAAGCGTGTGGAAAATACATGCATGTGTTTCAGTATTCACTGAATTTTCCTCCCATTGCTGTTCTGTGTTTCTGCCTTTTATTTCTCTCATATTTTTGTTCCTTTTGTTTAATAATTCTAATCCTCACACTCCTACTCTGGAATGTGTGAATTTTGTTCAGGTTGGACCCCTACATATGCCCAAGAGTGGTATCATTGGGTCTTGAGATAGACTGATTCCCAGTTTTCTGAGAGACTGTCGTACTGATTTCCAAAGTGGCTGTACAAGTTTTCACTTCCACCAGAAGTGGGGGCCTGTTCCCCTTACTCCACATCCTTTCCAGTATATGCTGTCATCAGTGTTTTTTATCTCAGTCATTTTTACAGGTGTAAGATGGTACCTCGGAGTCATTTTGATTTGCATTTCCCTGATGGCTAAGAATGTTAAGCAATTCTTTTTTTTTTTTTTTTTTAATTTTTCGTGACAGGGTTTCTCTGTGGCTTTGGAGCCTATCCTGGAACTAGCTCTTGTAGACCAGGCTGGCCTCGAACTCACAGAGATCCGCCTGTCTCTACCTCCCGAGTGCTGGGATTAAAGGCGTGCGCCACCACCGCCCGGCTAAGCAATTCTTTAAATATCTGTCAGTCATTTGAGATGTGGAATATTATTTTAACCAGGCAAAGATGCATTACATTTGTTTATGCCTCAGAGTATTACTTTAACTGTGGAAAGGTGCATTACCTTTGTTTATGTTGCATTTGTTTAATTATGAAAAGCTGTTTTACCTTGCCTGCCTGAGGCACCTGTTTGGTCTAATAAAGAGCTGAATGGCCAATAGTGAGGCCAATAAAGGATAGGTGGGGCTGGCGGGGGAGAGAATAAAGAAGAGGAGAAATCTAGACGAGAGAGAGAGAGAGAGAGAGAGAGAGAGAGAGAGAGAGAGAGGTGGGGGGGGGGGGAAGGAGTGACATGCCCAGGGCAAGAAGCCAGGTAGACAGAGAGAAGCAGTGAAAGCAAGATATAGAGAAGCAAGAAAGCCACAAGGCAAACGGCAGATAAAGAGAAACAAGTTAATTGAAGTTAAAAGAGCTAGCCAGAAATGTGCCTAAACCAGGTCACACATTCAAAACTAATAAACTTTTGTGTTATGATTTTGGAGCTGATTGGTGGCCCAAAAGAAAAGTCCGGTACAAGATAAGGTAGGGTCTGCATGATTATTCTAAGCAGACAGAAGTTATGGAGACCCAATTAGATGTCCCTGCTCTTTAATAACCACAGCATAGGATGATGTGTGTGGATTGAAGTATGAAAGTGTTCCCATTTTCCCGTAACTCAGAGCTGACAGTCAGAGGTAACTATACATACTTCACTTTTCATCCCCTTCTCTCATTCTTTCTGTGTGTATGTGTGTGCATGTGTGTGTGTGCATGTGACTGTGTGTCTCTGATTCCCTGTGTGTTCCCAACTGAGCGCAGGTTTATCCACAGTAAAGTTTTTCATGATAGTGAGAGGATCACCTTACATGTCAGGCCTCACCTTCCACCGCCTGGCTTGAGAAAGGTTTCTTGATCTGCTGCACCCACAAGTCTAGCTGGCTTGTGTCCTTGCAGGGATTCCTCTGTTCCTCCCTCCCATTTCACCATAGGAACACCCAGATTACAGACAAGTACTTCCACATCCAGTCTTAGGTGGCTTCTGGGATTTGAACTCTGATCCTCACACCAGCACAGTAAGCTCTTTTACCTATTGAACCACCTCCAAATCCATAATACTTGCTTTTGCCAGCGAGTGAAGCTGCTAGGGACAATTTTGCTGTCCACATAACATACTCAGCCTGTAGAAAACAGAGATGTGGATTCTAACCCTTGAGCCTTTCAGAAACAGATAAAGAGATGGCCTTTCCCTAGACCCTCGTATTCTCCACTGAGCACCGTAGTGCCAGAGGATAGTGGTATGGCAGTAGGGACAGGGCTGAAGGAGTTGGGGCACTCCCTTGGTGAACCACCTCAGAGGAGCTGGAGATGAGACCAGTCAACATGGCTACTCCACTCTCCATGATGGCTCTGTGGAAGAGTCCTTGGACGGAGGGACACAACATGTGAAGACACACTTGTGCCACCTACTGACTCACCAAAAATGGTGACCAGGTTAGGATGACACTCTACTGGACCCAGCGCAGGGCAGCCACTTGGTCCAGGTAGCCCCAGTTGCCTCTGGCATGCTGGTCTCCAGTGCTGAGAAGTGGGAGGGACATGGATCAAAGGGCTGTCCAGTTCTTCTCAGCTACCATTGCCCCAACCAGCCCTTGTCTCACCTGAAGAAGCCCAGGACACCCAGACGGTACCGGATAGTGATCACTAGCATATCTTCAGTGACTTCCTGCGTGGATCTGTCATACATGGAAGTCATGCCTATAGCCAGAGCACCGCCAATCCACCTGGATAAGTCGAGAGATGCCAAGAGGCTTCTCTTGGGCACAAGCTCAAGAGGGACTGCCTCCCAGATTGTTTACTGCTTTCTCTGTGTGCTGCTAAACACACACAGGACTCCTCAGCATCTGAGACCCAGGCCACAGAGGAGGAACACAGTCTCACCAGCGTATTTCCAAGCCCCGCTGCTGCACCAGGAACCTCAGCTTAGATGAACAGTTTTAAAGTTCAGAATAATGCCACTATCATTCTCAGACACTGCAAAGCAGTGGAGAAGGGTGTCTCCATAGGAGGTTTTTCCTGATTATGAATCAAAAGCATCACCAAATCTCATTGACACAACCACTATTCCAAAGCTGGAAATTTGACTTATCTCAAATGTTCATCCCTCAGATACCTGCCGGGTGTCTACGGTTCAAGTTTGATGAGTGAGTTCAGAGGTAATGCCTGGACCACCACCTATGACCCCTCAGAGCTCAGTGCTCAGTGTCCTTTACCCAGGTTTAGCTGCCTGGTGAGAAGGCTTTCTTGGACATACTAGAAAATGCTGACTTGCCAGTTGAGAGTACAGTAGAACTCAGGTTGATTTTATGCTTTCTACTCCTTGACCCATGATTGATCATGACCTGACAGTCACAGGCAGGTTAGAGCTCTCATGGGCCTGAGCTGGTTTGTAGATATTGACTTGAGGCAGTCCTCAAGACATAGAGATGGAAGTTGTGACCGTCTTTGTCATCTTCAGACCCTCTGCATTCATCCTGCAGATGCCTGGTGACAATGGCAAATGGTGATCCAAAAAGAAGTTCAGTAATCAAAACCTGATTCTTAGTCTGGATTTCCTTCCTGTTATGCTCAATGCCTGCTCCTCATGATGTCCTCTACCACACAAGTCCTGTTGGAAATCAGTTCCTACCAAGCTGAAGGCCACAGGCTCTGTGGAAGCTGTGAAGGACCCATACTTCCAGTGAGGCCTGCAGTTGTGTGGGGTTTGGGTGGAAATCTTCAGGATGCTGGGATTTCTTAGATTGTCTGTGGATGTGACTGGCTGCATGTAGTGATATTTATGACTCCTCCCTGTCATATTTAAAACTAATTTTGATGGTTGATTTGACATAATATAGATTCACATGAGAAGAGAATCTCAGTGAAGGATCATCTAGACCACATAGGTCTTGGGGGACTTGATTTTTCCCCATTGATGGGACCATTCCCTAAGAAAGGTCTTCTGAACTGAGTGAGCAGAGAAGGTGAGCTGAGCACTAGCAGGCATCCAAGAAATCTTTGCTCTAAATTTTCAGTTACAGATGTGATGTGACCAGATCCCTTATGTTTCTGTCACTGAGCTGCCTCCTATGAAGGAGTGGTCTGAAGCTGTGACCTGTAGTAAGCCATTTATACAAAAAGTTCCTTTTACCAGTGTTCTATCACAGCAGCAGGGAACAAAATAAAGCTGTGTGGAGAACACAGTGCTACATCTACACCTGTGCTATGGGAATCCATGGGCAATGCTGTCCCATAGGGCACTTCTTCATCTCATGTCCAGACTCTCAGGGCACCACCTCTTCCCACATAATATTCAGAAGCTTATTTGTTTTCTCGAACAATGGCACTTGGCTGCATGGATTGTCTCAGTGACTGTGTAAGATGGAGATGCCAAGAACACATTACTGTGGCCTTCTTGAGAGACTTACAGTATATGATACTTGGGTCTGGATTCTTCCTTGCTCTAAGTCTACACTAACCCTTGTTCACAGACCTCTCCCATGCTGGCAAAGATCACTTGGCACAGTTTGAATCTGGGAGCCATTGATATCTTCTCACTATAAAACCAAGAGATAACTCCCTACAGGTACTGATCTCTGACCCAGGAGATTGACAAAGTTGTCTGTTAGAAGCCTTAGTCATGTGTCTGAAAATGCAATCCAGACTACACATCACAGACAGAAAACTACTATTATGTTGGGATGAAGGAATCCCTTCATTATGACCTAGAGCTCAGAGCACATTCTTACCTTAGGGCCTGAAAGTCCCAGAGCCCCAGAACTTACATGGCAGGATAGGAGGTCCCATTTCTCACACCAGTCCACAGTTCAGGAGCTTCAGGGGGTGCAAAGCGCAGTGGTCTTACAGGTGACTTTGCAAAAGGAATTCCCAGGAAGGTGTGGACACCAACTTCCATGTTTTTCACATTGACGAAGCTTCCTCTAACCTGGCCTGTGTGTGTGTTCCCGATGGGGTTGCCTGAGTCCAGACCTGTGGATGGAGAGATGTCATCAGGGTTAATACTGTCCAGTCTTCTGCCACTGTAGTGTTATTTCTCAGCTCATGTTTATTAGGGTACATGGGAAACAGTATCTGGGGTGTTTGGGTTCAGCTGTGAGATCCAGGGCTAGGGGTCTCTCTATTGCCATGGTGGCCTGGAACATAGCTTATGCTCTTTCTGCATGGTGGCTGTGCAAGTGTGTGACCAACAAGGAGACATCCTCAGAGCCACTTGGCAGCATGGATGTGTTATTTTCATGATCATCCAGCGTTCTGTAGCAGCTACACATGCGCACAGAGGAAGGAAATATCCCCTTTGTTCTTTCCCCTAATCCTCAGGTCCAGTGCTGCTCAGACCTCCTTACCCTGGAGTGGCTTTTTTGGTAAAGACATCTCTAGCCTCTGTGTGCTGCAGGGCTCATTGTGTGGGTTTTGCTGGGGGCACTGGGAGACACACAATTCCCACCCTTTTATCTCCCATCTTTATCAACTGCTCCCTTGTTGGTTCCTTCCCTCCTGTAAAATGAGCTGCCCACTCCGCAGATCTGGGCAGCCCTGACCGGGTCCTCAGTGCTCAGTGAAGGAGTCTCACCTTGTACATGCAGGAAGAGAAGCAGGAGCCCACAGGTCACAGCCTTCAACCAGCCAGGAAGTATTTCCAGTTTTATAGTTGGCTCCTAGTCTGAGTCCGTGTTGCTACAGGATAGCTGTGTGTCATGGACAGGAAACAGAATATGCAGGACTTGCATAGGCAGGTCAGTCTGGGCTCTCAGAGTCTACAATCAAGCTGAAGATACAAGTCTGTATCAGGAGTTTAATAGTCACGAAGAATCCTGGCAGGACACAGTGAAGAGTACAGGATTAGGATCCCACAAAGCCCAGCTGATGTTTTGGAGGAAGTGATAAAGGATCAATGTCAGCCTGCAGGGCCATCTGAGTATTTACTTTCCGTCTGTCTTTGCAGACATGATAATCTATGGATCCAGGGTTTAACACTGCTGACTTCCTCCTTGGTGCTTGTCCGTTTCTCTGAGCATGACACAGCCATGCCTTTCCCTATCCAAGCTTGCTACACTGTTTTAATGTAGCAACTCCAATGCAACGCTGTCCAGTCTGTGGTCCCAGCCGTTACTGGCTGCTGCTCTCTCTGCCCTCAATCGCTTGACTAAACATGATTGGTTGTTTGGCTGATAGTCCTTCAGGGTCAAGGAATCAGCTTCTTCGCGTGTGTGCTGAGCTTCCTGCTGCTTCTTCTTGAGACAAGATTTTCCCAGCTTACCTGGTGTGCTAGTTTGAATGTGAATGGCCTGTATAGACTCATTATTTGAATGTTTGCTTCCCAGTTGGTGGACTATTTAGGAAAGATTAGGAGGTGTGCCCTTGTTGGGGGAGGTGTGTCCCTGGAGGTGGGGTTTGAGGTTTCAGAAGCCCACACTTGGTCCAGGGTAACTGTCTGCCTCCTGCTGGTGGATCAGGGTATAAACTCTCAGCCACTGCTCCAGCGCTGTGCCTGCTGCCTGCTGCCTGCTGCCTGCTGCCTGCTGCCTGCTGCCTGCTGCCTGCTGCCTGCTGCCTGCTGCCTGCTGCCCACCAGGAAGGTGGCCCTGGACTCATCCTCTGAAACTGGAAGGGAGCCCCAATGAAATGTTTTCTGTTACCAGTTGTCGTGGTCATGGTGTCCTCCACAGCAACAGAACAGTGACTGCGACAGCTGGGGGAGGGTGGACCCCGTGTGCTTTGTTACTCTCTGCACCGTCATCCAGACCCTGTGTTGGTAATTGCCAAGGCCACAGCAGATGTGTGGAATGAAGACTCTCAGGTGCATTTCATGGAAGAAGCAGGGAGTGAGCCCAGGAGCAAGTGGGAGGGGGAGGATGAGGCTCAAACTCCATTAAAGCTCCTGCAATGAGACACCCTTCACACCATTCTACAACATCTGACTTGGGAGCCATAAGGACAAGTGGTCACAAAGATATGGGGTCACTGACACCCTCATACGTGTCTGGAGGAGATGCAAAATGATAGTCATAGAAGACAGGCTGGCACTCTCATTAAGGTAAACACACCCAGGGTGGTGTTGGCATACACCTTTAATCCCAGCATTTGGGAGGCAGAGGCAGGTGGATCTCTGCGAGTTCGAGGCCAGCCTGGTCTACAAGAGCAAGTTCCAGGACAGGCTCCAAAGCTACAGAGAAACCCTGCCTTGAAAAAGCAACCCTCACCCACAAATAGTTAAATACAAATGTGTTATATGATTCAGCAATATTGCTCTCAGAGCCTTAGCTGAATGGGAACAAAATATTAATATCAAAAACCTATTTTTATAGGAGCTTGGCTAAAAGTAATCAAAATTGAGTCACTCAGGTGTGCCTGAACTGGGTAGTGGGTAAGATGTGTTGCCTGCATATGCGGAATGACACTGTTAACTAAGGAACAACACCCTTGAATAACTTGTACATTGCAGAAGAACCAATCACAAATGATTTCTTTTCCATGATAGGATATTCAGGGCCCTGATGTTTTAAAATTCTGTGGAGTTTTCAAACTGTTCCAGCATAAAGCAGTCAAGGGGTTTCAGGGAGCAGAGACCAGGCAAGGATTAACATAAAGGATCATGAGCTAAATTTTTCCAGTGAAAGAATTGTTTTCATCCTTCAAGTGTGGATTGTTGCTCACCTCATCCTCTTACGAAATTTACCAAGTTACTCTGGTAAAAGGTTAATTTGTTTGTATAGAAATCATTTGATGATGAAGCTTTCCAATGAGAGGGTTACATAGTGTCTAAAACCGCCTTGGCAAAGTGTTCTGTGCATCAGCAGAAGTGCACACCTCACAGAGATGTGTATACAGCGGGAGCTCAGTAATGCCCTCAGGCTCCTGTGGAAGTATCAGGCACAGCTCCTCTGCCCAGCTGTAGAGGCCAGGCAAATAGTATTCTCATAGCTCTCCTGCTTCCTGGTGGTCAGAGAGGGCACTGCAAGAAACATCACTTGGATGATGATGTTCGATTGGTTTAAAACAACAAATGAGGGAAGAGCTGGTACCAGTTTTCCCAGGTCAGGGAGTAGATGCACACCACTGTAATCTCAAGACCCTTGACTGTGTCTTGGACATGAAGTGAATTTTAGGACAATCAGTCCAACATATTGAAACCCCCTTTTCAAAAGAAATACACAATGTAAAGCTTTCCCATCAGCCCCTTTGCTTATTACTGTGCTCATTTTGGGAGGGTACAGGGAAGGGAGCACAGGCTGGGGTGGAAGGAACTTGAATTCTAACCACACAGCAGCTTTGGAGCTCCAAAACAGTGAACACCTGATCCCATTCTTCCTCGAGATTCTTTTGACATATGTTTCTTGCACGACAGAGATCAGAAATGTGAAAACTGCCATCATCTCAAGGACTGTAGTTGGGTGATCAGGGGGTCTTCAGTGCCTCTCATGGCCTCCTCTATCAGCAGGTCACCAAACTCAGGGATGACCTTGAAGACCTGAGGCCCTTTATGGTGAGGGAATAAGTTTAGGTCCCAGACATTTTCTTTTTATTTTTTATTTATTTTATTTTTTTCCCCAGACATTTTCTGATGCCCCAAAAGTTAATTTCTCACCCACACTTATTAATCCATTCTGTGATGCTCATACATATCTCAAGAGATTTCACACTTAATGTTGCTGATTTAGGTTTTTAATTTGCTTTGAAGACTCTAAGGTCAAAAGGTCATAGATATGACTTAATTGGTTCAGAATAGTAAAGTCTTTGTACTCCATACTCATTGTCCCCTTTCTACACAAAGTCACTATTCAATATAAGAAAGAGTCTCCTCTTCCCTCTTCCCTTCCAGCAGTAACTAGTGTCTGAATCCATCTGTTCACATCTAGACATCTTGGACAGCAACAGTACAAGAATTATTCAGGGATGGACCAGCTCATTCTTCCAGTAAGGGAGAAGAAAATTTTCAACACTCCCGACTTAGTGAGTATGCCCTGAAAAATCTCAGTGTACATTGTATTATGGCCAGTTTGACACTGTTCCCACTTCCCCATGCTGAAAAGTGACAGCCAGAGGAGCCATCCCCCCCTTCACAAGATGCAAAAGACAATGGGGAACATTAGGTACAATTTTGCCAAAGAGAACTCAACCTGTGTAAGGCAGAGGGGTATGGATTGTGTCCCTTGACATCTTCAGTATCTCATGGAAGTTTTTCCAAAACTGACTGCATACTGGGACACAAAGCAAGTCTCAGCAAATACAAAGAAATTGGAAAAAACACCCTGAATCCTATCTATCTGCTATGGATTGAATCCAGATAGCAACAACAACAGAAACTGCAGAAATTCATGGAAAATGAACAACTCTCTGCTTAATGAAAAAATGGGTAAAGACAGTATTTACAAAGAAATTATGGACTTTCTAAAATTGAGTAAAAATAGATATACACACCCAAACTTGTGAGACACAGTGAAGGCAACTTTATAGTACTAAGTAGCTACACAAATAATTGGATTGATCACATACTAGTAACTCAGCAGCATGCTTGAAAGCTCTACTAGAACAAAAAGATAAATCACACTGAGTAGGACTAGATGACAAGAAGTAATCACACTTAGAGCTCCAGTAAATAATATAGAAACATTACAAAGAATCAACTAAACAAAGAGTTGGTTCTTGAAAAAAATCAGTAAGATTGACAAGCCCTTATTCAAAAAATCTGAAAGGCAGAGAGACAATATATCCAAAATAACAAAACTAGAAATGAAAAGGGGGATATAACAACAGCCACAAGGCAATCAAGAGAATCTTAAGAATATACTTTAAAAGTTTGCAGTCCACCAAATTGGAAAAGCTAAAAGAAATGGATGATTTTCTTAATACATACTACTTACCAAAGTTAAATCAAAGTCAGATAAGCTGTTAAAACAGACCTACAACTCCCAGTGAAATAAAAGTAGTCATTAAAAGCCTTCCCACCAAAAGAAGGCCAAGATGGCTTCAATATAGAATTCTACCAGAACTTCAAGAAGAGGTAATAACAACACTCCTCAAATTATTCCACAAAAGAGAAACAGAAGGAACACGGGCCAATTCATTTTTACAAAGTCACAGTTACCTGAGACCCAAACCACCTAGCAATCCAACAAAGAAAGAGAATTGCAAACCATTTTTCTCATAAATATAGATCTAAAAATTCTCATAAGTTACATGCAAACCAAATCTAAGAATACATGAAGAATATCATCCACCATGATTAAGTAGAAAAGCAAGCATGTCCAATCCATATAAAGACAGACTCTCAGGGAGACAAGGGACAGAAATCTCCTTTACTGTACATGTCTGGACCTTCTGACATCCACATACTTGTATGACAAACCCTACTGTCAAACATTCTCATAGATGTGCTGTGAACATGCAAGGGTGGGCATCACAGAGTCAGCAGCAGAACCCTTGGAGGTAAAAACAAACCTTAATAGACAAAAAGGAACCAGCCTTTTTGGACTTTTCTGGACACACACACACACACACACACACACACACACACACACACACTTACCACCCCCCCCCCCCCTGGCCTCAATCTCAAAAAGCTAGTAGACATCCAAACGTACTTGTCATACAACTTTATACCACTTGCTAACTTGGGGCAGAAATAGACAACTGTGATAGATTGTCTTAAATATTGTAGGTGACATTTGATTTACAAACACAACAGGTAGCGGCATTTTCAGTTGTTCACAACTTTGTGGTTGATATGAGGACTTGTAGGTGCTATGTTCTTATGTTTATGCATGAAATGCCCAAATTGAAACTTAGTTTCCAAGGGGATGTTAGTAAGCATTGGGTCTTCAGGAGTTGTCACAGGGGACTAGGATAAAAAAAAACTAGGACAGAGAATTGGATCTAGGGTCTTACACAAGCTAGATAAGTGCTGTACCAATGAACTACATTCCTAGAACCTTGGGGGTGGTATTTGCTCTTTGTTAATTTCTTTTTTTTTCTCATGGTTTATTTTTTTTATATTTAAAAATTTCCATCTCCCTCCCTCCTCCTCCCCCCTCCCTCCCCTCCTCCTCCCCCTTCCCTCCCCTCCCCTCCACCCACACCTCCCCTCCCTCCCTCTCAAGGCCAAGGAGCCATCAGGGTTCCCCACTCCACGCCAAGACCAAGGTCCTCCCAACTCCCCCCAGGTCCAGGAAGGCGATCGACCAAGCCGAGAAGGCTCCCACAGAGGCCGTCCATGAAGAACAATCAGAGCCCAGAGCCACCGTCCCTTGCCTCTCAGTCAGCCCCTGCCGCTAGCCACACCCAGAGAGACGGGTTTGGTCGCATGATCCATCAGTCCCACTCCAACTGGAGTTGGCGATCCCCCACCAGCTCCGTCCCACCGCCTCCATGAGTGAACGCACCCCTCTCGTTCCTGACTTTCTCCCTCATGTTCTCGCTCCTTCTGCTCCTCATCAGGACCTTGGGAGCTCAGTCCAGTGCTCCAATGTGGGGCTCAGTCACCTTCCCAATCTGTCGCCAGCTGGAGGTTCCCTCACGGTCCTGACTTTCTTTCTCATGTTCTCTCTCCTTCTGCTCCTCATCAGGACCTTGGGAGCTCAGTCCGGTGCCCCAAGGTGGGGCTCTGTCATTTTCTTCATCTATCGTCAGGTGGAGGCTCCATGGTGATAAGCAAGAAATTCATCAGTATGGCCATAGGAACTGGCCCTTTCAGGCTCCCTCCCCTCAGCTGCCCAAGGAACCAACCGGGGGCGTCTCCCCGGAAACCTGGGAACCCCTCCAGGGTCAAGTCTCTCGACAACCCTCAGGTAGCTCCTTAAATTAAGATATATGCTTCCCTGCTCTCACATCCACCCTTCCTATATCCCAAGCACCCCATTCCTCCGAGCTCCCCCGCTCTCCCCTTCACACTTTTCTCTCACCATCTTCCCTTGGCCCAGTCTTGCCCAACCCTCAAGTTCCCAATTTTGCCTGGCGATCGTGTCTACCCCCAACATCCAGGAGGATTACTATATCTTTTTTTGGGAGTTCACCTTCTTATTATCTTCTCAAGGATCCCAAATTTATAGGCTCGATGTCCTTTAATTATGGCTAGAAACCGAATATGAGTGAGCACATCCCATGTTCATCTTTATGGGTCTGGGCCACCTCACTCAGAATAGTGTTTTCTATTTCCATCCATTTGCCTGCAAAATTCAAGATGTCATTGTTTTTTACCGCTGAGTAGTATTCTAGCATGTATATATTCCACAGTTTCTTCATCCATTCTTCCACTGAAGGGCATCTAGGCTGTCTCCAGGATCTGGCTATTACAAATAATGCTGCTATGAACATAGATGAGCATATGCTTTTGTTGTATGATTGGGCATCTCTTGGGTAGATTCCCAATAGTGGAATTGCTGGGTCCTGGGGTAGGTTGATCCCGAATTTCCTGAGAAACCGCCACACTGCTTTCCAAAGTGGTTGCACAAGTTTGCATTCCCACCAGCAATGGAGGAGTGTGCCCCTTACCCCACAACCTCTCCAGCAAAGGTTATTATTGGTGTTTTGGATTTTAGCCAATCTGACAGGTGTAAGATGATATCTCAAAGTTGTTTTGATTTGCATTTCCCTGATAGCTAGGGAGGTTGAGCATGACCTTAAGTGTCTTTTGGCCATTCGAACTTCTTCTGTTGAGAATTCTCTGTTCAGTTCAGCGCCCCATTTTTTAATTGGGTTAATTGGCATTTTACCGTCTAGTCTCTTGAGTTCCTTATATATTTTAGAGATCAGACCTTTGTCAGTTGCAGGGTTGGTGAAGATCTTTTCCCAGTCAGTAGGCTGCCTTTGTGTCTTAGTGACAATGTCCTTTGCTTTACAGAAGCTGCTCAACTTCAGGAGGTCCCATTTATTCAATGTTGCCCTTAAAGTCTGTGCAGCTGGGGTTATGCATAGGAAACGGTTCCCTGTGCCCATTTGTTGTAGAGTACTTCCCACTTTCTCCTCTATCAAGCTCAATGTGTTCAAATTAATATTGAGGTCTTTAATCCATTTGGACTTGAGTTTTGTGCATGGTGATAGATATGGATCTACTTTCATTCTTCTACAGGTTGACATCCAGTTATGCCAGCACCATTTGTTGAAGATGCCCTCTTTCTTCCATTGTGTACTTTTGGCTCCTTTATCAAAAATCAGGTGTTCGTAGGTTTGTGGTTTAAGATCCGGGTCTTCTATACGATTCCATTGGTCAACTTCTCTGTTTTTATGCCAATACCAAGCCGTTTTCAATACTGTAGCTTTGTAATAGAGTTTGAAGTCAGGGATGGTAATGCCACCAGAAGAACCTTTATTGTATAAGATTTTTTTGGCTATTCTGGGTTTCTTGTTTTTCCATATAAAGTTGATTATTGTCCTCTCAATCTCTGTGAAGAATTTTAATGGGACCTTGATTGGGATTGCATTGAATCTATAGATTGCTTTTGGTAGAATTGCCATTTTTACTATGTTGATCCTCCCAATCCACGAGCAGGGGAGATCCTTCCATTTTCTGGTATCCTCTTCAATTTCTTTCTTCAAAGACTTAAAGTTCTTGTCAAATAAATCCTTCACTTCCTTGGTTAGCGATACTCCCAGATATCTTATGCTATTTGTGGCTATTGTGAAAGGTGATACTTCTCTGATTTCCCTCTCTGCTTCCTTATCCTTTGTGTATAGGAGGGCGACTGATTTTTTGGAGTTGATCTTGTATCCTGCCACGTTACTGAAGGAGTTTATCAGCTGTAGGAGTTCTTTGGTGGAGTTTTTGGGGTCGCTTATGTATACTATCATATCATCTGCAAATAATGAAAGTTTAACTTCTTCCTTTCCAAATTGAATCCCCTTGATTCCCTTATGTTGTCTTATTGCTATTGCTAGAACTTCAAGCACTATATTGAAGAGATAAGGAGAGAGTGGACAGCCTTGTCGTGTTCCTGAATTTAGTGGGATAGCCTTGAGTTTCTCTCCGTTTAATTTGATGTTAGCTGTCGGCTTGCTGTAAATAGCTTTTATTATATTTAGGAATGACCCTTGTATCCCTAATCTCTCCAAGACCTTTATCATAAAAGGGTGCTGAATTTTGTCAAATGCTTTTTCAGCATCTAATGAGATGATCATATGGTTTTTTTCCTTCAGTTTATTTATATGATGGATTACATTAATAGATTTTCGTATGTTGAACCAGCCCTGCATCTCTGGGATGAAGCCTACTTGATCGTAATGGATAATTTTTCTAATGTGTTCTTGGATTCGGTTTGCCAGTATTTTATTGAGAATTTTTGCGTCAATGTTCATGAGTGAGATTGGCCTGTAATTCTCTTTCTTGGTTGAGTCTTTGTGTGGTTTAGGTATCAGGGTAACTGTAGCTTCATAGAAGGAATTTGGCAGTGACTCTTGTGTTTCTATATTATGAAATACCTTAAGGAGTATAGGTATTAGGTCTTCTTGGAAGTTCTGGTAGAATTCCGCATTGAAACCATCTGGTCCTGGGCTCTTTTTGCTAGGGAGGTTTCTGATAACAGTTTCTAATTCTTCGCGACTAACAGGACGATTTAGAGCATTTACCTGGTCCTGGTTTAACTTTGGTATATGGTATTTATCTAAAAAAACTGTCCATTTCTTTTACATTTTCCAATTTTGTGGCATACAGGCTTTTGTAGTAAGATCTAATGATTTTCTGAATTTCCTCTGTGTCTGTGGTTATGTCCCCCTTTTCATTTCTGATCTTGTTAATTTGCGTGTTCTCCCTCTGCCGTTTGATTAGTTTGGCTAAGGGTTTGTCAATCTTGTTGATTTTCTCCAAGAACCAGCTTCTTGTTTCATTGATTCTTTGGATTGTTTTCTGTGTTTCTATTTTGTTGATTTCTGCCCTCAATTTGATTATTTCCAGTCTTCTACTTCTCCTAGGTGAGTCTGCTTCTTTTTTTTCCAGAGCTTTCAGGTGTGCTGTTAAGTCACCAATGAGCGCTTTCTCTGTTTTCTTTAAGTGGGCACTTAGTGCTATGAACTTTCCTCTTAGCACTGCTTTCATTGTGTCCCATAGGTTTGAGTATGTTGTGTCTTTGTTTTCATTAAATTCAAGAAAGACTTTAATTTCTTTCTTTATTTCTTCCTTGACCCAGGTGTGGGTCAGTAGTTGACTGTTCAGTTTCCATGAGTTTGTGGGCTTTCTGGGGGTAGCATTGTTGTTGAATTCTAATTTTAATCCATGGTGATCCGATAAGACACAGGTGGTTACTAATATTTTTTGTAACTGTGGAAGTTTGCTTTGTTACCAAGTATATGGTCAATTTTCGAAAAGGTTCCATGAGCCGCAGAGAAGAAGGTATATTCTTTCCTATTTGGGTGGAATGTTCTATAGATGTCTGTTAAGTCCATTTGGTTCATTACCTCCATTAAGTCTTTCAATTCTCTGTTAGGTTTCTGTCTGATTGACCTGTCCATTGGTGAGAGAGGAGTGTTGAAGTCTCCAACTATTAGTGTGTGTGGTTTGATGGCTGCCTTGAGTTCTAGAAGTGTTTCTTTTACATAAGTGGGAGCTTTTATATTAGGGGCATAGATATTCAGGATTGAGACTTCATTCTGATGGATTTTTCCTGTTATGAGTATAAAGTGTCCCTTTCCATCTCTTCTGATTGATTTTAGTTTGAAGTCAACTTTGTTGGAAATTAGTATGGCCACACCCGCTTGTTTCTTAGGGCCATTTGCTTGATAAACCTTTTCCCAACCCTTTACTCTGAGTAGATGTCTGTCTTTGTGGTTGAGGTGTGTTTCTTGTAAACAGCAAAATGTTGGATTCTGTTTTCGTATCCAGTCTCTTAGCCTGTGCCTTTTTATAGGTGAATTGAGTCCATTGATATTAAGTGATATTAATGACCAGTGGTTGTTAACTTCAGTCATCTTTAGTAGTAGAGTTTGTGTGTTTCCCTTCTTCTAGTTGTCCTGGTGAAGGGTCGCTAGATGCCTGAGTTATTGTCGGCGTTGTTGGACTCCTTGGTTTGTGATTTTCCTTCTATTACTTTCTGCAAGGCTGGATTTGTGGCTGCGTATTGTTTAAATCTGTTTTTGTCCTGGAATATCTTGTTTTCTCCATCAATGGTGAATGTAAGCTTTGCTGGGTATAATAGTCTAGGCTTGCATCCATGTTCCCTAAGTGTCTGTAGCACATCTATCCAAGCTCTTCTGGCTTTCATGGTTTCCATTGAGAAATCAGGTGTAATTCTGATAGGTTTCCCTTTATATGTTACTTGACCTTTTTCCTTTGCAGCTCTTAATATCTGTTCTTTATTCTGTATGTTTTGTGTTTTGATTATTATATGGCGTGGGGATGCTTTCTTTTGATCCAGTCTATTTGGTGTTCTGTAGGCTTCTTGTACCTTCATAGGAACATCCTTCTTTAGGTTGGGGAAGTTTTCTTCTATAATTTTGTTGAATATGTTTTCTGGGCCTTTGAGTTGTAATTCTTCTCCTTCTTCTACCCCAATTATTCTTAGGTTTGGTCTTTTCATGGTGTCCCAGATTTCCTGGATGTTTTGTGTTAAGAATTTGTTAGATTTGTTTAGTTCTTTAATCTGTGAGTTTATTTCCTCTATAGTATCTTCAGAGTCCGAGATTCTTTCTTCCATCTCTTGTATTCGGTTGGAAATACTTGTCTCTGAAGTTTCTGTTCGTTTACTCAGAGATTCCATTTCCAGTCGTCCCTCAGATTGTGTTTTCTTCAATACCTCCATTTCATTTATCAGGTCTTGTACTGTTTCCCTTACCTGTTTGATTGCTTTTTCTTGTTTTTCTTGGGTATCTTTGAGAGATTTATTTATTTCGTCTACCTTTTTGTTTGTCATCTCCATTTCTTTATGGCAGTTTTTTACCTCCTGTTTAAGGTCCTCTATTATTTTCATAAAGTACTGTTTAATGTCGGTTTCTTCTATATCTTCTGGGGTAGGGTGTTCAGTTCTTGTTGTTTCGGGATGTCTGGCTTGTGGTGATGTCATGTTGCCTTTCATGTTGTTGGAGGAGCTCCTGCATTGGCGCCTGCCCATCTCTTCCTTCAAAAGGAGCCCGGAGGTGTTTGGTGTCCCCAAAGAATGATGGATCCTCCTGCAGACTGTCAGGTCCCCTTGCAGGCCAAGCAGCTCTCAGACAAAGGCCTACCTTGCTCCGGGCAGTCAAATGAAGGAGGGGACCTCCCACCGGCCTGGGTGCACTTAATTCCAGGTCCCCAGAGCCCAAACAGGCTGAGCTGTGGGATTTTGTGGCCCCAAAGACAGGAGGATGAGGCAGGGGGAGGGGGGGAGGATTCTGGGTGCAAGCTGGGAAGGGACAGGGAGAGAGAGGCGGTATCCGGGGAGAATAACCCCTGCAGGAAGAGCAGGAAGTGTGCTGGTGGCAGGGGGAGTTGTGGAGAGTCGGTGGTCCCTCTCAGGGCAGCTGCCGTGGTTCGGGCACTCACTCTTCACTCACCCCAAAGAATGATGGATCCTCCTGCAGACTGTCAGGTCCCCTTGCAGGCCGAGCAGCTCTCAGACAAAGGCCTACCTTGCTCCGGGCAGTCAAATGAAGGAGGGGACCTCCCACAGGCCTGGGTGCACTCAATTCCAGGTCCCCAGAACCCAAACAGGCTGAGCTGTGGGATTTTGTGGCCCCAAAGACGGGAGGATGAGGAAGGGGGAGGGGGGGAGGATTCTGGGTGCAAGCTGGGAAGGGACAGGGAGAGAGAGGCAGTATCCGGGGAGAATAACCCCTGCAGGAAGAGCAGGAAGTGTGCTGGTGGCAGGGGAAGTTGTGGAGAGTCGGTGGTCCCTCTCCGGGCAGCTGCCGCGGTTCGGGCACTCACTCCTCACTCACCCCAAAGAATGATGGATCCTCCTGCAGACTGTGAGGTCCCCTTGCAGGCCAAGCAGCTCTCAGACAAAGGCCTACCTTGCTCCGGGCAGTCAAATGAAGGAGGGGACCTCCCACCGGCCTGGGTGCACTCAATTCCAGGTCCCCAGAGCCCAAACAGGCTGAGCTGTGGGATTTTATGGCCCCAAAGACGGGAGGATGAGGCAGGGGGAGGGGTGGAGGATTCTGGGTGCAAGCTGGGAAGGGACAGGGAGAGAGAGGCAGTATCCGGGGAGAATAACCCCTGCAGGAAGAGCAGGAAGTGTGCTGGTGGCAGGGGGAGTTGTGGAGAGTCGGTGGTCCCTCTCCGGGCAGCTGCCGCGGTTCGGGCACTCACTCCTCACTCACCCCAAAGAAAGATGGATCCTCCTGCAGACTGTGAGGTCCCCTTGCAGGCCAAGCAGCTCTCAGACAAAGGCCTACCTTGCCCCAGGCAGTCAAATGAAGGAGGGGACCTCCCACAGGCCTGGGTGCACTCAATTCCGGGTCCCCCGCTCTTTGTTAATTTCATGTATGAACACAATGTATTCAGATCTTGAACACTGTTAGTTGTTCCATCTGCTCTGTTGAAGACATAAGGTTCTAACTTTCACATAGAGAGTTAGCCCTCACCACATAGCACATGGGCTACTTTGTTCACCTTGAGCTTCATGGTCTCTAAAACCAAGAACACAATTCTATTGTTTAGAAACCACATGTTATGATACATATATGTTCACATATGTATATAGCATATATACTATTAAGTTGTAATTTATATAGAGAAAATGGGTAGCCCTTTAGATCTGGAGATCACCAAACCCTCCTGCTTTAGTCTTCCAAGGAACTGAGCCACAGACATCTGTCCCAAGAATGAATTAGTTAGCAGCTTGAACTGATGAAGACAGCAGGGCTGAGACTCATCAGAAGTCTTCTCAGTCGTTTGTAGACATGGGAAAGTTGGCGGTTGGTAAGAGATGGACATGGAGATTTGACATCCAACAGTCAATGTAGACAATTATCCCAAAGCTTCTAAAGAGGGGACAGAGAATTAGGTCCAGGGTCTTACATGTGTCAGACAAGTGCTCTACCTCTGAGCTGTGGTCCCAGAACCTTGAGATTTTTAAAGTTTTTGCTAATTTCATACATGAATACAATGTGTCAAATCATCCTTGCCTTCATCACTCCTAAGATGACCCTGATCCCACAATCTCTTCTTCTTCTTCTTCTTCTTCTTCTTCTTCTTCTTCTTCTTCTTCTTCTTCTTCTTCTCCTCCTCCTCCTCCTCCCCCTCCTCCTCTCCCTCCTCCTCCTCTTCATTCTTCTTCTATAATTCACTAAATCAAATTAGATTTTTAAATCTTTTTTTGTACTTTTTTTTTGGTTTTTCCAGACAAGGTTTCTCTGTGTAGACCTGTCCTGGAACTCATGCTATAGACCAGGGTGGCCTCAACTCAGAGATCCACCTCCCTCTGCTTCTCCAGTACCGAGACTAAAGGTGTGTGCCATTTTTGTAGTTGTTATGTGGAGACAGATCACAATTAAATTAAACTCTTGCCTGGAGTTTACTGTATAGTTCAGGAAGTTCTTAACTTGTGTACCCTGGCCTCAGTCCTTTGAGTAGCTAGGATTGAAAGCCTATGTCATCTGATCTGACTTTATTTTATTTTTTTATGGTGTTGAGCATCACACCCATGACCTTGTACATAGGGAAAGCCTTCTACCCCTGCTGCATCTTTAGTCTTAGAGCTTCTTTAATTGTTTAACAAATGTGTCTCATGACTTAGCAATTGTGCCCTAGGTTGTAAATCCAAAAACTGAACACATGTGATCACAAGAAATCATGTGTGAGAATCAGCTTTATTAAAACCCAAATAAAGGAAGGGAGGCCCATGTCTATAATTCAGCCACTTAGGAAGCCAAGCGGTGTAATTGAGTTCAGGGTCCACCTGGGCTACATAGAGAACTTGTCTCAAAAAAGAAGAGCAAATTAGCAAGTGAAACAGTTGTGCATAGACTGGGTGAGTGGATAGAGAGTGTAGTGTGCACACTTGGATGCCATTCCATGAGGAACGGAAATTAAAGCATTATTTAAAGTGACATACCAGTCACAAACATTTATACTGGATTGAAGACAAGTCTCAATATAGTAATATAAAGTGATGCCATGTTTACTTTGAAACAGGGTCAAAGAGCAAAAGGACTGGAGCACTTTTCTCAGTGCTTTGGGAAGTTGAGGGGAGTGCTCTAGATCTGATGTGGTGGCAGTTGTATGCCTTGAGAATTTTTTCAGACTTTCTAAACCATACACAGCTGTGATTTGAGGCTCCAAATCAACCCAAGCAGACACAGGAAGTTACCACAAGGCAAGATTTAATGCAGGGCAGCAGAAAGAAGAGGGGCGGGGAAAAGGCTGATAGATCAGGGCCGCAGGACAGACTCAGAAGCTGAACTGCTATCCTGAATGGCAGCTGAAGCAAGTATTTAAGCACAAAAATCACAAACATTTGTTGCTAAGTTACAGTTACAATTTTCACCAATCAGGACTTAGAGATTAGGGGCTTCCTCGAATATTCCATCATTGTCAACCAACATACAATGTAAGCCTCTTGGTTCAACCAATCAGATTCATTTGTTCCTTCTGTTGTTAGAAACAGCCGTAAGTTTCTAGAGAACTGGAAATGCACAACTATTTCTGTGGTTTAAGAAAGAGCTAGGTCAGCTATTGGAAGATTCCCAGTTCCCCTAGGGCCTGGGAACCTGAACTTTGTTTCACCCTGTAGGTAAAATGGAGTCTGAAGTCAAAATGTTAGTGCTTAGGACAAGGTGCTTTTTCCCTGTTCCCAGCAATACCTAAAAGAGATGATTTGCATCTAAGCAGTCCACAGTAGCCTGACACTATAGTTCACGGGTAGAGCTCTTGCCTAACACACACACGCCCTAAGATCAAGTCCTAGCCCCACAAAAACAATCCACACTCATGCCACTTAAAATGAGATAATTATTAAAAACATATTCTGGCTCCCTATTGGAAATTTAGTGTGTATGTGCAGAACTGAAAAGCAGAGGCAAGCTAGCAGTAGGAACGTCAATAAATGCTCTACATAGAGAATGGAAACAACCTGCATGGTCAGTATCACTAAGAGAAAAATCTTCCCTGTCCCCAGTTCAAGTCAGCAGGGACTTAGTGTTGTCCTAGGAAAGCCACTGTTTACACATTCTACCAGCAGAGGGCACAAGATAAAATCCTTGAGACCTCCAGCCAAAGACCTGTTTCTCACCACACAGCAAATCTCTGGGCATCTTGACCCTGGATATCTCAGTCTACACAACTGTGCATTTTTATAAACTGTTTGTAAGTTACTGAGGTTATGGTCTTTTGTTTTGTTTCTGATATGTGGGTCTGTGTAGCAGAAAAATGCCGCTAAGGTGAAACGACGCTGAAGGGTTGGGGTCTGCGCTCCCAGGAGCTGAGCCCCAGGCGGTTCCCTGGCAATCAGCCACAGTCATGATTCCGGATCAGCAAACTCGCCTTCGCTGACCCTGACGCCGTGTTGAGCTTTCTGTTCTTTGTTTCTGTTTTCTGTGTAGTTCTTTTATCTTGCCAGCAGATCGAGATGTTCTAGGACATTACCCGTAATAACCAAACTACTGAGGACGTATTGGACTCTGGCTCGCTCTCTGGGGGAACTTATGGATACCCTAGAACAGAAAGAACTCATGATAGGAGAAGATGAGTAAATGATGAAGGAAAACGTATGGAGTGACATGAGTTACCATCTATGGAGAGGCTAGCCAGAATGAGAAACCCCTGGTGCATTTTAGATAGGATGCACAATTTCTTTCATATTAATGATAGTCTTTATATATACAAGACAAGGATCATTCTCTTCAGGAACAGCTTTGAGATAGGGAAGCACAGTATGGGAATGTATGAGACTACAGCAGAACCTTTGTCATACACGGGGAGTATGATGAGCAAGGAAATAGATGGGTTAATGAATAGGCTTTCTAGATCCCAACACCCATGGTGTCTCCTGCATAAGAAGGTACGAAAAAGTATATCTCCACAGGTGCAGAGAGCTGATTAGGCATATTTGGTCACTAGATGATATGAAGAAAGGGTTAGAAAGAAGGAAGGCCATGATAGCGATAATGAGACAGAAATTCTCTATTCATAAGATGTAACCACTTGTCTGAGGTTTTAGCTCCCAAGGACAGGATTTCTTTTTCAAAGGATGCTTTATGTCTAACACCTGTCCCTGATAATGTGACTAAGAGAAGCCTTCATACTGTGCCAACTGATGACACATGACCTTCTGGTTTGTTCTTTGTTTGAATGCTATATAATGAAAACATGAATTTAGTAAAATTGCAGCAGCATATTCAACCTTATTGAGTGTGTCTGTCTGTCATTGCCTCGCTGATTCCTGATTTCTCCTAGCCTTCACCCTTGTTCTCCCACGGTCGGTGGTCTCCACGAGAGGTGGTCCGTGGCAGCTTTACATTGTGTACTTCTTTGAAAAAGGGTTTCAATATGTTGGACTGATTGTCCTAAAATTCACTTCATGTCCAAAACGCAGTCCTCTTGTCTAGGGTCTTGAGATTACAGTGGTGTGCATCTACTCCCTGACCTGGGAAAACTGGTACCAGTTCTTCCTTCATTTGTTGTTTTAAATCAATCGAACATCATCATCCAAGAAATGATCCTCGCAATGTCCTCTCTGACCACCAGGAGGCAGGAGAGCTATGAGAATACTATTTGCCTGGCCTCTACAGCTGGGCAGAGGAGCTGTGCCTGGTACTTCCACAGGAACCTGAGGGCATTACTGAGCTCCTGCTGTATATACATTTCTGTGAGGTATACACATATGCTGATGTACAGAACACTTCGCCAAGGCGGTTTTAGACACTATGAAACACTCTTACCATTGGAAAGCTTTATCATCAAATGATTTCTATACAAACAAACTAACCTTTACCAGAGTAACTTGGTAAATTTCATAATAGGATGATGTAAGCAACAATCCACACTTGAAGGATGAAATTAATACTTTCACTGGAAAAATTTAGCTCATGATCTTTTATGTTAATCCTTGCCTGGTCTCTGCTCCCTGCAACCCCTTGACTGCTTTATGCTGGAACAGTTTGAAAACTCCACGGAATTTTAAAGCTTCAGGGCCCTGGATATCCTGTCATGGAAAAGAAATCATTTGTAGTTGGTCCTTCTGTGAGGTACAAGGTATTCAAGGGTGTTGTCCCATGGTTAACACCGTCATTCCACATATGCAAGCAACACATCTTATCAACTATCCAGTTCAGGCACACCTGAGTGACTCAATTTTGATTACTTTTAGTCAAGCTCATAAATATTTCAAAAATAGGTTTTTGATATCAGTATTTTGTTCCCATTTGGCTAAGGATCTGAGAACAGAATCACTAAATCATATAAAACAGGTGTGTTTAACTTTTTTGTTTTGTGCTGCAGGAGTTCCTTCTGTTCCTTCAGCCAATAGCCTTTAAGATACCAGCCCACTTGGGTGTGGGCTCTTTTCCTTTAAAAAGCAGCGACAGCCCTGCTCTCACTCTCTTGCTTCTGGCTCCCGCTTCCGGCTGCTAGACTCTGTTCCTGGTTGCACTGAGGGCTGTTGTCTAGGACAGTGATCTGTAAGTTTTTCCCCTTAAATAAATAACCCTTTTATTAATCATAATTTCAAACTGGTGTGGAATTGTTTTGTGACTTATACCTGCAAGATGTGTTGTCTGCATATGTGGGATGACAGTGTTTACCATGGGACAACACAACTACATCTGGTGCCCAACATTTGGTTTTAGAATCCGCCCCCCCCCCCCCCCCCCCCGCCGCTCAGTTACCTGCCGCCAGCTCAGACTGCGCCCAGCTTGGCACAAGCCCTCCCTCATACGACCGCAGCCTGTGCATGGAGCCAGCAGTTCAATATAGAATCTTGCACAGCAGCCTTTCTTGCTACAGATCAGCAGCAATTCTTTATATTTTCTCTTTACATGCCTTACATTGGTTTCAAGTCCTCACGCACCTTATCATTTGCCTCCTGCCAGGGCGCACTGCAGAAATCTGGGTGAGACGTGGGCTTCCCTGGCCCGAGCCAGCTGTCCCACGGCTTTCTAATGATTTGTTTGCATTTACCGATTCCACTGCTCTAAAGACATCCGCAGAGCACACGGTCCATGATTTATCTTATAGCATTTCACTCTAAAGTCAGATTTCAGACTGGCCATGTGAACTCACGTGCACTGCTTCGCTCCGCTGGGTTAATTTTATAGGTGGCCCATACCTAGTGGCAGGTAACGGTTATTGCACCTAATCCAGCTAATTAAACCACAGGTAAGATTTAATATCCTAAATATAGATCATAAATTGCTAATTTAACAGAACAATATGTTTGACAACCTAACCATCCAAGGTTTAAATGACCTCTTTGCTTACAGCATGTGTGAGGTTTTACAAGACTTATATGACGTCCATTCTACATCATTAATCCTAATTCTGGGGATTAGTTTTGTCTTTTCTTAAAAAAAATTGTTTGACACTAGGGCTAAGAATGAGGCGGTTTTTTAAGAAATGGTGCAGTCTTTACAGACTGAAACAATGTTTCTCAAGAAAGAGTTTGGAAATCTGAAGAAGTATATGACTTTATTTAATGGAAGATTAAGCAATCTGGAGAAGGAAACAGATAATTTGGCACATAAAACCCAGTCAATGACAGTGTGTGCTGAAACATTATTCAAGAGATTTCATACTGTTGAATGTATTAATCAGACTCTGTCAAAGGGGTGTGACAGACTGACTGATAGAATGTCTCTACAGGAAGGTAATATGTATGCTATAAAGATTATGTCCAAGGATAAGACATTATCTCTACTGGACAGACTTCATACCTTGGAATCCTCAATGAGGGCATTAGAGCAGAACACTAGACAGGAAATCCAGACAAAACAAAAGGCAATGGTAAACAAATTTTTAAAAATTGAGCAAATTATTAAATTTTATGACCAGGAACATAAGGTACAAAGGCAAAATTTAAATTCATCAATACATAAAAATCTCCAGGATAGCTTCCCCAGAGTTCTGCCTGCCTTTTCAGTAATAACAACAGAAAAAGTATCTGGCCCCATGTACTCTAAGGTTGTTAAGAATATACATAGGAGCCCATATGTATGACTTATCTAAAGGAAATTAAACAAGCAATTGTAGCTTATGGACTACATTCGTCCTTTGTTAGGGAGATGGTCAAAACCTGGGCTTTCAGAAACAAAGCAGTGCCTCAAGATTGGGCTCAGTTAATCTCAGCAGTCCTAGAAAGTGGACAGCAATTACTTTGGAGGTGATTTTTTTAAGAGGAGGCAAGAATTTTAGAGCAACAAGAAAAAGCAAATGGACTTGAGATTTCCCTAGATCAAATTCTAGGCAAAGGACCTTACTCTGATCCTAAGGATCAAGCTCTTTATGATGACCACAACTTGTCCCTACATAGCACAGCAGCTTTAAAGGCTTGGGACAGGATTCAGGCATGAAGAAAGAGAGTTGAATCATATCTTAAGGTTAAACAGGGTTAGAGAGAACCTTTTAGGGACTTTTTGCAAAGACTAACTAGGGCTGTACAAATAGGGGTAAACCCAGCAGCTAGACGTATAATATGAATCTTTGGCTTATAAGAATGTCAACATTGAGTGCAAACAGAATCTTGTGCCTTTAAAGATCAGATCAGCATGTACCCATGAATGAAGGGGTCTTGCATACAATAAATGTAGAAACACTTGATTATGGTACTGAAGCATGGGTAGGAGAAGTAAGTTCCAATGGTAAGAGAAGACATCAAAATACCAAATGTTTTAATTGTGGTAGAATGGGACATATGAGAAGGGATTGTAGATAACGATTACTAGGAATAATACCTCCTCTGGGAATGGCAGAAATAGAAGGGCTCACTCAGTTTTCAGGTGTATGTAGGAGGTGTGGCAAAGGCTGACATTAAACAAATGAATGTAGGTCAACGAAAGATAGACAAGGCAACCCAATACCATTGGGAAATTCCATGGGGGGCCTCTCGCAGGCCCCCATAATGAATTTGGTCTACATTCCCAGCTACAATGGAGAATGTATCTCACCAAGAAAATTTAAAAATCCAATGCCTGCTGTAAAAGGCAATAATGGTCTTAATGATGGGTTAAATGTGGAGGATGAGCCAAAACTCCAGTAGGACAGAGGAAATGTATATTTTTGCAGACTTCCATAAACAATCAAAGACCAAAGCTAAGAGTTTGTATAAATGACATTTTTAATTGAAGGCTTATTAGACACGGGTGCAAATGTAAGTATCATTACTCCAGAATCTTGGCATCCAAATTGACCTCTTCAAGAGGTTCCTGGGAATTGGAACCCTATCTCGGGTAAAACGAAACATGAGATGGGTTGAGTGCATAGGGACAGAAGGGCAAATAGGAAGACTAAGGCCATACATAGCCAATATTGTAGTGAATTTATGGGGTCATGACCTATTGCCGCCATGGAATACACAGATTAACATTCCTGCAGCCCCTAAAATTTATGTTTCTGAGTGAAATATTAGAAGATATTATAGACGATGAGCACCAGCCATTCAGGCTGTACAAGAGCACAAAGCAATTGATAAACCTTTAGAGGTACCAACAGCCCTACCTTTAAAATGGTTAATTGAGAAACCAATATGGGTTAAGCAGTAGCCTCTAGCTGAGGAAAAGTTGCAGGCTTTAGAGCAACTGGTACAAGAGCAACTAGATGCTTGACATATAGAAGAATCTACCAGCCCTTGGAATTCTCCTGTATATGTTGTCAAAAAGAGAATTGGAAAATGAAGAATGGTGACAGATCTAAGGACTATCAACAAGGTTATTCAACCTATGGGCCCTCTACAGTCTGGAATTCTTCTGCCTTCTCTGTTATCAAAGGGATGGCCTCTCATGGTTATTGATTTATAGGATTGTTTCTTCATTATGCCTTTACAAGAAAAGGATAGGGAAAAGTTTGCCTTCACAATGCCTACTTATAATAATTCTCAGCCTACTAGAAGATTCCAAAAGGGAATGCTCAATAGCCCCACCCTATGCCAATACTTTGTCAGCCAGTCATTGGAAATTATTTGCAAGCAATTTCCTAAGTCTATAATCTACCATTATATGAATAACATTTTGTTATCTGATTCAATATGGATACTTTAGAAAGGATGTTTGAAGAATTAAAGAAAGTTTTGCCTAATTTGGGATTACAAATGACTCCTGAAATGATTCAAAGATGAGATTCTGTTAATTACCTAAGTTACAGAATAGGTTTACAGAACATTAGAACACAAAAGGCACAAATTCAGAGATGCTGGTTGTGGACTCTTAATGACTATTGAAGATTATTAGGAGAATTCCCAGTCTATTACTGGCTGTTGGGATAACACCTGATCTAATAATTCATTTAAACAAAGCCTTAGATAGTAATAAAGACTTGAATAGCCCCAGAGAATTAACAGGTGAAGTAGAAAAGGAATTGATGATTATTGAGGAGAAATTACAGGAGGCACATGTGGATAGGGTGAATTCAAATATTAATTTTATTCTAGCCATATTGCCTTCCAGAATTTCTCCCATAGGAATTTTAATGCATTGAGAACCATTGGTTTAGAGGGTTGGGACAGAGTTTTCTAGAAGGCTCTGAATCTGCATCCAATGTCTGGTATGTTTTCTCCCATACCCAGGATTCACGGGTCTAGGAGTCAAGGACAGAAAAGGGACTGGTGCTACTCACAGGCACCTGTAAATGACACACTAGCAAAGATTTTACTTCCTGTTTCCAGGACCTGGAAGTTTTAGTTCCAGAGTTGAGCATGTTTCTGCCAGGACACACAACAAACATTCTACTGAACTAGACCCTATGACTTTCCCTTGGTCTATTTGAGTGCCTGATGCCTTCAGTCAACAGTCTATGAATACAATGTAGTGAGAATGGTTGGCCAGACTATCAAAGGGAAATTAGACAGCTTCTCCATAACCGAGGTAAGAAAGAGCATGACAGGAGTTTGAGAGATACTTTAAGGCATTCTTTGGTGATACCATGTCCTGTTATTAAGGTAAATGGGAAACTTTAACAGCCCAACCCAGGCAGAATTGTAAATGGTCCAGCTACTTCATGAATGAAGGTATGAGTTGCCCTCCATGAAAAGTACTGAGACCTGTTTAGGTACTTGCAATAGGGGAGGAGCTACAAAATATGGTAGAAGAGAAGAATAAATACAAGATGTGGTGGTTTGAGTAAAAATGCCCTCCCATGGGGACATAGAGAGTGGCACTATTAGAAGGTGTGTGACTTTGTTTGAATGGGTGTCCTTTGTTAGAGGAAGTGTGTCACAGGGGTGGGCTTTGAGATCTTGAATACTCAAGCCTGGCAAGAGTGTCTTGGTCTATTTCTGCTGCCTTCAGATCTAGATGCAGGACTCTCAGCTCCTTCTCCAGCCCCATGTCTGCCTGCACACTCATGCTTGCCACCATGCTCCCCACTGTGACAATAATGGACTAGACCTCTGAAACTGTAACCCAGTCCCCATAAATGTTTTCCTTTATAAGAGTTGCAGTGCCCATGGTGTCTTCCCACAGCATTAGAAACCCTAACTAAGATGGTTGCTTTGAAGTCATTTTCCACCCATCACCAAGTTCTCGAAGCCACTCTACCTCAAAGCCCTGGCCTGGCTTTGTTCAGTTAAGCTGCATCACTCTCTCCTTGCTCCCTCAAACCCAGAAAATCCTCCTCTCCCCACTGTCCCGAACAGTAAATCACTCTCTTACTCCTTCCCTAGCAGCTCTGATTCTCCCTTGCCCCTTCGAATTTTTATGTGATGTATAGACAGGAGTACAGCTTAAACTCAGGAAGTCACCCAAACAGGACAATAGCCACCTCTGACTAAGCTACTGGATAGGGCCCCTTCTCCCAGGGATCATGTCATAACAAGCTGGACTTACTGTATTAGCTAGAGCACACTAACCTTGACTAAGGATCTGTTAGCAAATATCTATTCAGGTTCCAAACACATCTTCCATATCATGTATTCCCACATGGAAGGAGAGGAGTCCTAACTGCCAAGGACTCATCTAGAATTAATTGCACCTTGATTTTTTTCTTTCTTCCTTTTCTTCTTTTTTTTTTTTTCAGAGACATTTCTCATTGTATATCCCTGGCTGTTGTGGAAATTTCTCTGTAGACTAGGCTGGCCTCAAATTCACAAAGAGTCATCTGCTTCTGCTTCCCAAGTGCCATGATTAAGGGTATGTGCTACCACCACCCAGCTTTTGAAATTGTTGCAGGCTACCTTTTGTTCCCAGTGGGCAGATATCCTCCATTGCTGGGGCACCAAGAATTTAATTCTGTCATTATTAGTCTAGGATATCCTAAGGTTGACAGGGGAACTAAATTCCCAGTCATAAGCCTCTCTTTGTTCCTTTTTTGCCTTGCCCATTTACCCTTCTCCTTTCTCTTCTGAGAAAAAAAAGAAAAATTTTCCAAAGAGGGAGCAACCTCATTTTCAAGGTTGGTTTGTTAAGGGTAAAAAATAATTTTACCTGGAAAAGATTTACCATTTTAACAACCCTCCATAACCAATTCCATAGGGGCTATTGCCCCTAATCTCCTCTCACAATTAAATATATTCCTAAATATAATCCCAGTAGCACAGGCACTGGGAGCAACAATTAAACTGAAGATTTGTCCCTTCTCAGAAATCTCTATTAGGTTACCCAGTCCTGCCTGACATGCCCTAGGGACATCAGAACACTGCCTTTTGAGGTAAGACTGGTTAGGACTGGGGGACTAATTGCACCCACAAGCCACCCATAAAAAAGACCAAATATTACTGGCTATGGTAGAGACATTATTGAGATGGGTAAAGGCTTTTCCATGAATATCTAAAGGGGCTGATTTGCTGATGAATTGAAGCCATATCTGGGTGCCTATGTCTTCACCGACCCAACTGTGTGTGTCACCGGTCTGTAAGCCTGTCTGCCTGCTTCTTGAGCCCCATATGTGCCACCATTTGCCTGGGTACCTACTAGCATCTGCCTGTGGTTCATGTGCTGATGAACAAAGTATGTCACATCGGCCTAAATAAATGAACCGGGGACAGGGGTAAGAAGGGAGGAAGAGAGAGAGGGGAGAGAGAGAGAGAGAGAGAGAGAGAGAGAGAGAGAGAGAGAGAGAGAGAGAGAGAGAACATGGAGATGAAATCGGGGCTGGAGAGATGGCTCAGTGATTAACAGCACTTACGGCTCTTGCAGAGAACCTGAGTTCCCTTTGGCCTCATGGCAGCTCACAACCATAACTCTAGGTCCAGGGGATCGAACACTTTTTTCGCCTCTGTGGGTACAAGGAACACACAAAGTGCATAATACATGCATGTAGGTAAAACCTTACAGATAAAATTTAAAAATTAAAATTAAAACATTTAAAAATGGAAAGAGACTATTGGGAGGGAAAGGATCATTGATGAGAGTAGAAAGAAGGCAAGAGAAGATATTAGGGGAGAATATGATTACAAACATGACAGACATGTACAAAGTGTCATAATAAAATATTAGTGAGTCATATTTATTTTTATGAGGAAGGGGAATGAGGAAAGCACATGTGCTTATTCATACACAATGTAATCATGTGTTATTAGACAATTTGGTCATGATTTTATAGAATCATAAAAAGTTAATAATTTGATTGACTACAGAGATGCTTAGTGTTATATACTTTTATGATATCTTTTTATGTACAGAAAAGCAATTTGTGAGATCATTAATTTTATGGCATATAAAATCTCATCAATAACCATAAAAAATTGTGTAATAAAAAATATAATTTGTCAGAGTTGCAATGTGTCTAACTGAAACAGCCATGGCTTCACCGGTAGGGGTATGTATAGACTTAAGGTCACCAATGTAACAGATGATAAATGGGCCAAAAAAGAAATCAGAGAAACATCACCCTTCACAATAGCCACAAATAACATAAAATACCTTGGGGTAATGCTAACCAAGCAAATGAAAGACCTATATAACAAGAACTTTAAAACTTTGGAGAAAGAAATTGAAGACACCAGAAAATGGAAAGATCTCCCATGCTCTTGAGTAGGTAGAATTAACATATTAAAAATGTCAATCTTACCAAAAGCAATCTTTTGCATTGAATAGATTCAATGCAATGCCCATCAAAATTCTTTATAGATCTTGGAAGAAGAATACTCAACTTCATATGGAAAACAAAAACCTCAGGATAGCCAAAACAGTTCTGTACAACAAAAGAACTTGTGGGGGCATCACAGTCCCAAACTTCAAACTCTACTATAGAGCTACTGTAATGAAAACAGACAGGAGTACAAATGGAATCTGATCAAAGAACTGGATTTTAATCCACCCACCTACAAAAGGTTGATTTTGACAAATAAACTAACAATATAAAATGGAAAATAGAACAGATATTCAAAAAATGGTGCTGGTATAACTGGATATCAACATGCAGGAGAATTCCAATAGATCCATATTTATAGCCATGCAAAACTCAAGTCCAAATGGATCAATGGCCTCAACATAAAACCAACCACATCGAACCTCACAGAAGAGAAAGTGGGAAGTTCACTAGAACACATTGGCATAGGAGACCACTTCCTAAATATAATCCCAGTAGCACAGACACTGGGAGCAACAATTAATAAATGGGACCTCTGGAAACTGAAAAGCTTCTGTAAAGCAAAGAACACAGTCAACAAGACAAAATGGCAGACTACAGATTGGGAAAAGATCTTCATCAACCCCACATCGGCCAGAGGACTGATCTCCAAAATATACAAAGAGCTCAAGAAATTTGACATAGAAAGAACAAATAATTCAATAAAAATGGGGTACAGACCTAAACAGAGAACTGTCAACATTAAAATCTCAAAGAGCTAAAAGACACTTAAGAAAATTATCAACACCCTTAGCCATCAGAGAAATGCAAATCAAAACAACTCTGAAATTCCATCTTATACCGTCAGAATGGCCAAGATCAAAAACACTAATGACAGCTTATGGTGGAGAGGTTGTGGGGTAAGGGGAACACTCCTCCATTGCTGGTGGGAGTGCACAATTGTATAGCTGCTTTGTAAATCAGTATTACAATTTCTTCGAAAATTAGGAACCAACTACCTCAAGACCCAGCAATACTGCTTTTGGGTATATATCCAAAAGACACTCAATCATACCACAAGGACATGTGCTCAACTATGTTCATAGCAGCATTCACTGTAATAACCAGAACCTGGAAACAACCTAGATGCCCCTCAATTGAAGAATGGATAAAAATTGTGGTACATTTACACAATAGATTAATACACAGTGGTGAAAAATAATGACATCTTGAAATTTGTTGGCAAATGGATGGATCTGGAAAAAAACATGTTGAGTGCTGTAAACCAAACCCAGAAAGACAAATATATATATCATGTATTCACTCATAAGTGACTCTTAGACATCAAGCAAAGAAAAACCAGCCTATAGGTCACAACCCGGGAGAGTAAACAACAAAGAGGACCCTAAGGGAGACGTACATGTCTATAGGAGGATAAGCAAGACAGGATCTCCTGAGTAAATTGGGAGGGTGGGGGTCTTAGGAGAGGTTAGAAGGGTAGAGGGGAGGAAGAGAAGAGAGTGGAGAATAATATATAGCTCAATAAAAACATAAAAATAGATCATCACTGTAAGGGAGGAGAGACCTGAATGCACACTCTGAATTATGACTCAAGAAAGCAAGAAGTTTGGGAGTGAAGGTTGTGTCGAGGGCACCCTGGGCTTGCTCCTGCTCTGCCTTTATCAAGAGGACAAGTCTCAAGTATTCATTCCACTTATCTGTGGGAATATCACAGTGCACACCTCCTTAGAAAAACAGCCATGGCTTTCGTAGCTTTCTGTTCTTTGCTCTCTGTCCCACACCTACACTGGGCCTATGACTCCAAGGACAGTAAACAAGGTGACCTCAGGTTTAAGGTGATGGTTGCTGGTATCAGAATAATTAGATTCTGAAGCTATGCTTTGCCTTCCAATGAGATTATAAAAGGAAGTCACATCGCAGAAAAGCATTTGCCCCACCTGCTGAACCCTGGTTCCTATCAGTTCTGCTTAGTCGCAGCTCTCCTGCAACTTTGCCCCGCCCACCATGCTCCTGCCTATAAATCTTAGGGTTCAAAGAATTGTCTAGGCAGAGCCCACAAATTCTGCCTCCTGCACACAGTGTATCCCATAGCAGCACAGACTCAGGCCTCAGAGTTGATTATGCCGTCCTGCAAACATCGTGGTTGGCTGATTGCTGGAGCCTGTGTGCTTCTGTTAATTGCTGTAGCCTGTGGGCTTGTGTTTCTTCTTCGCGCTCATGGTGAGAGTCCTTACGTGGGTGGTGGGGTCCAGAGTTGCCAATTTTGGCAGAGGCAGAGGCTGAGGCTGTGGTAGGGAAGGTAGCAAGGGAGGAGGAGCAGGCAGAGACGACAGAGTGGGAAAGTGGCCCCTGTAGCCCAGAGAGTCACTGGTGTCTGAGGACAGTCAATAGTACAGAGGGCTACTCTGCCAAGCCCTGGGCCTGAAAGTCAGAAGGAAGAGTGGTGGGGGCAGAGGGACAGATGGGCCATGTCCCCTTTCTGTATAGGGCTGTGCCTGTGACTGAAGCTCTTAGTGACCCATGGGTTAATAATAAAATTAATTGCACCTTCCTACTAGCATTGAACTCCAAATGGGTTGGTATCTGAGAGAGAAGCATCACGGTATACTCCAAACAATCCTGGGAAATTTTCCTGGCCCTCAGTCATACAGTTCTCCAGCCATACAACAGTTGCCCAGCTGAGAGGCCCATGTTCCCTTTTCCATTTTCTGACCTTTGGAAAAGGTACAACTTGGAGTCCGAGGCAAAGGGCATATGCTCTGTGCCTGCCAGAAAATCTTCCGGCTTATGAAAAGATGAGCCAGGAGGGTACTGTGCCCGGGGTTAGTGTGCAGCCCTGAGGCCTCCTACCCAAAGATGTCCAAGCTTGAGTCATGCTGACCTCCTGCCAGGCCTCCTCAATCAGATTTACCCTAAGGAGGCCATAATGGCTTCACACTGAGTCTTCCCTGCTGTTGTCCAGGTTCTGAGACATCACCAGGGACTCCTGGACGGGAAGATCTGCCCAACTCACTCTTGGCTTATTTGAGCATTCTCTTTGGATCCTGGGTTTAGAATCACTGATAACCATAAGAGGGCACAGAGTTGTACACCACCCAGGCTCATCCATGGGAGAGCAAGATAAGACAGGTGTGAGCTGGTGTAATGGCACACACCTGTAAATGGTGTTCTAGATGAGGCAGAGAAGGTAGAATGCTTTTCAGCTGCAAGCCAGCCTGGGCTACACGGCAAGAACAAGTCTGGTGGGGTGGTAAATGTAGAAATGTTAAAACAGAATACCACAGCAATTTTGGCTTCGTTAATATTCAGGAGAAGGAAAACATCTGGAAGTAAACTTGGTCAGCAATGCTTACCATAGCAAAGTCAGGAATTTAAAGCATCACATAAATGGTCAGATGGTAATCCAATCAATGGTGACTTTTGGTTTTAAGTATGGCATTGATGACATTAGTTTATTTACTTACAGGAAAATTTTTGCTACTTTTTCTTTCTTTTTTTACTTTTCATGGGCCCCCTTTTTGCACATACAGCCGTTATAAAGACACAGTAACTCTTGAGAAGGTGACACGTGTAATGAGAGATGTGTTATCCTTTCCCGACATGCCACTCAAAATCAGACTCTCTACTTAGCTGGGTGGTGATGGTGCATGCCTATAATCCCAGCACTTGGGAGGCAGAGCCAGGTGAATCTTTGTGAGTTCAAGGCCAGCCTACTCTACAAAGCAAGTTTTCAGACTGTCAGAGATTTTACACAGAGAAACCTTGTCTAGAAAAACCAGGAAAAAAAAGAGAGAAAAGAATCTCTCCTTAATAAACTTTAATGTTTCATTTTTAAATAAAAAGGAAAATGTATGCATAGTTTTTTTAATTTTTAACAAATTTATCACAAACCGTCCCTTTCTGGGCTGTTTTTCTGCCTCCTGACTGAAAGTACACTCACTCCAATAGGTGGGATTCCATGGAGAGCTTCTCTTGGGGGTGAAGCAGCCTGGCTGTAGCCTGACTCTTGGCAAACCAATTTCAGCAGGTTTTGCCTGTTGCTGTAGCACTGACTGATATTAGTGTCCCATGTCCTCAGTGATCTATACAAGCAGATATGGCTTGTGGCATATTGTCCTGCAGACAGTGTGTTCCTGGAGATAGGAGTGAGTTTTCAGCACTGGAAAGATTTTGGCAAATTGCTTTCTGGTCCCTGAGAGTGGTTGCTGCCTTGGCTATTTGTTACCACATCAAGTAGCACCAAATATGCCATCCATGTTTATCAGGTGTGGAAGATTTTTACTTTTTATGGAAATAGGACAGGTATAGTAGGAAACCACTTGTTCGTTCCTGGATACTCAGCCTCAATATAGCCACACAGAAACCATATTATTTGCAATACTGTTTGGCCAATAACTTAAGCATATTTCTAGCTAACTCATATCTTAAACTAACCCATTTCTATTACTCTGTGTATCACCATGTGGCAATGTCTTACCACCAAGGTCCAACTGGCATCTTGTGTTTTTCCCCTCTAGTGGCTCCATGGTGTCTCTTTGACTCTGCCTTCTTTCTCCCAGCATTCAGTTTAGCTTTCCCCACCTACCTCTATTCTGCCCTGGACATGCCGAAGACAGTCCTTTATTAACCAATGGTATTCACAGCATACTGAGGGGAATCCCACATCAGGGCAGGTCTGCCAAATTCTTCCTCATCGGAACATGGTGCTGTGGAGACAAGTTCCCAGGGAGGTGGGTACTTGAAAAAGGCTAAATTGAGGATAGCAAGAAGGACATAACATCTATAGTGTGAAGGTAGATGGTTGGGCAAACCCAACCTTGATACCGTATGTCACTTACAGGTGAAGACTCAGCCAACCCCATCAGGACTACCCACACAGGACAGGTGCGGGGGAGTCTTATCTACTTGAATGGCACCAAAGAGGGAGTCTACATCTTCCTGGGAATTCCCTTTGCCAAGCCACCTCTAGGAGAGCTGAGATTTGCACCTCCTGAGCCTCCTGAACCATGGAGTGGTGTGAGGGATGGGACGACCTACCCAGCCAGGTAAGTCCTCCTGAGACCCAGAAAATGCCAGGTCCTGAAATGGGCAGCAGCTCAGAACTCTGAGCCAGACTGCAGTGCTTTCTCCATCTCCTCCCCCATTGCGTTCTCTCTGTGATGGGATATGCTGCAGATGCCAGAGAAAGGCCAAAGTGGTGACGGCTCCTTAGCAAATCACACTGCACAATCACTGGACCAACCTATAGGTGTCCAGGAAGCATTGGCCAAGAGGCAGTTCCCTGAGAGTCTGGATATGAGGTGAAGGATGTCCCAGCACCCTGTTTATTAATGCAGCACCTATATGGGTACAGGACCCAATACCCAGGCCTTGGAAAGTACAAAAAGAAATGGTGTCATTACACACACCAATGGTTTTCACAGAAGTTCATGGAGATATCAGTATCCCATCATCAGGAAGAGTGGGATCTAAAGGCCCATCTGGCAGCCTCACTAGAAGTTTTCCCAAAGTCTGTGACATTTACCTTATTTGGAAGAGCTTTTGGAGTAGAACCTCATGTTATCAGGACATCATGGTGCCAGAAAAAGGGGTTTTGGTGGCTGAGAGAAAATATGTGCTAGGAGTCTGCTTTTAATTTTAATTACTGTACATCTCTTAGAATAACTGTCATTGTCTCCAGATGTCTACAAAATTTTGGAACAGTGGTTGCAGAAAATCTGGCAATGATAAAACGTAGCGTGCCTTCCATCTCGACATCTGAGGACTGCCTGTATCTCAACATCTACACACCAGCTCATGCCCATGAGGGCTCTAACCTGACTGTGAGTGGCAAGCCACACTCAGATCTGGGGGTGGGCATTTCTTCGGGATAATTAAAAGGGGCAAAATCGATGTGAGACTCTGATGAGAAACCATCCCTATCAAGTATCAAGGAAGCCCTCCCTGTCAGGTCCCCTGGAATCCTTCTCCGCCATGGCATGAAGCTGAACCTTAGGTATGGGACACAGTGACCTAAACACTCTGGGAAGTCAGTGGCTATGGCTCCATGATCAACTCAGGTTTCACACCACCTCCCAGAGGCCTGAGAGCTACATCCTGAGCTCTTGCAAATTTACTGGAATGGGCTCTCCATTGTGTCAATGATTTTTTTCTTGTTTTGAGAAAGGGTCTCTATATATAACCCTGACTGGCCTAGAACTCACTGTGCAGACAAGGCTGGCCTTAAACTCACAGAGATCTTTGATTTCTGCCTCCAGAGGTATGGTAATTTTTTTAATTGAAAATAGATCCTCTCTCATATAGTAACTCTTCTTTGAAAGTCTGTTATAATTCTTCGATAAAAGCCATCTGGCCCTGTGGGTTTTTTGTTTGTTTGTTTGTTTTATTTTTGTTTATTTTTTTTAGTTGAGAAACTTTTAATGACTACTTCTATTTCACTGGGGGTTATAGGTACATTTAAATTGTTTATCTGATTGTGATTTAACTTTGGTAAGTGATACCTATTGAGAAAATTATCCATTTCATTTAGATTTTCTAATTTGGTGTAGTACAGGTTTTAAAAGCATGTCCTTATGAATCTGAGGCTTTCCTTGGTGTCTGTTTTATGGCCCCTTTCAAATTTTATTAATTTGGTTATTCTGATTGTATTAATTTTGATTATCTCTCTGTGTATTTTAGCTAGTTTGGATAAGGGTTTGTCTATTTTGTTGATTTTCTCAAAAAAACACAACTCTTTGTTTTATTTAACTTTATTTTATGTGCATTGGTGTGAAGGTGTCAGATCCCCTGGAACTGGATTTTCAGACAGTTGTGAGCTGCCATGTGGGTGCAGGGAATTGAACCTGGGTCCTCAGGAAGAGCAGTCAGTGCTCTTAACCACTGAGCCATCTGTCCAGCCCCTCTTTGTTTTGTTTTTTTTATTTAAAAAATTTCCATCTCCTCCCCTCTTCTTCCCTCTTCTCTCCCCTCCCCTCCCCCCATATCCTCCCTCCCTCCCTTTTAAGGCCAAGGAGCCATCGGGGTTCCCTACTCTATGTTAAGACCAAGGTCCTCCCAACTCGCCCCAGATCCAGGAAGGTGATCAACCAAACTGAGATGGCTCCCACAGAGCCTGTCCATGCAGAATAGTCAAAGATCAGCGCCTTTGTCCTTGGCTTGTCTGTCAGCCTCCACCGTCGGCCACATTCAGAGAGTCTGCTTTGGTCTCATGTTCCATCAGATCCAATCCAACTGGAGTTGGTGATCTCCCGTTAGTTCTGTCCCACCGTCTCCATGGGTGAATGCACCCCTCACGGTCGTGACTATCTTTCTCATGTTCTCTCTCCTTCTGCTCCTCATCAGGACCTTGGGAGCTCAGTCCGGTGCTCCAATGTGGGGCTCAGTCATTTTCTTCATCTATCGCCAGGTGGAAGTTCTATGGTGATATGCAAGAAATTCATCAGTATGGCTATAGGAACTGGCTTTTTCAGGCTCCCTCTCCTCAGCTGCCTAAGGAACTAACTGGGGGCGTCTTCCTGGAAACCTGGGAACCCCTCTAGGGTCAAGTCTCTTGACAACCCTCAGGTGGCTCCCTAAATTAAGATATATGCTTCCCTGCTCCCATATCCACCCTTCCTGTATCCCAAGCATCCCATTCCTCCGAGCTCCCCCCATTCTCCCCTTCACGCTTTTCTCTCCCCATCTTCCTTTGGCCGCGTCTCGCCCAACCCTCAAGTTCCCAATTTTTGCCTGGCGATCGTGTCTACTTCCAATATCCAGGAGGATTACTATAACTTTTTTTGGGAGTTCAACTTCTTATTATCTTCTCAAGGGTCCCAAATTCTAGGCTCGATGTCCTTTAATTATGGCTAGAAACCGATTATGAGTGAATACATCCCATGTTCATCTTTTTGGGTCTGGGTTACCTCACTCAGAATACTGTTTTCTATTTCCATCCATTTGCATGCAAAATTCAATATGTCATTGTTTTTTACCTCTGAGTAGTATTCTAGCATGTATATAGTCCACAGTTTCTTCATCCATTCTTCCACTGAAGGGCATCTAGGTTGTTTCCAGGATCTGGCTATTACAAATAATGCTGCTATGAACATAGTTGAGCAAATGCTTTTGTAGTATGATTGGGCATCTCTTGGGTAGATTCCCAATAGTGGAATTGCTGGCTCCTGGGGTAGGTTGATCCCAAATTTCCTGAGAAACCGCCACAATGCTTTCCAAAGTGGTTGCACAAGTTTGTATTCCCACCAGCAATGGATGAGTGTACCCTTTACCCCACAACCTCTCCAGCAAAGGTTATCATTGGTGTTTTGGATTTTAGCCAATCTGACAGGTGTAAGATGATATCTCAAAGTTGTTTTGATTTGCATTTCCCTAATAGCTAAGGGGGTTGAGCATGACCTTAAGTGTCTTTTGGCCATTTGAACTTCTGTTGAAAATTCTCTGTTCAGTTCAGCGCCCCATTTTTTAATTGGGTTAATTAGCATTTTAAAGTCTAGTCTCTTGAGTTCCTTATATATTTTAGAGATCAGACCTTTGTCAGTTGCAGGGTTGGTGAAAATCTTTTCCCAGTCAGTAGGCTGCCTTTGTGTCTTAGTGACAATGTCCTTTGCTTTACAGAAGCTGCTCAGCTTCAGAAGGTCCCATTTATTCAATGTTGCCCTTAATGTCTGTGCAGCTGGGGTTATGCGTAGGAAACAGTCTCCTGTGCCCATTTGTTGTAGAGTACTTCCCACTTTCTCCTCTATCAAGCTCAATGTGTTCAGATTAATATTGAGGTCTTTAATCCATTTGGACTTGAGTTTTGTGCATGGTGATATGGATCTACTTTCATTCTTCTACAGGTTGACATCCAGTTATGCCAGCACCATTTGCTGAAGATGCCCTCCTTCTTCCATTGTGTACTTTTGGCTCCTTTATCAAAAATCAGGTGTTCGTAGGTTTGTGGTTTTAGATCCGGGTCTTCTATTCGATTCCATTGGTCAACTTCTCTGTTTTTATGCCAATACCAAGCTGTTTTCAATGCTGTAGTTCTGTAATAGAGTTTGAAGTCAGGGATGGTAATGCCTCCAGAAGTACCTTTATTGTATAAGATTTTTTTTGGCTATCCTGGGTTTCTTGTTTTTCCATATAAAGTTGATTATTGCCCTCTCAATATCTGTAAAGAATTTTGATGGGATCTTGATGGGGATTGCATTGAATCTACAGATTGCTTTTGGTAGAATTGCCATTTTTACTATGTTGATCCTCCCAATCCAAGAGCAGGGGAGATCCTTCCATTTTCTGGTATCCTCTTCAATTTCTTTCTTCAAAGACTTAAAGTTCTTGTCAAATAAATCCTTCACTTCCTTGGTTAGCGATACTCCCAGATATCTTATGCTATTTGTGGCTATTGTGAAAGGTGATACTTCTCTGATTTCCCTCTCTGCTTCCTTATCCTTTGTGTATAGGAGGGCGACTGATTTTTTGGAGTTGATCTTGTATCCTGCCACGTTACTGAAGGAGTTTATCAGCTGTAGGAGTTCTTTGGTGGAGTTTTTGGGGTCGCTTATGTATACTATCATATCATCTGCAAATAATGAAAATTTAACTTCTTCCTTTCCAAATCGAATCCCCTTGATTCCCTTATGTTGTCTTATTGCTATTGCTAGAACTTCAAGCACTATATTGAAGAGATAAGGAGAGAGTGGACAGCCTTGTCGTGTTCCTGAATTTAGTGGGATAGCCTTGAGTTTCTCTCCGTTTAATTTGATGTTAGCTGTCGGCTTGCTGTAAATAGCTTTTATTATATTTAGGAATGACCCTTGTATCCCTAATCTCTCCAAGACCTTTATCATAAAAGGGTGCTGAATTTTGTCAAATGCTTTTTCAGCATCTAATGAGATGACCATATGGTTTTTTTCCTTCAGTTTATTTATCTGATGGATTACATTGATAGATTTTCGTATGTTGAACCAGCCCTGCATCTCTGGGATGAAGCCTACTTGATCGTAATGGATAATTTTTCTAATGTGTTCTTGGATTCGGTTTGCCAGTATTTTATTGAGAATTTTTGCGTCAATGTTCATGAGTGAGATTGGCCTGTAATTCTCTTTCTTGGTTAAGTCTTTGTGTGGTTTAGGTATCAGGGTAACTGTAGCTTCATAGAAGGAATTTGGCAGTGACTCTTGTGTTTCTATATTATGAAATACCTTAAGGAGTATAGGTATTAGGTCTTCTTGGAAGTTCTGGTAGAATTCCGCATTGAAACCATCTGGTCCTGGGCTCTTTTTGCTAGGGAGGTTTCTGATAACAGTTTCTAATTCTTCGCGACTAACAGGACGATTTAGAGCATTTACCTGGTCCTGGTTTAACTTTGGTATATGGTATTTATTTAAAAAACTGTCCATTTCTTTTACATTTTCCAATTTTGTGGCATACAGGCTTTTGTAGTAAGATCTAATGATTCTCTGAATTTCCTCTGTGTCTGTGGTTATGTCCCCCTTTTCATTTCTGATCTTATTAATTTGTGTGTTCTCCCTCTGCCGTTTGATTAGTTTGGCTAAGGGTTTGTCAATCTTGTTGATTTTCTCCAAGAACCAGCTTCTTGTTTCATTGATTCTTTGGATTGTTTTCTGTGTTTCTATTTTGTTGATTTCTGCCCTGAGTTTGATTATTTCCAGTCTTCTACTTCTCCTAGGTGAGTCTGCTTCTTTTTTTTTCCAGAGCTTTCAGGTACGCTGTTAAGTCACCAATGAGTGCTTTCTCCGTTTTCTTTAAGTGGGCACTTAGTGCTATGAACTTTCCTCTTAGCACTGCTTTCATTGTGTCCCATAGGTTTGAGTATGTTGTATCTTGGTTTTCATTAAATTCAAGAAAGACTTTAATTTCTTTCTTTATTTCTTCCTTGATCCAGGTGTGGTTCAGTAGTTGACTGTTCAGTTTCCATGAGTTTGTGGGCTTTCTGGGGGTAGCATTGTTGTTGATTTCTAATTTTAATCCATGGTGATCCGATAAGACACAGGTGGTTACTAATATTTTTTTGTAACTGTGGAAGTTTGCTTTGCTACCAAGTATATGGTCAATTTTCGAAAAGGTTCCATGAGCCACAGAGAAGAAGGTATATTCTTTCCTATTTGGGTGGAATGTTCTATAGATGTCTGTTAAGTCCATTTGGTTCATTACCTCCATTAAGTCTTTCAATTCTCTGTTAGGTTTCTGTCTGATTGACCTGTCCATTGGTGAGAGAGGAGTGTTGAAGTCTCCAACTATTAGTGTGTGTGGTTTGATGGCTGCCTTGAGTTCTAGAAGTGTTTCTTTTACATAAGTGGGAGCTTTTATATTAGGGGCATAGATATTCAGGATTGAGACTTCATTCTGAAGGATTTTTCCTGTTATGCGTATAAAGTGTCCCTTTCCATTTCTTCTGATTGATTTTAGTTTGAAGCCAACTTTGTTGGAAATTAGTATGGCCACATACTTGTTTCTTAGGGCCATTTGCTTGATAAACCTTTTCCCAACCCTTTACTCTGAGTAGGTGTCTGTCTTTGTGGTTGAGGTGTGTTTCTTGTAAACAGCAAAATGTTAGATCCTGTTTTCGTATCCAGTCTCTTAGCCTGTGCCTTTTTATAGGTGAATTGAGTCCATTGATATTAAGTGATATTAATGACCAGTGGTTGTTAACTTCAGTCATTTTTTGTAGTAGAGTTTGTGTGTTTCCCTTCTTCTAGTTGTGCTGGTGAAGGGTCGCTGATGCCTGAGTTATTTTGGGCGTTGTTGGACTCCTTGGTTTGTGATTTTCCTTCTATTACTTTCTGCAAGGCTGGATTTGTGGCTATGTATTGTTTAAATCTGTTTTTGTCCTGGAATATCTTGTTTTCTCCATCAATGGTGAATGCAAGTTTTTCTGGGTAGAGTAGTCTAGGCTTGCATCCATGTTCCCTTAGTGTCTATAGCACATCTATCCAATCTCTTCTGGCTTTCATGGTTTCCATTGAGAAATCAGGTGTAATTCTGATAGGTTTCCCTTTATATGTTACTTGACCTTTTTCCTTTGCATCTCTTAATATCTGTTCTTTATTCTGTATGTTTTGTGTTTTGATTATTATATGGCGTGGGGATGCTTTCTTTTGATCCAGTCTATTTGGTGTTCTGTAGGCTTCTTGTACCTTCATAGGAACATCCTTCTTTAGGTTGGGGAAGTTTTCTTCTATAATTTTGTTGAATATGTTTTCTGGGCCTTTGAGTTGTAATTCTTCTCCTTCTTCTACCCCAATTATTCTTAGGTTTGGTCTTTTCATGGTGTCCCAGATTTCCTGGATATTTTGTGTTAAGAATTTGTTAGATTTGTTTAGTTCTTTAATCTGTGAATTTATTTCCTCTGTAGTATCTTCAGAGTCCAAGATTCTTTCTTCCATCTCTTGTATTCGGTTGGAAATACTTGTCTCTGAAGTTTCTGTTCGTTTACTCAGAGTTTCCATTTCCAGTCTTCCCTCAGATTGTGTTTTCTTCAATACCTCCATTTCATTTATCAGGTCTTGTACAGTTTCCCTTACTTGTTTGATTTCTTTTTCTTGTTTTTCTTGTTTTTCTTGGGTATCTTTGAGAGATTTTTTTATTTCGTCTACCTTTTAGTTTGTCATCTCCATTTCTTTATGGCAGTTTTTTACCTCCTGTTTAAGGTCCTCTATTATTTTCATAAAGTACTGTTTAAGGTCGGTTTCTTCTATATCTTCTGGGGTAGGGTGTTCAATTCTTGTTGTTTTGGGATGTCTGGATTCTGGTGATGTCATGTTGCCTTTCATGTTGTTGGAGGAGCTCCTGCATTGGCGCCTGCCCATCTCTTCCTTCAAAAGGAGCCGGGAGGCGCTTGGTGTCCTAGACCAATCTTTGCTGTGACTGAAACTGGTTGGATCTCCCCAGTGCCAGAGGAGGACCTATTCCTTGCGTCACAATCTGAAGAAGCCCGCACTCCCTTGCAGTAATCCTCAGACCTGCCTGGAGGCCAGAGTCTGACCCCTTTGGTAGGATGGCCTTAGTACAGGAGCAGGACACCTGAAAACACTAGGGAAGGCTTGGGAGAGGCAGGGATGTGAGAAACAAAGACAAGCCTGCAGAGGGAGCTGGGGGGAGGGGGTCTGTGCTCTCTTCCAGGGCAGGTGGCCCCAGGGTCCGCATTCACTCACCAGTTCAGATGGAATGTCAGGGCACAGGATCAGGGATTCCAGGCAGCCCAGGGACGCTGCCCGGACAAAAGGGCCAAGGTGGGGGCAGGGCGGGATGGAATATCACACAGTGAACCTGGCAGCACAATCTGAAGGAGCCCGCACCCCTCCGCAGGAATCCTCAGACCTGCCTGGAGGCCAGAGTCTGACCCCTTTGGGTGGATGGCCTTAGTACAGGAGCAGGACACCTGCAAACACTAGGGAAGGCTTGGGAGAGGCAGGGTCTTGAGAAACAGAGACAAGCCTGCAGAGGGAGCTCCCTAATTCTTTGTTTTATTGGTTCTTTGTACTGTTCTCTATGTTTGTATTTTATTGATCTCTGCAGTTTGATTATCTCCTGCTCTCTTTTCCTCTTAGGTGCACTTACTTCTTTTTGTTCTAGAACTTTCAGGTGTGCTGTTAAGTTGCTAGTATGAGCACTCTCCAATTTTTTTTTTAATGTGGGCACTTAATGCTGTAAATTTTCCTTTTAGCACAACTTTTATTGTGTTTCCTAAGTTTGGGTGCGCTGTGTATTCATTTTCATTGAATTCTAGAAAGTGTTTAATTCCTTTCTTTATTTCTGTCTTGACCCATTTTTCATTCAGTAAGAAGTGGCTCAGTTTCCTTGAGTTTGTAAGCTTTCTGTTGTTTCTGTTCTTGTTGATATCCTGCTTTGGTTTGCAGTTGTCTGATAGGATGCAGGGAATTGCCTCAATTTTCTTATATCTGTTGAGACTTGCTTTGTGACCAACTAAGTGGTGAATTTTGAAAAAGTTTCTGTGAGGTGCTGAGAAGGTATATTCTTTTGTGTTTGGGTGGAATGTTCTGTAAATATCTGTTTTTTATTTTTTATTAGATTATTTTTAGAAAACTACCAATCCAAATTCCCCCTCCCTCCCTCCCTCCCATTCCCTTCACACACCTTCTCACCCCATCCCCTCTAATCTTAAGAGAAGGTAGGGCACTTTGCTTTGTGTCCCTCTTTCCTACATCTATGCTGAGCAAGATATACATCCAAAGGGAATAGGATCCCAAAAGGCCAGTGCATGCAGTAGAGACAAATCCCAGTGCCTCTGCGAGTGGCCCCTCAGTCTGCCCCAGCCATATTCACATTCAGAGGGACTAGTTGGTTCCTATGCTTGTTCCTTCCCAACCAGCTGGAGTTGGTGAGCTCCCATTAGCTCAGGTAAACTGTTTTAGAGGATGAACCCTTTATGATCTTGACCTCTTTACTCATATTCTCATTCTTTCTACTCTTCAACTGGACCTTGGGAGCTCAGTCCAGTGCTCTGATGTGGGACTCTGACTCTGTTTTCATCTCTTGTTGGATGAAGGTTCTATGGTGATATTTAAGATAGTCATCAGTCTGACTACAGGGTAAGGCCAGTTCGGGCATCCTTGTCTCTATTGCTTAGGGTCTTAGCTAGGGTCATCCTTGTGAATACTGGGGAATTTTTCTAGAGCCATGTTTCTTGCTAACCCCCAAATGGCTCCCTCGTTCAAGATATCTCTTTCCTTGTTCTCATATCTGTGTATCCCGACTATCCCATTCCCTCAAGTTCTCTTCACCTTCTCTCCTTCCTTCTACCCCCTGCTCCCATGCTCCCAATTTTGTCAGGCGATCTTGTCTGTTTCCAATTTCCAGGTGGGTTTATATATGTTTTTCTTTGGGTTCATCTTATTACTTAGCCTCTCTAGGATCATGAACTATAGGCCCAATGTCCTTTGTTTATGGCTAGAATCCACTTATGAGTGAGTACATACCATATTTATTTTTGGGGGTCTGGGTTACCTCACTCAGGGTAATGTTTTCTAATTCCATCCATTTGCATGCAAAATTCAAGAAGTCATTATTTTTTATGTGAGGCAAGTGTACTTGGCTTTTTTCCCCTCATTTTTTTATTAAAAATTTCCATCTCCTCCCCTCCTCCTCCCCCTTCCCTCCCCTCCCTTCCACCCATACCCCCACTCTGCCTCTCTCCAAGCCAAAGAGCCATCAGGGTTCCCTTCACTATGTTAAGTCCAAGGTCCTCCCAGCTCCCCCTAAGTCCAGGAAGGTGAGCAACCAAACTGACAAGGCTCACAGTGAGCCCGTCCATGCTGTAGAGTTCATGCTCATCGCCGTTGTCCTTGGTTTCTCAGTCCTCCTCTAGGGTTGGCAGAAACTTGACTCTAGAGGGGTTCCCAGGTGTCCAAGAAGTCATTATTTTTTACTGCCAAGTAGTACTCTAATGTGTAGATGTGCCACACTTTCTTTATCCATTCTTCAGCTGAGGGGCATCTAGGTTGTTTCCAGGTTCTGGCTATTACAAATAAGGCTGCTATGAACATAGTTGAGCAAATGCTTTTGTAGTATGATTGAGCATCCTTTGGGTATACTCTCAAGAGTGGTATTGTGGATCCTGAGGTAGGTTGATCTCCAATTTTCTGAGAAACCACCATACTGATTTCCAAAGTGGTTGCACAAGTTTGCATTCCCTCCAGCAATGGATGAGTGTTGCTCTTGCTCCACATCCTCTCCAGCTTAAGCTATCATTGGTGTTTTTGATCTTAGCCATTCTGACAGGTGTAAGATGGTATCTCAGAGTTGTTTTGATTTGCATTTACCTGGTAGCTAAGGAAGTTGAACATGTCCTTAAGTACCTTTTGGCCATTTGAAATTCTTCTGTTGAGAATTCTCTGTTTAGTTCAGTGCACCACTTTTTCATTGAGTTATTTAGAATTTTACTGTCTAATTTCTTGAGTTCTTTATATATTTTGGAGATCAGTCCTTTGTCTTATGTGGGGTTAGGGAAAATCTTTTTCCATTCAGTAGGCTGCCTTTTGTCTTATTGACTGTGTCCTTTGCTTTACAGAAACTTCTCAGTTTCGGGAGGTCCCACTTTATTTATTGTTGCTCTTAGTGTCTGTGCTGTTGTGGTTATATGTACAAAATGGTCTCCTGTGCCAATGCATTGAAGACTACTTCCACTTTCTCTTCTGTCAGGTTCAGTGTGGTTGAATTTATGTTGAGGTCTTTCATCCATTTAGACTTGAGTTTCATGCATGGAGATAGATATGAATCTATTTTCATTCTTCTACAGGTTGAATTCTTCTACAGTTATGCCAGCACCCATCATTGAAGATGCTTTCTTTTTTCCATTGTGTAATTTTAGCTTCTTTGTCAAAAATCCAGTCTTCATAGGTGTGTGTATATATCTGGGTCTTCAGTTCCATTCCATTGGTAAATGTTTTTATGCCAATACCAAGCTGTTTTCATTACTGTAGTTCTGTAATATAGCCTGATGTCAGGGATAGTAATGCCTCCAGAAGTTCCTTTATTGTTCAAGATTGTTTAGGCTATCCTGGTTTTTTTGTTTTTCCATATGAAGTTGATTATTGTTCTTTCCAGATCTGTGAAGAATTGTGTTGGGATTTTGATAGGGATTGCATTGATTCTATAGATTGCTTTTGGTATGATTGCCATTTTTACTATGTTGATCCTTCTTCCTATCCAAGAGCATGGGAGATTTTTCCATTTTCTTGTATCTTCTTAAATTTCTTTCTTCAAAGACTTAAAGTTCTTGTCAAATAGGTCTTACACTTCCTTGGTTAGTATTACCCCAAGATACTTTGTGCTATTTGTGGCTATTGTGAAAGGTGATGTTTCTCTGATTTCCCTCTCAGCTTCTTTATCATTTGTGTATAGGAGGGCTACTGATTTTTTGAGTTGATCTTGCATCCTACCACATCACTAAAAGTATTTATCAGATGTAGGAGTTCTCTGGTAGAGTTTTTGGGGTCACTTATGTACACTATCATATCATCTTCAAATAATGAAAGTTTGACTTCTTTCTTTCCAATTTGAATCCCCTTGATCTCCTTTTATTTTCTTATTGTTATTGCTAAAACTTCAAGAACTATGTTGAAGAGATATGGAGAGAGTGGACAATCTTGTCTTGTTCCTGATTTTAGTGGAATCACTATGAGTTTCTCACCATTTAATTTGATGTTAGCTGTCAGTTTGCTATATATTGCTTTTATTATATTTAGATATCATTGTATCCTTGATCTCTCCAAGACCTTTATCATGAAGGGGCATTGGATTTTGTTTCTTAGAGTCTCCAGCACTTCTATCCAAGACCTTCTGTCTTTTAGAGTCTCCAATGAGAAGTCAGGTGTAAATCTAATAGGTCTGCCTTATATGTTACTTGATCTTTCTCCCTTGAAGTTTTTAATATTCTTCCTTTGTTCTGTACATTTAGTGTTTTGATTATTATGTGGTGAAGGGCCTTTTCTGGTCCAATTTATTTGGTGTTCTGTTTGCCTTTTGTACCTATGTAGGCATTTCCTTCTTTAAGTTAGGAAAATTTTTTTCTATGATTTAGTTGAAGATATTTTCTAGACCTTTGAACTATTTGGCATTCTTCTCCTTCCTCTATTCCTATTATTCATAGATTTGTTCTTTTCACAGTGTCCCAGATTTCTTGGATGTTTTATGTCAAAAATTTTTCAGATTTACATTTTCTATGGGCAATGTATTAATTTCTTCTATCATATCTTCAAAGTCTGAGATTCTCTCTTCCATCTCTTGTATTCTGTTGGTGAAGTTTGCCTCTGTAGTTCCTGCTCACATTCCTCACCTTTTCATTTCCAGGATTCCCTCAGTTTGCGTTTTCTTTATTGTTTCTATATCCATTTTCAGGTCTTGAACAGTTTTATTTTTTTCCTTCTAATGTTTTTATTTTCTTCACTTTCTTTAAAGGATTTATTCATTTGCTCTTTAAGGACCTCTTTCATCTTCATATTAAGATCTTTTTCAGCTCTGTTGGAATATTTAAAGCCTGCTGTGGTAGGATAGCTGGGTTCTGTTGGAGACACATTGCCCTGGCTGTTATTTATTGTGTTCTTGTGCTGGCATCTACGTATCTGGGTTTGGGGTGGTTATAGGTCTAGGTGTTGATTTCTGGGTTTCTCTTTGTTTTCGGGAGTTTAGTTACTTAATTTCTGTTTCCTCTCTGGATTTTTAGAAAATGTGCTGCCTGCTCAGCCGGTGTGTTCACTGGGAATGCTGGGGGGAGAGGGTCTGTTGCAGTGCTAGAGGCCACCCTGAGAATTGAGTCTGTGGGAACACAGAGTGTGAAAGGTCCACAGGCAGCCTACCTGGTTTCAGAGCTCTGGTATTAAAGGTATACATCACCATGACCAGCTATGTGCCAATTATTTTTTAACAATCAGGAGAATCACTGATGAATATACCTCTTTTCATCCCATTTCGTAAGTGTCTGAGAGTAGGGGGATGTTATTACTCCATATTTAGAGCCATTAATTCAGGCTTGGGTCCTTAGAGAAGGAGAGAGATTAGCAAGTATCCTGATGGTACTAGAGCCCTGTCTGTGGTCCAGGTGAGGATGTCCTAAGGAGTTTTGTCTGCATGTCTAAGTACACTGAACCAAAGCATTAGGTAAAGTAGAAGACACCCCAGGTGGAGCTTGAGCTGAGTGGGAACCTCCTGGTATCTGACTTGATTTCCACAGGTAATGGTGTGGATCCATGGTGGTGCACTGGTTGGGGGTATGGCTTCCGCGTACGATGGATCCATGCTGGCAGCCAGGGAGAATGTGGTGGTGGTCACTATCCAGTACCGCCTGGGTGTTCTGGGCTTCTTCAGGTGAGTCTGGGGCTGGCCTGCACTGTGCAGTAGGGGATGAAGAGGAATAAGACAGCCCTGTGATTCCTTCTCTGCATCTTCTCAGCACTGGAGACCAGCACGCCAGAGGAAACTGGGGCTATCTGGACCAAGTGGCCGCCCTGCGCTGGGTCCAGCAGAACATCGCCTACTTTGGAGGCAACCCTGACCTTGTCACCATCTTTGGAGAGTCTGCAGGTGGCACAAGTGTGTCTTCACAAGTTGTGTCCCCCATGTCCAAAGGACTCTTCCACAGAGCCATCATGGAGAGTGGGGTGGCCCTGCTGCCTGACCTTATCTCTAACACCTCTGAGGTGGTCTACACAGTGAGTCACTTCAGCCATTGATGACCCTGCAGCCTCAGCCTCCACCCTCTAGTACTCTGGAAGTTTTCTCAATTGGGAAAACAAGGAGTGTGGGAATAGCTTTTTTCAGTACTTTCTGAGAGATTCGAGGGTTAGAGTTCACTTCTTTCTATACATGCTGGGTGTAATGACCATGTAAAAGTACCTTGTAGAGTCCATCATGTTCAGAAACAAATACGTATGTGATGACAATATGCCTCAATAGGTAACAACATAAGGACCGGAGTTCAAATTCCCCCAGAAACCACAAAAAGCTGCATGCAGCAACAAGTGTGTGATCCTGGTATTCATAGGATAAGATAGGAGGCAGAGACCAGAAAATCCCTGAAAGGTCACAAATAAGATAAACTCTTGTAGGCAGGAAGAAGTAATAAAAGATCATTTCTCAAACAAGATGGGAAGTGAGGAGTAGCAACCAAATGTTGTCCTTCAAAATTTGCAAGGAAACCATGGTACAGGCATTCCTGAAGTCACACATGCTCATGAACAAACACATGTGGCTTCCTTTTTAAAGTCTTTAGGTAGAATGACCACTCTGGCTGTCACATTTGAACAACAAGAAAATGGGAATTCCATACTCACTCCATTTCACCAGCACAACGTGTGATGTGATATTTGGGCACAATGCCAATCAACCGGGATTGGGAAAACTCTTCTACTTGCCTGAAAGGAGGAATCAACTCCTGCCTGATCCCTTTACAGAAAGTGGCCAGCTTATCTGGTTGTGAGACTGCGAACTCAGAGACCCTGGTGCACTGTCTGAGAAACAAGAGTGAAGAGGAGATTCTGGCTATTAACAAGGTTGGGAGAGTCGTGTGACTTGGAGGACCTCGTCAGTGGGATATGGGAGAGTCAGTCCTTACTACTCCAAACAAATTACCTTTGCTCCATGGTTTGGCATCTTCTTAATCACGTGTGTAAAATAAATATTAAATATCCTAATATATGTAGAATCTCTGTCAGGGGTGAAGAAACATCCTGAGACAATTAAATGGGGGCAGGGACAATGGTTAGAATTTCTCAGTGGACATCAGTGATGCGGCGAAGATTGGAAATAACCAAAAATAGTCCTTTTATAATTACTCAATTTTAATACAAGGGGAGATAAGGGAACTTACAGAACCAAGGGTCCAGCGGAGCCGAAGGTGAGCGCGGGGCAGCGCAAAGAACGGGGGGCCTTCCGGCTCCCCAATCCTATTTAAGGGGAATGCTACCCCGCTGGAGCAGCCACGCCCCTGAACGCAGGGATTGGGCCAGCTGCCCCAACACATCAGAATTGACCTTCATCACTGACCTTGGATGTCCCTCAGGTCTTCACTCATATCCCTGCTGTGGTGGATGGAGAGTTCCTACCCAAGCATCCCCAAGAGTTGTTGACTGCTGTGGATTTTCACCCTGTCCCCAGCATCATTGGTGTCAACAATGATGAATTTGGCTGGGGTCTCCCTATGGTGAGGCACAGTTCCAATTCTCTGAAAATCTGGGGACTCATAAGGTGAGCAGTGAAAACTTAATCCATATCCAGCTGACCTTATAATGAAAACTGTCCTCTCTCTCTCTCTCTTGCAGATGTTGGGTGCTGATCAAATAATAAAGGGCATAACCAGAGAGACCCTGCCGGCTATCCTGAAGAACACAACAACACAGATGGTAAGCCACCTTGAGTACTGCCTCCAATAGACAGAGCCACTATGTATCCTTCCAGACAGCATGCCTACAAACAAAGATGTGTGTGTGTATGGTTCGTGGATGGCTCACTTCAGAACCTATGCCTTTCCCTCTACACCATGTCTTATCCCTGGCCACATTCTCCACACTGAGGCTGCTGCTATCAAAACAAGAACCTGCCTAAACTCATTCTTCCTGATTCTCTGCTATAGATGATACCTCCTGAGTGTAGTGACCTGCTAATGGAAGAGTATATGAACAACACTGAAGATGCCCAGACCCTCCAAATACAGTACAAGGAAATGGTAGCAGATTATTTGTTCGTGATTCCTGCACTCCAAGTAGCAAAGTTTCAACGTGAGTATATCTGTGATGAGGCCTAGTGGGGAGGAGCTCAGAGCCATGGGTCCCACATGAGCTTAATAGTGCCCAGGTCCCCACTCATGTCTGGATCACATCTCTGGTACCAAACTCCTGGGACCATTACTTTGGTATGTCTTCATTCTAGTGTAAGAGAGGGGAGTTATATCTTATCCAGATACAAACAATGAAACAGGTTGCTGATGCTCCATTGATCTGCCAAAACTACTCAGCTGGGAAGGCCAGGGTCACTGTTGAGCCAAAGGCTTTCCCATAACTAATGTTTCAGCCTAGGGCCATCCATTTGACAATTATAATATCAGATAACTGTTTACCGACTTATCACTAAGGGTTAGGCAGGAAAGTTACAGGTGAGAGAATAGTATGTAACCATGTGTTCTTACCTCTAGGTTCTCTTGCCCCTGTCTATTTTTATGAATTCTGTCATGTGCCCAGCTATGTCAAAGATGTGAGGCCACCCCATGTGAAAGTCGATCATGGTGATGAGATGGCTTTTGTTTTTGGGTCCTCGCCCTTGGACATGACACGTGAGTCTTCCTTGTGTTTCATGAGCTTGATGGGGTCACAGGTGGGTACCTGATGGGTAACTGAGCTCTCAGTCAAGCCAAGAAAATCAAGGCTCTGGGAGAGGACATAATCAAGTAAGTACCCTTTCCAACCTCAAAAAACAATACCCAGATTAGAATCTGGACCCTTTCAAATATAATCTATTGCCTTAGTTACTTTTTTATTACTGCAATGAGATACTATGATCAAGTCATCTTATAGAAGAAAGAGTTTATTGGGACTTACAGGTTCAAAGGGTTAGTTAGAGTCTATGACCATCAAGGATGGGAGATTAGCAGCATGCAGGCAGGCAAGGCACTGGAAAAGTAGCTAACTAAAGCTTACATTCTGATCTACAAACACAAGGCAGAGAGAGCGCTAACCGGACCTGACTGGACTTTTAAACCTCAAAGCCAACTTCCAGTGATACACCTCCTCCAACAAGGCCATTCCTCCTAATTCTTCCCAAACAATTTCACTAACTGGGGACCAAGCATTCAAATATATGAATCTATAGTTTTTTTAGCCACCACACCTATGTTAGATGGAATGAGGACACACTGAGCAGAACTGAACCTGGAGACAGTCAATTAGAGGTGTTCGTGGTTCTTGGATAAGCTGGTGAAGTGGGGAGGGAAAGAGGCCTAGAGTTCAAGAAAGGTCAGGCTACAGGAAGGATGGTGATTGAGGAGCATGAATAGGCAGCTGCATGGGGGTGGCTGGGACCTGAACCTCTGTCTTCCCCATAGCTACAGCTGTCTTCACTGAGGAGGAGGAGCTGCTGAGCAGGACAATGATGAAGTACTGGACCAACTTTGCACGACATGGGTAAGAGCACACCCCTCCCTCAACCTCCTCAGTGGTGGGTCACTATCTAGGGTTCCATTGGTGGTTGATGACCTCATTAGCATGCATGGATAACTCTTCACACGATAGAGTCCTCCTCACCCCAGGGCACACTTTGGTACATCGTACATATTGGTTACTGGTCATACTGCAGTGACCTGACAGGAGCTATGATATTGTTCTTTAGATTTTGCCTCTGAGAGGGAGACCCAAAATTGTCCAGGTAGTCTTGCCCCACATGGAGCAGACACTAGTAGGTGACACTTGTATCCCTGTATAAGGACACGTGGCTCATCAGTCCCCTCAACCATTGACACAATTAGTCTACTACCCTGACACAAACTGGGGGATCACAAATTGTATGAGCATGACCTTACCATTCCCTGCTGGGTGATATATCTTCAGGAATCCCAACAGCGAGGGTCTACCCAACTGGCCCATGATGGACAATGAGCAGTACCTGCAGCTGGACCTCCAGCCTGCTGTGGGCCAAGCCCTGAAGGCCAGAAGGCTGCAGTTCTGGACCCAGACTCTGCCTGAGAAGATCCAGGAGCTAAAGGGGTCTCAGAATAATCACAAGGAGTAGTACTCTGTGAGAGGAATGGTGCGAAGGGCTGAATACACATGGGGTCAGCCTAACCTTCTTAGAGAATCCCGGTTAGAGTCTAACGGTCACATCACCATCCCTTACCTCTCCAATTGTCCATTCGGTCTGCATGTACGACAAACCCTTGGTGTGTCACTCGTTCCTCAACATGCTGGGACACCTTGTATGAGACTCAGTGAATGCTCCCATGACTGTAGATGTGTGACCCCTAGGTGCCCCAATCTTCTTTCACTGTCCCCTGGGACAAGGCCCTTTCCTTCCCTTCCTTTCTTCGTCTGCTCGCATCCCCTCTCCTCTTCTCCAAGCCCCAGACAGTCTTCAAATAAAAGAGAAGCTTTGGAAATATTTATTATATGGGAGTGGACTGTGTCAAAATCCTATGTTCTCTCAGCAAGTCTCATGTCTTCTTATTTGTAAGTGGCCAATAAAGAAACCTAATAGCCAAAGTCCTACCTATTGTTTTCATGTGTTCAGTCAGGTTGTTGTTCCAAAATTTCACAAATTGCAAGCTGAGCTCTGTAATAGGTATCTGTGGGTCCTGCTATTCAGAGACCTAGACAGAAAGATTATATGATTCCCACAGTTTCAGGTCAGCCTGAGCAACATAGTAAGATCAACATCTCTAAACAAATTATAATCTGGATAACATACAAATAGCAAGAAATTGTGTACATGTTTATAAATCAAGAAATCCAAGGTCAAATGCCATCAGATTTGCTCTGTGGTGAGAGTTAGGCCTCTGGCTCAAAAGAAATCCCACTGCACCCTCATCAGATAGAACGAGCAAACAATGACACTCTTAGATCTTCCCAGAGTCATAACTCTTAATAACATTGGATTAGAAATTAGTTTTTGGCAAATAAATTTGATCCCATGGCTTTCAGACTATATCTCATAAAGGTCTCTGACATCTGTCACAAAGGATGCCAAGTCATGAGAAAAAAAAAACTCTAAGCATTTCCCCTGTATATGAAATTTCACAAATGCCTGCAGAAGCAGAACTAGGCATGTTCATGTGATTTTTTATCTAGTTCAGGAGTTAGGGAGTTGATCAGAACTACATGGGTTTCTCAGTGCCCCATTTTCTGAAGTTTGATCTTTGGATCAGGAGTTCTGCAGGCAGTGTGAAGCCCACCCTTGCTTGAGTCTGTCACCTCTGTGAAAATGATTGTCCAATGGGTGTGTCCTGAAAATGTGATGGCATCAGAAGAGACCTTTGTCCCTGGCACCCTGAGCAAGCTTCTCCTTGTATGGAGTTGTCTTCCTGCCCTTTATGGATCCTCCAGAAGCCTCTTGACTTCCTGGTCATCCCCTAATCGTCTTGATAGTCCGTGTGGCTGATTTCCTTAAATGTTTCAACCCCAGCAGTACAAAGTCTCCCGCACTTTGACCCTTACAAAGGTGCCAAATTTTGCTCTGTCTGTACTTTTGCTCCCCCGAGCACTTTCTCTTTCATTAAGGAGTGGTGAGTGCCTCGTGTCCTGCAGGCCCTAGGACCTCCCCATTCCTCTACCTCTCACCATCTCGCCCTACCTGGGCCAGTTCTCCAGGGCAAAGTCCCCCTTTCCCAGCCACTGCACTGAATACAAATCAAAATGCACCATGACCTTTGGGTTGAAAACTGATTTAATGTTGCCTGCTCAGGAAACAGATGAGGCTGATTTTGAGCCTTGATTAAGAAACTGAGCAGAGGGATGCTTTCATTGGGGCCTTAATGCATTGTTGGGCTCCTGGTGAGACCAGTAGTTGGCTACACCTCACCAGGCAGTCAGGTTGGGGCTTCAACCCTGAAAGCTTTCATTGCTGTAAGCTTGGTATCTGCTGATAACCAGTGGCCCAAATCAGTGGAAGACTTTCCTGGTTCCTTGAAGGAAAATCAGAGGCAGACAGCCAACAGTGTGCTGACTGGCAGCCCATGCTGCTGCCCCCGTATTCCCCTCCTCTTTGCAAAGCCCTTTTAAACCCTAAGCAAAAGCAGGACAATGTAAACCAATCTTTGGGTCCCTCTGTCGGGTGGGATCCTGGTGACCGTTGATCTTGTTTGGAATCATCGTGCCTTGCACCCCCCCCTCGCTCTCAGACGCTCCCCTTTCCCTGAAGATAAACTCTGTAACTTTCACCCTCACTTGGTGTCTGTGGGGCTTCATTTGCCACATTTGTGAGACGTGAACCAGCACTGGCTTCTGGTATCGGGAGCTCGTGTGACTGATTGTTCAGCACCTTTCCCCCAATACCAAGCCTTCAAGTGTTCTGATGAGACTCTGTTGCAGGGAAGGTCAGCACTGAGTCTCACTACTGTAAACCCTCTGCCATGTGACTCTCATTTCTCTGAATAAACAGGACAGTTCACCAACAGCAATCTCGGGGTACTTTTTAGACTTTCAGTAATTACTATGGGCTAGTGACCCACAAGTTCGTGTTTGCCCGTAGCTAGAGGACTATTTTGAAGGCTGTGGGTCCTTTAGGAGATAGGGCCTAACTGGAAGAATTACTAGGGGCAGGTGTGCTCCTCTATTGCAATGCAGATATTTCCTGAACCTTTATTTTATTCGGATCATTGTTGTTATTATTATTATTACCACTATAGTTTGCACATTTGGATGTTGTTGGTGGACACACAATCTTCCTGTATAACCCATGCTGTAACCAAACTCAGGATCCACCTGTTTCAACCTCCCAAGCTGTGAGATTACTTATGTTAGTCAACATATCTGCTCTCACTAGAATTGTATTTTTTCATTTTATTCTCTCTCTGTCTCTCCCTGTCTCTCTCTGTCTCTCTGTCTCTCTCTGTGTCTCTGTGTGTGTGTGTTTGTGTTTGTGAGTGCACACACGCATGCACAAACACACATGCACACTTGCGCTCACGTGCCATGGCACACAGGTGGAAGACAGAGGAAAACTTTTGAGAGTCAGTTCTCCCCTCCTACTGTGTGGATTCCAGGGATCAAGCTCAGCTCATCAGTCCCTGTGGCAGCGTCCTTACCCACTGAGCCATCTCTCTGGCCCTTCCCGCAGACTCTTAACGTCTGCTTCCATCTTTCTCTGAATCTCCATCTCAGTCTTTCCATACTCTGACTCTGCGTGCGTGCTTCTGTTTCTCTCTCTATTCCTCCAGGTTCTGTGGGTCTAAGTTTGCCATCATCTACCGAATATACTCAAAAATGCTCTAGTTTCTTCTTCATTCAATAATATATTTATATAAATGTGTGTGCATGCATGTGTATGCGCATGTGTGTAGACACACATACATAAATGTCCCTGAGACCAAGGAAGAATCCATAGGGATTTTCAGACCATGACTATGAGGGTTAAGGGACAAGGGCAGGGACAAGTCCAGAAACTACAGAGGAGTTTTCAGGATTAAGGGAAGAGTTGCAGTTTCATGTATTTGCTCTCCCAGGTCCCTTCATCCCATAATAGGTGTGTTCACTCTCTAATGAGGGCCATTGAAGGTGTGTCACTTCAGAGAAGCCCGTCTGTCATCTCCAGTTACAGCTTCCAGCTCTGCCCTTTCATCCCCAATGTCGTGTTTGGACAAGTGACTGTCATGGCAATGAACTCTGTGACGGCAGATTTCAGGTTCAGGTCATTGTATCTAAGGGGCTACAGATGACACATAGCACCTTCAGAGGAGGCCACAGGAACGCAGAACGTGAGAAAGGGATTGCGTTTCCTATCTCCTGATTATGGCTTTCACAAGCTCAGCTGCTCAGTGCTGCTCTCCTTCAGCACCCACTTCCCAGGCCCCGCCCAGGGCCCCGCCCACACTCTGCTGGGTCCAAACTCCAGCTCTGGTCCTCGGGTGCCTTCTGGTAAAGCCTGACCTGCCTACAGGATTCAGACACACTCCTGGGCACCAACCATGGAACTGGAACAAACTCCTGCTTGGCTGACCACCGTGGCCTGTGGGCTCCTGCTTCTCCTCCAGGTTCAGGGTGAGGCTTTTGTGGGAGTGACCGGAAACCATGTCAGAGCCAAATTTTGCAGAGGCAGAGTGGAGACTAAGGGAGGAAATGGGCAAGAAAAGGCTAAAATGGTGAAGTTCATTGCTCAGGAACCCTGCGCTTGTGCGATGCTCCCCCTGAGAGTCAGAGTGCCCTCCCACCCTAAGCTGTAGAGCAGAAAGGCTAACTAAGGATGTCCACCTTCAAGAAAGAAACTGAGAATCAAGGGGTTTGGAAGAATTGCAGATGAACAAGCAGCCTCTAAATGGGGAGTCAGGACTTTCCCTCCTGGGCTCGTGGCTGGAGCTGCAGCTATACGCAAGTACTAAGCAAGAAGATGGTAACCCCCCCCCCCCATGGCCGTTTGACTTTAATGTATCATTTCCTTGGCCAGAGGGGTAGCATGGCTTTCTCAGAGGTATTCTTGCAACAGAGAGGCTTGGAGGGTTCAGGGAACGGGGCACACTCCAAGCCTCTCTGTTGCAATAGGAGGTTAGAGGAGGAAGATGATGGCAAGATTCTATGATGTCTCCAGAGCGCCTTTCCCATGGTTCTGGGGGCATCCTGAGCCCAGGGTTCCTCTATCCACAGTGTTTCTTTCTGTCCCACTCTTACCAGAGTGCTTTGCTCTTTACATGGACATGATGTGAATTTTCAGATTTCTGACTTCCCTCACCAGGGATTATTGTGAATTTCACTAGATATGGCCCAGAAGACTCACACGGTTCCCTCTATAGTTTACTTAAAAATGTCTTTCTCCAAATACTTCTGGGCATCACTCCTAAAATGGTTCTGTGAGCTTTAGAGTGTGGGTACAATGCAGCCAGCTTCTTTGTAAATATTGTCACCTTCACATTGTGCCCTTCACCCTAGTTTATAACAGGATGGCTCTCACTCTCTCCTGCTACTTCCTCAGTGTGTCTTTACTGTCAGCGTTGCTACTGGCATTCTGCACATGACCATGTAAACCATCTATGAAGAGCCCTCACCCCACTATAACAATTTATAATGTTTACTAAAATAGGACTCTAGTTATAGATTGTCCCTCCAAACCCTTCCAATATTTGCTCACCGTTGTGTTCCAGTCCCATTTCCCTCTCTTCAGGTATTGTTATGAAACAGCCTCATGTTTGTTTTGTATTGTTATGACAAAACAGCCAACACTTGATAATGCATAAAGAAAAATGGCTCCTTTAATTCATAGCACCGAAGTCAGAAAATCCATTATGAGTGATGCTCTCTGGGGAGACTCTGGTAGGGGTCTTGGAGCTCTGTCACAACACGTGGCAATGACATTCCATGGATAGACAATATGAACAGGGAACAACCAATAGAGAGGGGAGGGGCCAAGTTGACTGTGATGCCAACTGCTGCCAATCTCAAAGAAAGTAGTCCACTCTGTGAGACTCAGTTAACTCCAAAAGGCCAGCATAAAGCCTTTTCGAGGGCAGCCATGATCCCGTCACCCTCCACTATCCTGCCTCTCCACAGATCTACGCCTCAGAGCTGCCACTTTTGGCAAACAAATCACAGGGGAGAAACAGAACAAACTTGCCCTCTCCAACACCCATGAGCGGCTGCCAGTTCTGGCCTTTCCTGTACAGGTGACTTGAAACTGGTTGATCCATATGAAGCTATAATGAGTGATGTAGCAATAGCCCCTGAATTCTTTATTTCCTAGCAAATCCTGGCTTAGAGCAGTCAGCTCTACACTAGTGAAAGAGGAAACTAGACAGAAGGTACAAGAAAAGTGAATGGTCTCGGAGAAACAATAGCAAGGGAAGGAGCCCTGACTGGATACACCCTCCCTCCCGAAGCACATCGTGGGCTGGGGTTGCCTGAGGCCTGCACAGCATGGAGGAAGGAGAGGTCCTGGGACAAGAAGACACGTTTAATGAAGCAACAGTGCCCCAAATCCACCTTCAACCTAGAGGTACTAGGATTGCGTCCTGCTCTTTTGCCATTATTTGATGCAAACTCCAGTTATCTCATGTGGTTATATTCCCTGTGACAATAGAGAAGGAGAAGGAAAACCTGACAGATGATAGGTAGATAGATAGATAGATAGATAGATAGATAGATAGATAGATAGATAGATAGATAGAGGCATAGATAGATACATAGATATGTTGGAGGAAGGATGCTTATTGGTTCCAGGTGCTTAGGCCAGAAACAATCACACAGAAACCATATTATTTAAATCACTGCTGGGCCCATTAACTCTAGCTTCTTATTGGCTAACTCTTACATATTAATTTAACCTATTTCTATTAATCTGTATATCGCCATATGGCTGTGGCTTACTGGGTAAAGTTCCCAGCATGTCTCCAGTGGCAGCTCCATGACTTTTCCTGACTCTGCCCCTCTTTCTCCCAGCATTCAGTTTAGTTTTACCTGCTATCTACCTTGATATAGGTCCAAAGCAGTTTCTTTATTCATTAATGGTAATCACAGCACACAGAGGGGACTCCCACATCATAGATACATGAATATATACATACATACATACATACATACATACATACATACACAGAAATAGGTAGATAGGTTCACAGAGTTAGATGCTTCAACAGTTAATTCTTACTGTAATCATTTTTTTTGTTTTGTGTGCATGCTTATGGTTTCTTAGATTTGTTGTTGCTGATTTGTTTTATGTTTTGAGACATGTTTATCTATGTAACCCAAGCTAATCTTGAACTCATCTATATCCACGTATGACCTCAAACTTTTTAATCTTCCTGGTTCAGCCCTCAGAGACATGGAATTACAAGCAGTGTCATCTTGCCCAGTCAAAGCATATCTGTTTGGGTTTATTCATTTTGTTTGTTCTTTCCATGGTACTAGAGATTAAAACCCAAGGCCTCTTGTATTCCTGGCCAAAAGTGGAACACTAAGATACACTTCCAGTACTTTGATTGGATTTAGAGAAGTACAGAGCCATTGTTCAACTCTAAAACCAGCTGAAAATATATATATATATACACATATGTGTATATGTGTGTGTAAATGTGTGTGTAACCAGTACCTGGCCTCATAATTCATATTTCATTTTCTAGATGATCCTAGTGGATAGTTATTTTTTCTTCTGTCAGCATGAACTAATCAGTCGACAACACCCTACGATAGCAGTACAAAAGGCCTTCGATGGGGTTGAAGTTTAGATAGTATTAGTTACTGTACTCTTATGATCTAGCCAAGCCATTTTCTATGCAAGACTTAGACTCCTTAGGATAGGATGTTTATTAAAACATTTAGCATATGTACCTTGCTTAATATTGTTTATGCTCATTGTAATTCTAATTATACTTGATAGCTATTCCTAGTGTATATATTTTTGTATTGGGTTTTGGAACCCTCTTATTTAAACAAAAGAGGGGTGCTGTGGAAGCACATTCTGCTTCTTCAGTCAATAGCATTTAAGATACCATCTTACTTGGGCATGGTCCCATAGACTGTAAAAGCAGCTGTAAAGGTGTGCTCGCTCTCTTGATTCTGGTTCCTGTTCCGGCTGCTAGACTCTGTTCCTGTTCACACAGAGGACTGTTATCTAGGACAGTGATCTGTAAGTTTTTCCTTAAATAAACAACCTTTTATTATTCATAATTCTGAACTGGTGGGGATTATTTTGTGACTTCATCATCATCAATGATATGGGAGGTCCTTCTGTCTATTTATTGCTTTTATTGGTTAATAAATAAAGAAACTGCCTTGGTTTGTTGATAGGGCAGAATTTAGGCAGGTGGGAAAAATTAAACAGAATGCTGTGAGAAAGAAGGCAAAGTTGAAGAGACGCCATGGAGCCACTGGGGATAGACATGCTGAAACTTTGCTGGTAAGCCATGACCTCATGGTGATGCACAGATTAATGGAGATGGGTTAAATTAAGATGTAAGAGTTAGCTAATAAGAAGCTAGAGCTAATGGGCCAAGCAGTGATTTAATTAATACAGTTTCTGTGTGGTTATTTTGGGAGCTAAGCAGCCGGAAACAAACAAGCAGCCCCTTGCAACAAAATGGCACCCACGTGGACAACTGCATCCGCATGAAACCTGAGACAGCTTGGGAAAGTAATTCTAGGCAGAAAAGAATAGAGTAAAGCATGGCTTATTGACAGCAGCACTTTCTTGGGTGGACTCTGCTTGCTAGAGGCAAGTGCTCTCATTTAAGCAGCTTTAGCTGCAAAGCCTTGCAGCTCTTTTAAGAGGTCCTGTCACAAAACACTAAATGGTGTTGATGAAAAGCTGACCACATTTGGTGGTGGCAGGGACCTTGAAACGTCATAGAGTTGTGGCAATAAACAAGGCTCCAGCTGGTACCTCCACCATGAGGCTGGAATCTCAAAAGGTAAGGAATGGGCTGGATCCAGCCATCAAAGCAACAGCTTTAATCTTAGCCATATTGCTTAGCAAATTAAAGACTCATGTGGTCAATAAAAAGAGATATACAGTAAAGACAGATTCAAAGACTAAGAAAATTTCTTTTTTTTGTTTTTTTGAGACAGGGTTTCTCTGCAGCTTTACAGCCTGTCCTGGAGCTAGCTCTTGTAGACCAGACTGGTCTCGAACTCACAGAGATCTGCCTGCCTCTGCCTCCTGAGTGCTGGGATTAAAGGCGTGCGCCACCACCGCCCGGCGACTAAGAAAATTTCTAAATGGTTTACACTGTGTTTAAAATATATATGTGGGCTTGGGAGAAAGAAGGATAAAGTCCCTAAAATAAAAAAGAAACAGAGTAGTTGGGTGTGGTAGCACACACCTTTAATTCCAACACTAGGCAGACAGAGGCAGACAGAGCTCTGTGAGTTCAAGGTGTGGTGGCACACACCTTTAATCCCAGAACTTGGGAGGCACGTCTCTGTGAGTTCAAGGACAGCCTAGTTTACAGAGCTTGTTCCAGGACAGCCAAAGATACACAAAGAAACCCTGTCTCAAAAAGCCAAAAAAATAAATTAAAAATAAAAGAAATAGAGTTTAATATAAAGCCACGTAATGATGAAAAATACACAGTGCATCTGGATATTGTATGTTATTGTGTTGTCTTTAAATTGTTTGATAGCTGAGGAAGGAGCAAAAGCTGCTAAAAGTTATTTGATTATAAATGCTGATGGATTAATCCAACATATATATTTTGGAAATGCATTGAGTTCAAAATTTAAGTCAAACTTCGGAGAAGAGGTTTTGCTTTTGCTTCCACAGGAAATGAGAAGCTGTGGATTCATTCAGTGCTAAGAAAAATCAGGTTTGATCAAAGAAGATCCCCTGAAGAATCTCCAATAGGAGCAAATAGTCCAGATGATTCAACATTTCAGAGGACCTCTGTTAAGAGTTTCCTCTGAGTTCTGCATCCAGAACAGTTTCAAGACTGCTGGCTGAGATGATCAAGCCTTACAAAATATTGCATTCAGGGCATGACCCTAATTCAAAATTTTCTTTAAGTCCCCATAAGATTATCAGTGCCCCCAACCCATCAGGAAGTAGCCTATAAAACTACGCCCACATTCCCAAAAAATGGATTATGGATGTTTGCCTTTGTTTAGAATATTGGTTACAAGTTGTTATGAATAAAGGTCAGGAGAAAAGCTAACCAAAAGAGATACAATTCAGAGCTCTTGTGGTTTTTTTTCTTAATAAAGGGTGTGTGTGCTGTGGGACAATGGTTTTACCCTGTAAAGATTTGTTTCTTGTACTTGTTTAATAAAGTGCTGGTTGGCCAGTAGCCAGGAAGGACGTATAGGTGGGACGACTAGGCAGAAAGTAAAGGTGGGGCAATGAGAACAGGAGAATTCTGGGAAGAGGACTCAGTCTGTAGCCATCACCCAGATGCAGAGGAAACAATATGTGACTGCCTCACCAAATAAGGTACTGAGCCACGTGGCTAACACAGACAAGGATAATGGGCTAATATGAGATGTAAACATTAGTTATTAAGGAAAGCCTGAGCTACTAGGCCAACCAGTTTATAATTAATGTAGACCTCTGTGTGTTTCTATGGGACTGAAAGACTGAAGGACCTTGTAGGACCTCGGCCAACATGGTGCAGACCTGGGAATGAGACTGGGGGACTGGATTTGTAGGAAGAAGTGAAGATCTTCAATCAGATTACCTGCTTCCCTAGTGAGATTGTGTCTGTGAACTCTCTGTCTCCTCTCTCTCTCTCTCTCTCTCTCTCTCTCTCTCTCTCTCTCTCTCTCTCTCACACACACACACACACACACACACACACATATGAATGCCTTCACAACTGCCCCATACACACAGCTTTGAGACTCTTTTTCATTCTACATGTTCTCTATGGTCTACACCATCATCACTGAAAGGTCTTTGAATGATGGTACAAAGCATGACAGAGCACATGGGGACCTTCCCGCAAGTCACGCTACACAGTAGTCTAGGGTTCAAAGGATACATCAAGCTGTCCAGATAACATAGAGAAACTACTTCCATAATTTTGAACTTGAGGGATCTTCCATAGCCCTGACATTCCTTAGTTTGGAGGGAGGAATATCTTTCCCTTGTAGGTTCGGGTAACACAATATTCTCTGGAACACAGAGAGTATAGGATGGAGACCCTGAATCTATAGATTCTTTCTTATTGGAGGAGGCAGGTGAAGTCATGGCTGCCATGACCTTGCCAATGAGAACACTGAATCCACTAATAAGAAAAGTCTACTGTTCTGGCCTGTGTGTGCCTGGACTTGGGGCTGGACAGAAAAGCCACGGTTAGCCAGTCCTCAGATGTCCCTAAAGTCTGAGGTTGCTTACCTCCTCATCCAGGAAACCATACTGAGCTCTTGCAGAATCTTTAACCTGTACTTATTTGTATCCTGGCAGGGATTGCTGGGATACTGAATCTCCTGTTCATGGTCCAGTATCTCATCTTTATCATAGGCTCTGAGAGCCCAGAGAGTCCCAGTGTTGGAAACAACAGGGCCTGAAAATGTTTGTCAGGTGGATATAAGTGTCTCTAAGTTTGATCTCAGTAGGAATTTGCCATTAGTGTGGGTACAGAATGGAAGAGGGATGAATAAGAGATAGGCATTTAAGGAAAAAATACAAAAATACATTAAAATATGATGAAAATGATATCAAGCAAATGGACTTAATAGCTACCTACATAAAATTCCACCCAAACACTTCAGAATACACCTTCCCCACCCCCCCCAGAAACTCATGGGACTTTCTATAAAATAGGTTTTGTGTTAGGATATTAATCATATTTTGACAAACATAGAAACGTTGAAATTATTTCTCAAATTCTATTACAATGGACTAAAACTCCCTCCCCACAGCAAAACATGCTATAGAGCACACAAAGTCTCATGGAGATTAACCAATGTGCCTTTGAATGATGAATTGTCATGGAAGAAATCAAAAAGGAAAAGTAAAATTCAAATGAAGCAAATGAAAAGTAAAAGACAACATACAAAATCCTGTGGGAGATGTGCAGTCCATGGGCAGTGGGGTGGCATTTGCAGGCCTAAGTCCCTAGGTAAGAATTTTAAATGTCCTTGCCCTTTTCCCTCTATGGTTTCTCCATCTGTGGGATCCTCTGCACACACCTGCTTAGATATCGGGACTCTCCAGTGCAGCCTTCTGTTTCCTGCTCCCCATCCTTCCCCAGGCTGAGTCTGTGACAAGGAAGTCACCCTGATTTGGGGTGAGGTTTGGGGTAAGGGTTACTGATACTCAGAATGACTTCAGAGTCCATGCTGTGTCTTCCAGAGGGGGTGCAATAAAAGGCAAAACAGATAGTTGACTTTGCCAGGGTGATAAACACTGGCTCTCCTCACCTGGGTGAGGCCCACAGCTGCTTCCTGTTGGGAAACACAGTGCATCCCATAGAAGCACAAACTCAGGCCCAGAAATTGATCATGCCACTGGATCAACTTCCTGGCTTCCTGAAAACTGGCCTGTGGGCTTTTACTTTTCCTCCTGTGTTTGGTGTGAGACTCTGAACAGGAAAGATGGGAACTGGTCAGAGCAGCACAGCCTGACTTAGGCACTGGGAGAGGGAAGAGCGATTGCTCTGAGTGCAGGAGGATGACTGCCTGATTCTTCCACTGCAGGATGAAGGCATTATTGAGGTCCTCCTGCAAACATCCCTCTGTGTGCTTAGGAGGCTCACAGGACACTTTAGAGTTTCAATAGCTAGAGCACTTCTGAAGAGTTTCATTATTAAATGATTAGTATGTAATCAAATTCATCCATTTATCTGCAAATGCATATTTGAGCAAATGCATGAGACGTTGTAACCATATCCAAGTGCGAGGATTTTCTGTCATTCAAAACAGTCCCATCTCACCCCTTTACATGGACTGTTGTCCTGAGCCATGTTTCCTGGCAACCAACTAACTGCTTTCTGGGGCTGAGGTTTTGAAAAGGAACATCATTTAAAAATTTTAAATCCCTGTGTATACTATCATGGAAATTGAATTATTTCCTGTGGCACAAGGGTGTTGACCTTGCTCACAGGCTCTTCCTCTGTGACATCAAGTAGAGCGGGGAGACTCTGATGCCTGATCCCATCTCATCTTCCCTGGGATTGATGACACGTGAGCGCCCTCTCACCCTGTCCTGACTGGCTGACTCTGTTCATCTTGTGAGCTCCTGGCTCTGTCTGCAGTGTGAGGGTAAGAAGACCACAGAGGAGCCTGGGGAAGGACCATGTTCCAGGGAACTGCTGAGGGTCTCAGGGGACACAATCCATACCCTTCAGCCTCACACAGGTGCAGTGTTCTCTTTGATGGGCACAATTGTACCTAATGGTCCCCATTGTCTTTACAATCACATGAAAAGGTGGGATGGCTCCTCTGGCTGTCACTTTTCAGCATGGGAAGTGGGAACAGTTTCAGACTGGTCACAATGCACACAGTGTGCACTGTGAGATTTTCAGGGCACACACACTCAGTCGGGCATGATGAAAAATTTCTTCTCCCTTACTGGAAGAATGAGCCAGTCCCTTCCTGCCTAACTCTTGTACATTTGCTGTCCAACATGTCTGCATGTGAGCAGACAGACATAGATGCTCTAGTCTCTTCCTAGGAGGCAAGAGTAACGAGGAGATTCTGCCTTTTATTGAATAGTGTTTTGTGTGGAAAAGTGACCAATGAGCATGGAGGACAAAGGCCTTACTATAAGCCAATTATCTTATCTCCATGGCCTTTAGACCTTAGAGTCATCAAAGCAAAATCAGCTACACTGCTTGAAATCTTTTGAGATGGGTGTGAGCATCATGATATGAATTAATAAGTATGTGGGAAAATTACCTTTTTGTAGATTAAAAAAATCCAAAAGTTAGGTCTGGGACCTGATTTTATCCCCTCATCTTGAATGGCCTCAGGTCTTCAGGATCATCCCTAAGTTTGGTGACCTGCTGATAGAGGAGGCCACAAGAGGCACTGGAAACCTGCTGTCCCTCCAACTACAGTTCCAAGAGATGATGGCAGATTTCACATTTCTGATCCCTGCTCTGCAAGAAACATATGCCCAGGTGTGAAAAGAATTTCCAGGAAGGACAGCATCATGTATGTACTGTTTTACATCTCAAAAGCTACTGTGGGGTTAGAATTGAAGCTCCATTCACCCATCCTGTGCTCCCTCCTCCTGAACCCACCCTAAGTGAGTATGGTACCAATTATAGGGGTAGACCGGGATGCTTTACATTACTTATTTGTTAATCTATCTGTCTGTCTGTCTGTCTGTCTGTCTGTCTGTCTATGTGTTTACTTATTTATGTATCTATTGATTAATTTACTTTGAGAAGGGGGTCTCACTATGTTGGACAGACTGTAATAAAATTCATTTCACAACCAGCATAGCCTGAAACTCAACACAGTCTTTCTGCCTAGTGTCCTGAGATTAAAGGGATGTGTAACTACTCTCTGATGTGGAAAACTAGTGCCTAGTCCTCTCATTGCTGTTTCGAGCTAATTGAACATCATCAGTGATGATTCTTGCAGTGCCCTCTCTGAACACGAGGGGGCAGGAGAGAAATGAGAATGCTCTAGCTTGGACAGCTGGGCAGAGAGAAGAGGCCTTCCTCTGAGTACAGATGAGCTGTGTCTGATAACTTTTGCAGGAGCCTGAAGGCATCACTGAGCCTCTATAGACCCACCTCTGTGAGGAATGATTTCTGCTGATGTGCAGAACAGTTCACTGAGTGACTTTTAGATACTAAGTAACTCTCAACATTGGAAAGCTTTATTGCCAAATGATTTCTATGCAATCAAATTTATCTTTTGTCAGCGTATCTTAGTAAACTGGCAGAAGAATATGAGATAAGAAACAACACACATTTCAAGCATGAGAATAATTCTTTCATTGGAAAAAATTAGCTCATGGTCCTTTATGTTCATTGTTGCCTGGTCTCTGCTCCCTGCAAACTATTGACTCCTTTCAGGAGGAACAATTTGGCCGTTCCGTAGAATTTAAAAAATCAGGGCCCTGACCACCTTTCTTAGTTAACTGCAAAAAAAAAAAAAATGACCATGGCAACCCTTACCGAGGAAAGCGTTTAGTGGTGGAGTCAAACCACAATTAAACTCTTTCAGAGGTTTTGTCCATTAATTATTATCTTGGTGGGTAGCATGGCAGTGTGCAGGCTGACATGATGCTGGCTAAACATTGATCTGAAGGCAACAAGAAGTGGATTAGGACACTTAGCATGCCTTCAACATATTTGAAACCTAAAAGCCTGCCTCCACAATGACACACTTCCTCCAACAAGAGCATACTTTATCCAACATGGCCACACCTCCTAATAGAGCCAAACCCTTTGAGGTTTATTATTATTATTATTATTATTATTATTATTATTATTATTATTATTATTATTCAAGCCATCACTCCATTCCCTGGTCTCCAAAAGTCTTATAGCCATATCATAATGCAAAAAATACATTCAGTCCAACTTCAAAAGTCTGTCACAGTCCCAACAATGTTTTAAAGCCCAAAGTTCAAAATCTCTTCTGAGATTAACTGTAATCACCTGTAAAAATCAAAGTCAAAAAGAAGATCACATAGTTCCAACATATAACGGCACATACATTACCATTCAGAAACATACTTCCTGAAACAAGGCTACGCCTACTCTAACAAGGCCATACCATCTAATAGTGCCACTCCCCGTGGGGGCCGTTTTATTTCAAACCACCACACCATCTTATCACAGAAAGGGGAATCACTGGTGACTGGTCCTGTACTAGGCACAAGTTATTCACACTTGTGCTTCGGTTATCAGTCATTCCACGTATGCACACAACACATTTACCCACTCACACTCCAGCTGATGCACACTGAGTGACCAGATTTTGACTACTTTTAATCAAGCTCTTATGAACATCACAAACATAGTTTGTTGAGATCAATATTTCCTTTTCATTTGGGCTAAAGATTTGAGAACAGAAATACTGAAAAATTTAACCCCTGTATGTGCAACTTTTAATGAAAGTGCCAAACTGTTTTATCTGGCAGTGTCATTTAGACATGATTTAAATGATTTATCATCTAGACATGATGAGGGTGCCAGTGATTCTTTATCTTTGTGACCTCTTGTCCATATGGCTTCTACGTCTGATGTTATTGAATGGCATGAAGGAGTGTCTCACTGCAGATGTTTTAATGGAGTCTGAGCCTCTGCTTCCCCCTCTCACCTGCTCCTATACTCCACTCTCTGCTTCCTCCATAGAAATGCAACCACATTTGAAGCTAGCAGATGTTGTTTGGACAACCTGTTTGGTCACTCTAACCAGGGCAGGCACAATTTCTTGGGAATGTTTATGACTTTACTGGATCCCATTCATTCCTTTTAGTTAGGTCCTGTTCTTTCTCAAAATAGAGTTTGTTCTGCACCTTTAGTGATACTCCGTACTAAAAAAGTCACTTCAGTGTAAGGAGGTCTGAGCAGCCCTAGACCTACAGATTGGGAGAAAGAGCAAAGAGGGCATTTCCTTCCTCTGTGTGTGACTGTATCTGCTACAGGACTTTAGATAATAATGAAAATAATACATTCATGCTGCCAACTGTCTCTGAGGATGTCTCTTTGTTGGCCACAGATCTATTCAACTATCTATTTGAATAGTTGGCCACAGGCACTACTCAAAGAGGTATGAGCAATCTTCCTGGTCATGAGAGATAACGAAACTCCTACCCTAGTCAAATAGTGGATGCACACACCTTTAATCCCAGCTATTGGGTTGTAGAGGCAGGAGGGTGTTGGCAGAGGCTGCATATTCATTTCCCAGCCACCCAGACTTCCAAAATAATCACACAGAAACTATATTATTTGCAATACTGTTTGGCCAATAGCTTATGCATATTTCTGGTTAACTCTTCTATTTTAAATCAAACCATTTCTACTATTTTATATTTTACCATGAGGCTCTTGGCCTACCAGCCAAGTTCCAGCTGGCTGCTTGTGTCTTTCTCCTCTGGCAACTCCATGGCTTCTTACTGACTCCGCCTTCTTTCCCCCAGCATTCAGTTTAGTTTTCCTGCCTCGCTCTATTCTGCTAAGCCACTGGCCAAAACAGCTTTCTTCATTAAGCAATAAAAGCAACACATGGATAGAAGGACTTCCCACACCAGGAAGATCTTTCTTACTTGAGAACAACCTGGTCTACAGAGTGAGTTACAGGCCTGCCAAGGCTATATAGAGAAATTCTACTTGGAATAAACAAAACAAACAAAAGAAATGAAAAAAAGATAGAAAGGGAGGGAAAGAAGGATGGGAGAAGTCCTATACCCACATCCCACAGCTACACCCAGACATCCCAGATTCCCTTCCCCATGTACACTAGTGAAAATGAGATAGCAAACAACTTCTGTTACCTGCTATACCCAATTTATTTGCATTAGTGTAAAATGTTAATGCTCTAGGAACCAGAGATTGTTTTATTGTCCATTGAGAATTCATTCTGTATTTTTTATAAATTGAAGTCTTTTTCTTTGGAGATATTTAGTGTAAATTTCTCCCAAATAATTACTGTATGCTCCCTGCCAGTTATCAATCATCCACAATTGTGTAATTTTAGCCTTTGCATATGAGATCATAATCTAGGCTGAAATCAATTCCTGTTAACTGACAAAATCTTATTCTGCCCTTAATAATTAATTCAGAAATGTCTTCCATATATTTTTTAAAATTTTTTGTCAGTTTATGTGTTTGAAAAATCCATTCTAAAATATTATCTTCTCTTTGCAGATTTATTCCAGTAGGAGAAGGAGTGGAGGGTAAAATAATTAAAATACAGTCAAGTTTAGGATCTAATCAGTCCACACAGGCATCTTGTAATCTCTGTTTTACCTGAACCAATTCTTTGACTGCTTCAGGTGTTAATTTTTGTGGACCTTTTAAATCTGAATCACTGTCCAAGATTTGAAATAAATTACTTAACTCAAGTAGTTAATCCAATAGTAAGTTTATCTGGTTAAAATCTCCCAATGAGTTTTGACAGTCATTAAGAGTTTTTAATTTGTTTCTTCTTTTTGAATTTTTGTGGTTAGATTTCTTGTTGACTCATTATCAATGCTAAATAATTTACAGAACTTCCTTCCTTTTTTTTTCAGGTGCAATCTGTAATCCCCTGCAAGGTCTTCCTTTCTTCATTAAATATTTTTTCCTAAGGTATCTCGATCAGAAACAGCAATCAAACATCATTCATGTAATGATAAATAATGAACTGAGGAAATAGTCTGTGAATTATTTCTAGCAGTTGTTGCAAAAAATAGTGACCTAAAGTTAGACTATTTAACATCTCTGAGGATCTCCCACTGCTATGTCTTTATGGGTGTAGCATTATTGCACATTGATACAAAAAAATCAACCTTTTAAATCAGTAACTATAATAGGCCAATCTCTGGGTAGTATAGAAGGTAAAGGAATTTTAGGCTGCAAAAACTCATAGACTGAATAGCTTTATTTTCTTTTTTTTGTTTTTTTTTGTTTTTTTTCTCATTTTTTTTTATTAAAGATTTCCATCTCCTCCCCTCCTCCTCCCCCTTCCCGCCCCTCCCTTCCACTCATACCCCCACTCCACCCCTCTCCAAGACAAAGAGCCATCAGGGTTCCCTTCACTATGTTAAGTCCAAGGTCCTCCCAGCTCCCCCTAAGTCCAGGAAGGTGAGCAACCAAACTGACAAGGCTCACAGTGAGCCCGTCCATGCTGTAGAGTTCATGTTCATTGCCGTTGTCCTTGGTTTCTCAGTCCTCCACCGTCAGCCACATTCAGAGAGTCCGGTTTGGTCCCCTGTTCCATCAGCCCCATTCCAACTGGACTTGGTGGTCTCCCGTTAGATCTGTCCCACCGTCTCACTGGGTAAACGCACTCCTCACGGTGCTGACTTCCTTGCTCAAGATCTCCCTCCTTTTGCTCCTCATCAGGACCTTGGGAGCTCAGTCCGGTGCTCCTATGTGGGGCTCTGTCATTTTCTCCATCCAATCCCAGGTGAAGGTTCTATGGTGATATGCAAGATATTCATGAGTATGGCAAGAGGATCTGGACATTTATGGCTCCCTCTCCTCAGCTGCCCAAGGACCTAGTGGGGGTGTCTTCCTGGACACCTGGGAACCCCTCTAGAGTCAAGTCTCTGCCAACCCTAGAATGGCTCCCTTAAGTAAGATATATAATTCCTTGTTCCCATATCCACCCTTCCTATATCCCAACCATCCTATTCCCCCAAGCTCTTCCCATCCTCCACTTCATACTTTTCTCTCCCCATCCCCCCCATCCCACCCCACCCCCATGTTCCCATTTTTTGTCCGGCAATCTTGTCTACTTCCAGTATCCAGGAGGATAACTATATGTTTTTATTTGGGTTTACCTTCTTATATAGCTTCTCTAGGATTTTTTACGAATTACAGGCTCGATGTCCTTTATTTATGGCTAGAAACCAATTATGAGTGAGTACATCCCATGTTCATCTTTTTGGGCCTGGGTTACCTCACTCAGGATGGTGTTTTCTATTTCCATCCATTTGCATGCAAAATTCAAGATGTCATTGTTTTTTACCGCCGAGTAGTACTCTAATATGTATATATTCCACACTTTCTTCATCCATTCTTCCACTGAAGGGCATCTAGGTTGTTTCCAGGTTCTGGCTATTACAAATAATGCTGCTATAAACATAGTTGAACAAATGCTTTTGTAATATGATTGGGCATCTCTTGGGTAAATTCCCAAGAGTGGGATTGCTGGGTCCTGGGGTAGGTTGATCCCAAATTTCCTGAGAAACCTCCACACTGCTTTCCAAAGCGGTTGCACAAGTTTGCATTCCCACCAGCAATGGATGAGTGTACCTCTTACTCCACATCCTCTCCAGAAAAGGCTATCATTGGTGTTTTTGATTTTAGCCATTCTGACAGGTGTAAGATGGTATCTCAACGTTGTTTTGATTTGGATTTCCCTGATTGCTAAGGAGGTTGAGCATGCCCTTAAGTGTCTTTTGGCCATTCGAACTTCTTCTGTTGAGAATTCTCTGTTCAGTTCAGTGCCCCATTTTTTAATTGGGTTCATTAGCATTTTAAAGTCTAGTCTCTTGAGTTCCTTATATATTTTGGAGATCAGACCTTTGTCTGTTGCGGGGTTGGTGAAGATCTTTTCCCAGTCAGTAGGCTGCCTTTGTGTCTTAGTGATGGTGTCCTTTGCTTTACAGAAGCTGCTCAGCTTCAGGAGGTTCCATTTATTCAATGTTTCCTTTAAAGTCTGTGCTGCTGGGGCTATACGTAGGAAGCGGTCTCCTGTGCCCAAATGTTGTAGAGTACTTCCCACTTTCTCCTCTAACAGGTTCAGTGTGTTCAGATTGATATTGAGGTCTTTAATCCATTTGGACTTGAGTTTTGTGCATGGTGATAGACACGGGTCTACTTTCATTCTTCTACAGGTTGACATCCAGTTATGCCAGCACCATTTGTTGAAGATGCTTTCTTTCTTCCATTGTGTGCTTTTAGCTCCTTTATCAAAAATCAGGTGTTCATAGGTTTGTGGGTTAAGATCTGGGTCTTCTATTCGATTCCATTGGTCGACTTCTCTATTTTTATGCCAATACCAAGCTGTTTTCAATACTGTAGCTCTGTAATAGAGTTTGAAGTCAGGGATGGTATTGCCTCCAGAAGTTCCTTTATTGTATAAGATTGTTTTGGCTATCCTGAGTTTCTTGTTCTTCCATATAAAGATGATTATTGTCCTCTCAATATCTATAAAGAATTTTGATGGGACCTTGATGGGGATTGCATTGAATCTATAGATTGCTTTTGGTAGAATTGCCATTTTTACTATGTTGATCCTCCCAATCCAAGAGCAGGGGAGATCCTTCCATTTTCTGGTATCCTCTTCAATTTCTTTCTTCAAAGACTTAAAGTTCTTGTCAAATAGGTCTTTCACTTCCTTGGTTAGAGTTACCCCAAGATATTTTATGCTATTTGTGACTATCGTGAAAGGTGACGCTTCTCTGATTTCTTTCTCTGCCTCCTTATCCTTTGTATATAGGAGGGCGACTGATTTTTTGGAGTTGATCTTGTAACCTGCCACGATACTAAAGGAGTTTATCAGCTGTAGGAGTTCTTTGGTGGAGTTTTTCGGGTCACTTATGTACACTATCATATCATCTGCAAATAATGAAAGTTTAACTTCTTCCTTTCCAATTCGAATCCCCTTGATCCCCTTGTTTTGTCTTATTGCTATCGCTAGAACTTCAAGCACTATATTGAAGAGATAAGGAGAGAGTGGACAGCCTTGTCACATTCCTGAATTTAGTGGGATGGCCTTGAGTTTCTCTCCATTTAATTTGATGTTAGCTGTTGGCTTGCTGTAAATAGCTTTTATTATATTTAGGAATGACCCTTGTATCCCTAATCTCTCCAAGACCTTTATCATAAAGGGGTGCTGAATTTTGTCAAATGCTTTTTCTGCATCTAATGAGGTGATCATATGGTTTTTATCCTTCAGTTTATTTATCTGATGGATTACATTGATAGATTTTCGTATGTTGAACCAGCCCTGCATCTCTGGGATGAAGCCTACTTGATCGTAATGGATAATTTTTCTAATGTGTTCTTGGATTCTGTTTGCCAGTATTTTATTGAGAATTTTTGCGTCAATGTTCATGAGTGAGATTGGCCTGTAATTCTCTTTCTTGGTTGAGTCTTTGTGTGGTTTAGGTATCAGGGTAACTGTAGCTTCATAGAAGGAATTTGGCAGTGACTCTTGTGTTTCTATATTATGAAATACCTTAAGGAGTATAGGTATTAGGTCTTCTTGGAAGTTCTGGTAGAATTCCGCATTGAAACCATCTGGTCCTGGGCTCTTTTTGGTAGGGAGGTTTCTGATAACAGTTTCCAATTCTTCGCGACTAACAGGACTATTTAGAGCATTTACCTGTTCCTGGTTTAACTTTGGTATATGGTACTTATCTAAAAAACTGTCCATTTCTTTTACATTTTCCAATTTTGTGGCATACAGGCTTTTGTAGTAAGATCTAATGATTCTCTGAATTTCCTCTGTGTCTGTGGTTATGTCCCCTTTTTCATTTCTGATCTTATTAATTTGTGTGTTCTCTCTCTGCCGTTTGATTAGTTTGGCTAGGGGTTTGTCAATCTTGTTGATTTTCTCCAAGAACCAGCTTCTTGTTTCATTGATTCTTTGGATTGTTTTCTGTGTTTCTATTTTGTTGATTTCTGCCCTCAGTTTGATTATTTCCAGTCTTCTACTCCTCCTAGGTGAGTCTGCTTCTTTCTTTTCTTAAGCTTTCAGGTGTGCTGTTAAGTCACCAATGTGTGCTTTCTCCGTTTTCTTTAAGTGGGCACTTAGTGCTATGAACTTTCCTCTTAGCACTGCTTTCATTGTGTCCCTTAGGTTTGAGTATGTTGTGTCTTTGTTTTCATTAAATTCAAGAAAGACTTTAATTTCTTTCTTTATTTCTTCCTTGACCCAGGTGTGGATCAGTAGTTGACTGTTCAGTTTCCATGAGTTTGTGGGCTTTCTGGGGGTAGCGTTGTTGTTGAATTCTAATTTTAATCCATGGTGATCTGATAAGACACAGGTGGTTACTAATATGTTTTTGTAACTGTGGAAGTTTGCTTTTTTATGAGTATGTGGTCAATTTTCGAAAAGGTTCCATGAGCCGCAGAGAAGAAGGTATATTCTTTCCTGTTTGGGAGGAATGTCTATAGATGTCTGTTAAGTCCATTTGGTTCATTACCTCCATTAAGTCTCTTAATTCTCTGTTAGGTTTCTGTCGAATTGACCTGTCCATTGGTGAAAGAGGAGTGTTGAAGTCTCCCACTATCAGTGTGTTTGGTTTGATGGCTGTCTTGAGTTCTAGTAATGTTTCTTTTATATAAGTGGGTGCTTTTGTATTAGGGGCATAGATATTCAGGATTGAGACTTCATTCTGATAGATTTTTCCTGTAATGAGTATAAAGTGTCCCTTTCCATCTCTTCTGATTGATTTTAGTTTGAAGTCAACTTTGTTAGAAATTAGTATGGCCACACCGGCTTGTTTCTTAGGTCCATTTGCTTGATAAACCTTTTCCCAACCCTTTACTCTGAGTAGGTGTCTGTCTTCGTGGTTGAGGTGTGTTTCTTGTAAACAGCAAAATGTTGGATCCTGTTTTCGTATCCAATCTCTTAGCCTGTGCCTTTTTATAGGTGAATTGAGTCCATTGATATTAAGTGATATTAATGACCAGTGGATGTTAACTCCAGTTGTCATTTTTTATTTGGTAGTAGAGATTGTGTGTTTTCTTTCTTTGAGATGTGCTGGTGAAGGGTCGCTAGATGTCTGAGTTATTTTGGGCAATGCTGGACTCTTTTGTTTGTGAATTTCCTTCTATTACTTTCTGTAAGGCTGGATTTGTGGCTGTGTATTGTTTAAATTTGTTTTTATCCTGGAATATTTTGTTTTCTCCATTTATAGTGAATGAAAGCTTGGCTGGGTATAGTAATCTGGGCTTGCATCCATGGTCTCTTAGTTTCTGCAAAACATCTATCCAGGACCTTCTGGCTTTCATGGTTTCCATAGAGAAGTCAGGTGTTAGTCTGATAGGTTTACCTTTATATGTTACTTGACCTTTTTCCTTTGCAGTTCTTAATATTCTTTCTTTATTCTGTATGTTTTGTGTTTTGATTATAATATGGCGAGGGGATTTTTTTTTGATCCAGTCTATTTGGTGTTCTGTAAGCTTCTTGAACCTTAATAGGAATATCTTTCTTTAGGTTTGGGAAGTTTTCTTCTATAATTTTATTAAATATATTTTCTGGACCATTGAGCTGTATTTCTTCTCCTTCTTCTACGCCTATTATTCTTAGGTTTGTCTTTTTTATTGTGTCCCAGATTTCCTGAATGTTTTGTGATGAGAATTTGTTGGATTTGCTGTTTTCTTTGATCAGTGCGTTTATTTTCTCAATGGTATCTTCAGAATCTGAGATTCTTTCTTCTATCTCTTGTATTCTGTTGGTTATGCTTGTTTCTGTAGTCTCTGTTCGTTTACATAGATTTTCCAAATCCAGTTGGCCCTCGGGTTGTGTTTTCTTCCTTGCCTCCATTTCAGTTTTCAAGTCTTGCACTGTTTCCATTATCTGTTTGATTGTTTTTTCTTGGTTTCCTAGGATATCATTTACGGATTTACTCAATTCTTCAAACTTTTTGTTATTCTTCTCGTCCATTTTCTTAAGGGAGTTTTTCACCTCCTGTTTAAGGGACTCTATTACTTTCATAAAGTCAATTTTTTCTACTTCTTCTTGATTAGTGTGTTCAAGTCCTCCTGTTATAAGTTCGCTGGGTTCTGGTGCTTTCATGTTGTTTTTCAAATTGTTGGAGGAATTCTTGCATTGGCGCCTGCCCATTTCTTCCTCTGAATAATCCCCTTTGGGTCTTCTTTTAGAAGTTCAATTCACCCCAATGAATTCAATTCACTCACCCCAATGAATGATGGATCCTCTGGCAGACTGTCAGGTCTCCTTGCAGGCCAAACAGCTCGCTGACAAAGGGCCTACCTTGCTGCAGGCAGGCTAATGAAGGAGGGGACCTCCCACCGGCCTGGGTGCACTTATTATTTTCTGCTCTTAAATATGTCAACATTCTTGATTTTCTACATTTTTTTTACAAATACAAAAGAATTCCAAGAACTAGTACACTCCTCAATATTTTTAGCATCCAATTGTTCTTGCATCAGTTGCTCAAGTGCCTGCAATTTTTCTTAAGGGCTGATGCTCTATCCATATGGGCTTATGGCTTGGCCATTTTAAAACCAGCACTGTTGATATTTTATTATCAGTGGCCTCTAGTCTAAATTTGGAAAGCAAATTTCTACTTTTTATCGGATAACTTGCATAGCCTGTGATCTTCCTAGATAATTTTCCCCATATCTTTTTCAGGAATATAATACATTTTAAATATTTATAAATTATTTCTGAAATTAGAGGGATATTAATTTGAGTTCCCCATTGTTCTAATAAATCCCTTCCCCATAGATTTATGGCTATGTCAGCAATATAAGGTTGCTACGTGGCATTCTGACCCTATACATTTAATCCAATCAGTGTTCTTTTTCACATGAGATAATGTTCCAATACCTGTAAACTGAGATAAGACTTCTTGCAAAGGACAATTTTGATTCCAAAATTCTTCAGAAATTATAGATATATCAGCACCAGTGTCCACTAAGCCTTCAATTTCAAAATTGTTTACAATTAACCTTAATTTTTGTCTTTCATCATTAATAACAGTTTACCAAAATACTTTCCTCCCAGTACTCCAAATCCTCCTGTCCTGTTTATTGGTGCTGCTTTACAATTATGATATGGGAGTAATAGTAATTGAGAAATCCTGTCACCTGGCTCTAATTGTGTGGTTTTCTTAGCATAAGCTATGATTTTAATTTCCTTAATAATCTCTTATCTATTAACCCTAGATGTACAATAAACCCTTATTCCATGAAACTGCTGCTTCCCAAAATTATCCAACGGTTCCTGTAGGAATAGGACCATAGACACCGGTGGCTATTTCATAACGAACAATTTGTGGAAACGGTGTATGTAAGATGTTTACCCACTGCAAGGCAAGAGCAGCACTACCTGAAGTAGCGTCCATTAAATCTCCAGTACTGAGTTTACATTCTCCTGATTGCCTTGTTGACGAACTATTCCATTGCTGACAGGATGCTGTTGGCTCATGTTCTTTGTTCTTAGGTCCTGAGCTAGACCTCTTATCTGGTTTCCTGATGGAAAAAAATTGCCGGGACATCTCTTACTGATCAGCATTCATTAGCTCACTGTCCGCCTTTTCTAAACCCATTATAAATTCTTGGTTGTATATTTTGGAATGAGCCATTTCCTTTAGTAAGCAAATGTCTACATTCTGTTTTCAAATGTCCAGGCCTCCCACAGTTAAAGCATTGCTCTTTTCTTAAAATTAAATCCTTTAATTAAGGCTTTTCTAATTATAGTTACATTATATACAGCAGATTCAAAATCAGCCTTAGCTTTTATTCATTCACCTATGGAGGCACCTTGAATTTTAATGGTCTTATTTCATTTGGACATTCTTTGTTTTGAATTTTCAAAAGCCAAAAATGCAAGTACCATCTTTTTACACCTGGATCTGAATTACTCTTTGCACTGCTGAAGTTAATGTTTGCAAAAAGTCAGTGAAAGCCTCACCAGGACTGTGAGTAATTTTAGTAAGAGATGTAATCCTTTTTCTTGGTTCTTCAACTCTGTCCCAAGTTCTTTTTTTTTTCTCTCATGGTTTATTTTTTTATATTTAAAAATTTCCATCTCCTCCCCTCCTCCTCCATCCTCCCTCCCCCCCCTCCTCCCCCTTCCCTCCTCTCCTTCTCCCCCCTTCCCTCCCCTCCCCTCCACCCATACCTCCCCTCCCTCCTTCTCAAGGCCAAGGAGCCATCAGGGTTCCCTACTCTATGCTAAGGCCAAGGTCCTCCCAACATCCCCCAGGTCCAGGAAGGTGATCGACCAAGCTGAGAAGGCTCCCACAGAGCCCGTCCATGCAGAAGAATCAGAGCCCAGCGCCATTGTCCTTTGCTTCTCAGTCAGCCCCCGCTGTTGGCCACATTCAGAGAGACGGGTTTGGTCGCATGATCCATCAGTCCCATTCCAACTGGAGTTGGTGATCTCCCATTAGTTCTGTCCCACCGTTTCCATGAGTGAACGCACCCCTCACGTTCCTGACTTTCTCCCTCATGTTCTCTCTCCTTCTGCTCCTCATCAGGACCTTGGGAGCTCAGTCCAGTGCTCCAATGTGGGGCTCAGTCATTTTCCCCATCTATCGCCAGATGGAGGTTCCCTCACGGTCCTGACTTTCTTTCTCATGTTCTCTCTCCTTCTGCTCCTCATCAGGACCTTGGGAGCTCAGTCCGGTGCTCCAATGTGGGGCTCTGTCATTTTCTTCATCTATCGTCAGGTGGAGGTTCTGTGGTGATATGCAAGAAATTCATCAGTATGGCTATAGGAACTGGCCTTTTCAGGCTCCCTCTCCTCAGCTGCCCAAGGAACTAACTGGGGGCGTCTCCCTGGAAACCTGGGAACCCCTCTAGGGTCAAGTTCTTGACAACCCTCAGGTGGCTCCTTAAATTAAGATATATGCTTCCCTGCTCCCATATCCACCCTTCCTGTATCCCAAGCACCCCATTCCTCCGAGCTCCCCCCATTCTCCCCTTCACGCTTTTCTCTCCCCATCTTCCCTTGGCCCAGTCTCACCCAACCCTCAAGTTCCCAATTTTGCCTGGCGATCGTGTCTACTTCCAATATCCAGGAGGATTACTATATCTTTTTTTGGGAGTTCACCTTCTTATTATCTTCTCAAGGATCCCAAATTTATAGGCTCAATGTCCTTTAATTATGGCTAGAAACCGATTATGAGTGAGTACATCCCATGTTCATCTTTTTGGGTCTGGGTTACCTCACTCAGAATACTGTTTTCTATTTCCATCCATTTGCCTGCAAAATTCAAGATGTCATTGTTTTTTACCGCTGAGTAGTATTCTAGCATGTATATATTCCACAGTTTCTTCTTCCATTCTTCCACTGAAGGGCATCTAGGTTGTCTCCAGGATATGGCTATTACAAATAATGCTGCTATGAACATAGATGAGCATATGCTTTTGTAGTATGATTGGGCATCTCTTGGGTAGATTCCCAATAGTGGAATTGCTGGGTCCTGGGGTAGGTTGATCCCGAATTTCCTGAGAAACCGCCACACTGCTTTCCAAAGTGGTTGCACAAGTTGCATTCCCACCAGCAATGGATGAGTGTACCCCTTACCCCACAACCTCTCCAGCAAAGGTTATTATTGGTGTTTTGGATTTTAGCCAATCTGACAGGTGTAAGATGATATCTCAAAGTTGTTTTGATTTGTATTTCCCTGATAGCTAGGAAGGTTGAGCATGACCTTAAGTGTCTTTTGGCCATTTGAACTTCTTCTGTTGAGAATTCTCTGTTCAGTTCAGCGCCCCATTTTTTAATTGGGTTAATTAACATTTTACCGTCTAGTCTCTTGAGTTCCTTATATATTTTAGAGATCAGACCTTTGTCAGTTGCAGGGTTGGTGAAGATCTTTTCCCAGTCAGTAGGCTGCCTTTGTGTCTTAGTGACAATGTCCTTTGCTTTACAGAAGCTGCTCAACTTCAGGAGGTCCCATTTATTCAATGTTGCCCTTAATGTCTGTGCAGCTGGGGTTATGCGCAGGAAACGGTTCCCTGTGCCCATTTGTTGTAGAGTACTTCCCACTTTCTCCTCTATCAAGCTCAATGTGTTCAGATTAATATTGAGGTCTTTAATCCATTTGGACTTGAGTTTTGTGCATGGTGATAGATATGGATCTACTTTCATTCTTCTACAGGTTGACATCCAGTTATGCCAGCACCATTTGTTGAAGATGCCCTCTTTCTTCCATTGTGTACTTTTGGCTCCTTTATCAAAAATCAGGTGTTCGTAGGTTTGTGGTTTAAGATCCGGGTCTTCTATACGATTCCATTGGTCAACTTCTCTGTTTTTATGCCAATACCAAGCTGTTTTCAATACTGTAGTTCTGTAATAGAGTTTGAAGTCAGGGATGGTAATGCCTCCAGAAGTACCTTTATTGTATAAGATTTTTTTTGGCTATCCTGGGTTTCTTGTTTTTCCATATAAAGTTGATTATTGTCCTCTCAATCTCTGTGAAGAATTTTAATGGGACCTTGATTGGGATTGCATTGAATCTATAGATTGCTTTTGGTAGAATTGCCATTTTTACTATGTTGATCCTCCCAATCCAAGAGCAGGGGAGATCCTTCCATTTTCTGGTATCCTCTTCAATTTCTTTCTTCAAAGACTTAAAGTTCTTGTCAAATAGGTCTTTCACTTCCTTGGTTAGAGTTACCCCAAGATATTTTATGCTATTTGTGGCTATCGTGAAAGGTGACGCTTCTCTGATTTCTTTCTCTGCCTCCTTATCCTTTGTATATAGGAGGGCGACTGATTTTTTGGAGTTGATCTTGTAACCTGCCACGATACTAAAGGAGTTTATCAGCTGTAGGAGTTCTTTGGTGGAGTTTTTGGGGTTGCTTATGTATACTATCATATCATCTGCAAATAATGAAAGTTTAACTTCTTCCTTTCCAAATTGAATCCCCTTGATTCCCTTATGTTGTCTTATTGCTATTGCTAGAACTTCAAGCACTATATTGAAGAGATAAGGAGAGAGTGGACAGCCTTGTCGTGTTCCTGAATTTAGTGGGATAGCCTTGAGTTTCTCTCCGTTTAATTTGATGTTAGCTGTCGGCTTGCTGTAAATAGCTTTTATTATATTTAGGAATGACCCTTGTATCCCTAATCTCTCCAAGACCTTTATCATAAAAGGGTGCTGAATTTTGTCAAATGCTTTTTCAGCATCTAATGAGATGACCATATGGTTTTTTTCCTTCAGTTTATTTATCTGATGGATTACATTGATAGATTTTCGTATGTTGAACCAGCCCTGCATCTCTGGGATGAAGCCTACTTGATCGTAATGGATAATTTCTCTAATGTGTTCTTGGATTCGGTTTGCCAGTATTTTATTGAGAATTTTTGCGTCAATGTTCATGAGTGAGATTGGCCTGTAATTCTCTTTCTTGGTTGAGTCTTTGTGTGGTTTAGGTATCAGGGTAACTGTAGCTTCATAGAAGGAATTTGGCAGTGACTCTTGTGTTTCTATATTATGAAATACCTTAAGGAGTATAGGTATTAGGTCTTCTTGGAAGTTCTGGTAGAATTCCGCATTGAAACCATCTGGTCCTGGGCTCTTTTTGGTAGGGAGGTTTCTGATAACAGTTTCTAATTCTTCACGACTAACAGGACGATTTAGAGCATTTACCTGGTCCTGGTTTAACTTTGGTATATGGTATTTATCTAAAAAACTGTCCATTTCTTTTACATTTTCCAATTTTGTGGCATACAGGCTTTTGTAGTAAGATCTAATGATTCTCTGAATTTCCTCTGTGTCTGTGGTTATGTCCCCCTTTTCATTTCTGATCTTATTAATTTGTGTGTTCTCCCTCTGCCGTTTGATTAGTTTGGCTAGGGGTTTGTCAATCTTGTTGATTTTCTCCAAGAACCAGCTTCTTGTTTCATTGATTCTTTGGATTGTTTTCTGTGTTTCTATTTTGTTGATTTCTGCCCTCAGTTTGATTATTTCCAGTCTTCTACTTCTCCTAGGTGAGTCTGCTTCTTTCTTTTCTTAAGCTTTCAGGTGTGCTGTTAAGTCACCAATGAGTGCTTTCTCCGTTTTCTTTAAGTGGGCACTTAGTGCTATGAACTTTCCTCTTAGCACTGTTTTCATTGTGTCCCATAGGTTTGAGTATGTTGTGTCTTTGTTTTCATTAAATTCAAGAAAGACTTTAATTTCTTTCTTTATTTCTTCCTTGACCCAGGTGTGGGTCAGTAGTTGACTGTTCAGTTTCCATGAGTTTGTGGGCTTTCTGGGGGTAGCATTGTTGTTGAATTCTAATTTAATCCATGGTGATCCAATAAGACACAGGTGGTTACTAATATTTTTTTGTAACTGTGCAAGTTTGTTTTGTTACCAAGTATATGGTCAATTTTCGAAAAGGTTCCATGAGCCGCAGAGAAGAAGGTATATTCTTTCCTATTTGGGTGGAATGTTCTATAGATGTCTGTTAAGTCCATTTGGTTCATTACCTCCATTAAGTCTTTCAATTCTCTGTTAGGTTTCTGTCTGATTGACCTGTCCATTGGTGAGAGAGGAGTGTTGAAGTCTCCAACTATTAGTGTGTGTGGTTCGATGGCTGCCTTGAGTTCTAGAAGTGTTTCTTTTACATAAGTGGGAGCTTTTATATTAGGGGCATAGATATTCAGGATTGAGACTTCATTCTGATGGATTTTTTCCTGTTATGAGTATAAAGCGTCCCTTTCCATCTCTTCTGATTGATTTTAGTTTGAAGTCAACTTTGTTGGAAATTAGTATGGCCACATACTTGTTTCTTAGGGCCATTTGCTTGATAAACCTTTTCCCAACCCTTTACTCTGAGTAGGTGTCTGTCTTTGTGGTTGAGGTGTGTTTCTTGTAAACAGCAAAATGTTGGATCCTGTTTTCGTATCCAATCTCTTAGCCTGTGCCTTTTTATAGGTGAATTGAGTCCATTGATATTAAGTGATATTAATGACCAGTGGTTGTTAACTTCGGTCATTTTTTTGTAGTAGAGTTTGTGTGTTTCCCTTCTTCTAGTTGTGCTGGTGAAGGGTCGCTAGATGCCTGAGTTATTGTGGGTGTTGTTGGACTCCTTGGTTTGTGATTTTCCTTCTATTACTTTCTGCAAGGCTGGATTTGTGGCTACGTATTGTTTAAATCTGCTTTTGTCCTGGAATATCTTGTTTCTCCATCAATGGTGAATGCAAGCTTTGCTGGGTATAGTAGTCTAGGCTTGCATCCATGTTCCCTTAGTGTCTGTAGCACATCTATCCAAGCTCTTCTGGCTTTCATGGTTTCCATTGAGAAATCAGGTGTAATTCTGATAGGTTTCCCTTTATATGTTACTTGACCTTTTTCCTTTGCAGCTCTTAATATCTGTTCTTTATTCTGTATGTTTTGTGTTTTGATTATTATACGGCGTGGGGATGCTTTCTTTTGATCCAGTCTATTTGGTGTTCTGTAGGCTTCTTGTACCTTCATAGGAACATCCTTCTTTAGGTTGGGGAAGTTTTCTTCTATAATTTTGTTGAATATGTTTTCTGGGCCTTTGAGTTGTAATTCTTCTCCTTCTTCTACCCCAATTATTCTTAGGTTTGGTCTTTTCATGGTGTCCCAGATTTCCTGAATGTTTTGTGTTAAGAATTTGTTAGATTTGTTTAGTTCTTTAATCTGTGAATTTATTTCCTCTATAGTATCTTCAGAGTCCGAGATTCTTTCTTCCATCTCTTGTATTCGGTTGGAAATACTTGTCTCTGAAGTTTCTGTTCGTTTACTCAGAGTTTCCATTTCCAGTCTTCCCTCAGATTGTGTTTTCTTCAATACCTCCATTTCATTTATCAGGTCTTGTACTGTTTCCCTTACCTGTTTGATTGCTTTTTCTTGTTTTTCTTGTTTTTCTTGGGTATCTTTGAGAGATTTATTTATTTCATCTACCGTTTTGTTTGTCATCTCCATTTCTTTATGGCAGTTTTTTACCTCCTGTTTAAGGTCCTCTATTATTTTCATAAAGTACTGTTTAAGGTCGGTTTCTTCTATATCTTCTGGGGTAGGGTGTTCAATTCTTGTTGTTTTGGGATGTCTGGCTTGTGGTGATGTCATGTTGCCTTTCATGGTGTTGGAGGAGCTCCTGCATTGGCGCCTGCCCATCTCTTCGTTCAAAAGGAGCCCGGAGGCGCTTGGTGTCCAGTTCGGATGGAATGTCAGTGCACAGGATCAGGGATTCCAGGCAGCCCAGGGTTGCCACCCAGACAAAAGGGCCAAGGTGGGGGCAGGGCGGGATTGAATATCACACAGCGAACCTGGCAGCACAATCTGAAGGAGCCCGCACCCCTCCGCAGGAATCCTCAGACCTGCCTGGAGGCCAGAGTCTGACCCCTTTGGGTGGATGGCCTTAGAACAGGAGCAGGACACCTGAGAACACTAGGGAAAGCTTGGGAGAGACAGGGCCGGGAGAAACAGAGACAAGCCTGCAGAGGGAGCTGGGGGATGGGGGTCTGTGCTCTCTTCCAGGGCAGGTTGCCCCAGGGTCCGCATTCACTCACCAGTTCAGATGGAATCTGTCCCAAGTTCTTAAAACCACTAAATGACATTGTGCTACAGCAGCATCATCAAGCTGTACCTGCCTATGCCAGTCAGCAAACTGATGCTCATCTAACGAGTGATCCCCTGTTATATTCCTATAGCATGATCACATTGTTCCCTGGTCACTGATTCCTTTCTCCACTACATAAGCCATTGTAATTGAGGACCAGCTTCATATATAGCAGTCATTAAGTCCTTCCAATCTTGTGGTATAATTCTATTCTGTGTAGCCTACTTGTTTATTATATCTGTCTCGTAAAGGGGAATCCATTCAATATGCCACCACGGATTCCTTTAATCTTCTGAGATCTCTTGTATCTGCAGGTTTCCAACCAATCTGAACATAACCTCGAGGATGCTGATTATCTATTGGCATTTGATGTATTGTTATTGAAAACACCTGAGGAGGTGATTGGTTTTTTTTAAACCCAGGCAATAATTCCTCTATGCCATTACAAGAGAGCAGCAAAGATCTATGATTAACCACATCTCTTTTTAATGAGAAGGATTCTACTGGGTTTAATTCTTGTCACACTTTTATTTTTAAATTGTCTTTCGTACCCTTCCTCAGGAAGTAACTTTTTTATGTTCATACCATTCCTCTTGTTTTGGGAAGTAACATTTTCATCTCAAGAGCTTTTTTTCTTTACTTGAATATGTAATATTTGAAGCTGTTCAGTAAACTCAAGGTTTATGTGAGTCTATCTCAACTGAAGAAGGGGAGAAAACCCTCTCCACCTTTCTCACTTGTCTCATTTCCCCCCAAATACAATCAATGGAAGTTACACTTTCGTCACCCCACCATGACAATGCTGTCATGCCAAGGATCAGAGAGCATCAGTTTCTAGACATTCTATTTTCCTACATGGTTTCATTATGTCAGGGAATGAAGAAGGTATCACCAGGTTAATATTAAGCCTGGGGAGACTCAATTCCAGGCTGGGCTGGGTAAAGGCAGAGTGGGCAAGGGGAGAGCCTAAAGCCTGGAAGATGGCTTTAGGTGGAACCAGAACTGTCCCCAGAGTCAGATTACAGCTTCAGCACGGTGAGTGTGGAGCATGAGTGGAGAACAACATGGGGTGACTTGGACATGGACTCTTGTTTTCCTTTGATTTTTGGCAGCCTTCCTGAGCAAGAAGAGCTTCTAAGCAGGAAGGTGGTTAACTACTGTGAGCTCCGAAAGCCTAGCTAGTCTCAGACATCACAACCGCAATGTCCACATCAAACATTTGCTGAGCAGGTGAGAGCCATGGACTTGATCGCTGTAGGAGCTGGCTGCGAGAGTAAGGCAGTATGGAGGTGGAGTGGGTAGGGGTAGGTCCTTCAGAGGTGCCAGGTTTGCAGTGTGTTTCAATGAAACAGCTATGTTGGAGCAGGGAGGGTGATGTGTTGACTAAAATCACTCATGCAAGGGATGAGGGACCCTGAATGTGGACTCAGGAAACTGTAAGTCCTGGAAGCAGGGAGCAGTTTTCGGGGTGGCGGGTGTGCTCATTAGGTTCTCTTTGACCCATGTCCCCTTTCTCAGAGCTGCACCCCATCCTCCGTCTGTGACGTCCTCAGCATCGTCTACCAGAGACGCCCTCCTGATATTTCCAGTTACAGCTCTCTGCAGCCTCCTCTCCCCCCCAACGCCTGCCCTGGCCTTGTTGCTGGAAGGACTGTGAATGTGGTGACTCCAGGTTAAAGGGGGGGGGCGGTGCTGGTGTCCTAGAAGGACCTTGGGAGCCCTGCTGTGCCTTCCACAGAGGATAAAGGTGAAGTAGCAATGGTGGACCTGGCTTGGCCCTATCTGCTCCATACTGGCTCTTATAACCTTTTCCTCCTCAGTTCATTTCAATGACCTTTCCCTGTCCCAGGAACCTCTCCACCTACTCCACTTTGAATCCAAATTCCTGTCTAAGCAAGGTCCCCATATTCTGTTTCCTGTCAATAACACACAGTGCACACCGCAGTAGCACAGACTCAGGCTTGGAAATCCAACATTCCACAAGACTAACTTGCTAACTGGTTAAATCCTATGACCTATGGGCTCCTTCTCCTTTTTTCCTCCTTATGCAGGACAAGACTCTTAAGGGGACATAGGGAACCTTATTTAAAACTGGTAAGTTCTTCAGAGTCAGAGGCTGAGTCTATAGAGAGGGAGTATCTCATAGACACGTCAGAAGAAATTGTAGGAAATGTGTGTCCTCAAACTCCCTTACCAGAGCCTGTGAAATGACCCTGCAGGGAAAGGTGCCTGTATCTAAGCTGGGCCAGAGTTCAACACCAGAACCCATGTTGTGAAAGGAGAAAATTGACTCCAGGTGTGCATCTCCCAAAGCCCACAGAGGAGCCTTCTCCCAAGCAAAACATCACTGATACAAGAGGAAGTGACCCATACTGAGGAGCCAGCCCAGAAGCAGGGGATCTGAGTTGTGTTGCACCTGCAGATCAGGGGATAAAGGAGCAGAGGAATCTTTTCCTCGGTGCTTTTGTAGCTGCAGCTTCTCCTGGACTTTTGGAAAATAATAATATAATACATCATGATGCCAGATATCTCTGAGTGTGTCACCCCTGAGGACAGAACAGAGGCCTGGAAGACTTTGAAAAGTAGAAAGTTTCTAGGCATACAAGTTTCTGGTGCCCCACAGGCCTCAGTTGACCTTAGTGGTTCCTGGGCTCCATTCACCAAGTACCTACCCTGGTGCAATAACAGTTGGCTTCCAGAGCAAAGGGCGTGTGTGCTCTGGGCCTATCAGAAGCTTTCAGGTTCTTATCAGGATTTAAGCGAGTATGACTTCTTCCCCAGGGAGTGTGTGCAGCCCTTACACTCTCCTAGTGTGGACCTATTGACCTCCTCCTGGGCCTCTGCACTCTGATAGTGTAAACTTTGTTGAGCCTCCCGAGTCAGATCCACTGAACTCACCTCACCTGTGACCCCTGCTGTGGGTCACCAGACTCTGGGAAGTCACCAGAGTTCTCTATGTAGGAAGGTCTGCCTGACTCATTCATGGCTGCTGTTTGGAGTATTCTTTGTCTGGATTCCTGGGCTCAGTGTCTGTGACAACTGAAAAAGGCCTGGCATATGTCTGTCTTCTTCTTTCTCATCCTGTCCTGTGTCATCCCCAGGAATATCTAAGTGGCAGAGCCTTACAGACGATGCCCAGGATCACTTAGGAGAATGTATTAGTTACATGTTTTGTGACACACTTGTAAACCCAGAACCTGAAAAGCTGAGATAGCAGGCCAGTCTGGACTACGTACAATACTCTGTCTCAAAAATCAAAACAAAAGCAGAACGAGAACAATTTGTTCACCTAGTTTGATTTTCACCGGTGACTTCTGGTCTGGCGTATGGCTTCTTAGCTTCCAGTCACAAGGACATTTCACTCCATTACATAGGGTTTCATGGTAAGGTTTTTATTTGGAGATAAAGCACTGTGGGTGTGGGCAGGCTCTAAGCAGGACGTTTCCATAGGTTTTGTCTGTTGCAGTAACTGTCAGTCACCACAGGCAGGAGCCCTCAGTGAGATGCATGGACAAAGATGCTGTCTGGATGGCCATTGTGCGCAGGCAGCAAGTCACAGGACAGGGTGAGCACTTGACTGAGAAAGATGTTGGAAGTCACTCTTTGGTGGCTGTGAGTGGCTGCTGCCCTGGCCTCATCCACAAAGGTGGCACCAGAGATGCTGATTCCTGCGGGTCAGATGGGGAGGGCTGCGGCAGAAGATTGGCTGATTTGGGGATTTTAACTTTTCTTGATGCAACTTATCAGGTCTGCCAGACTCTGCAGTGTTGAACGTGGTGCTGGTAGGGGGAGGTGCCAGGGAGGTGGAGCTGTAGAGATGACACACACAGCAGGAGGAGGGTCTCCCTGGACCCCTCCCTGCACTCCCAGGCAGAGAGGATCAGGACTGCTTAAGGCTGTACAGCATCCAAAGCAGGACATTTTCTGAGGTAGAGTCAAAAAAGCCCAGGGTGTGCAAAGACTTACCTTCACCCAATGTCCACACTGAGAGCATGTAGGTTTTTTAGGTCCTTAGGTGACTTTCTGTCATCTCCTCATTTCCTGATCCCCAGCACAGCAGGCCAGGACTTTGTGTGCAGTCTCAGCTGTGCTTCTCTTAGTAGCTCTCATGTCAGCGCTGCACAGGCAATGCTGTGTGTGAGAGAGTGAACATGCTTATATCTGTCTGTATGTGTTTTATGTGTATTTCTCTCTGTGTGTGAGTCTCTCTCTCTCTCTCTCTCTCTCTCTCTCATCTCTCTCTCCTCTCCTCTCTCTCTCTCTCTCTCTCTGTGTGTGTGTGTGTGTGTGTGTGTGTGTGATGTTGAAGATTTTCCCCATCCTCCAGATGCTATGAGGTTCATATTCACATGCTCAAGACACACGTGAATCTGTTTGGCTGTGAGGTATGTCCTGGAAGTGGGATGGGGTATCAGAAGATCCAGAAATGTCCAGAAGAGCATCCTATCTCTATCTCCCTGAAAACCTGTCCATATAAGGAAGGCTATTTCTAACTTTCACAGATCCCAAGAATTCTTTGATTCATCATGACACAATCATTCTACTTCATCTCCCACATTATTGATTTATATTCTGACTTTATTATGATCCCTAAACTTTTCCTAGGTCCTCTATTAAAAACTTCCTTTTATATTTTGTTCCATTATACAAAGGTGACAAATGGTGCTCAACCTGCCTCTGTGTTCCCACAAAGCATTTTTCTCTGTTGATAAAGAGCTCTGTTCCCCCTTCTCTACATCTCAATGTTTCCAAGACCCCTGAATATGAAAAACCTGTGCCTTCCTAGGATACCAGCTTTACAGTTTTATTCACTGCTAGGAGGTCAACCGTGAGAATTTAACAAAGTGGTGACTCTTGCAATGCCAATCTCCAATACCAGGTAGCAAAGAGAGATGAGGATGAGCTTCAGTTGGGCTCAGGAGCTGGGCAGAGAGGAATGATGCCTGGGATTTCCACTAGGTCAGTGGTTCTCAACTTGTGGGTCATGACCACTTGGGAGTCAAATGACCCCTTCACAGGAGTTGCATATCAAATATTTACATTACAATTCATAACAGTATGAAAATTACAGTATAAAGTAGAGATGAAAATAATTTTGTTTGGGGGTCACCACAACATGACAAACTGTATTAAAGTAACAGCATTAGGGATGTTGAGGACAAGCACACTAGGGACGGAAGGCATTATTGAACTGCTGCACACACAGGCAGAAGAGTGAGCATTCCAGTGTCTACCAGTGAAACCAGCACGACCTAATAGGGAAGGGACCTGTAAATAAATAATAAATAATAAAGGACAAGGGACCTGAGGGTGCTCTCATTACTTTATGAGCCTTGGCAGCACAGGGGTGTCATGAGGATGAGATCACACTTAGAGCTCCTGCCCTCACTTCTTCCCATCTGTGGCATCGTGAGTGTGTTCCTACTCACAGAAGCCCCATGGTTCCTCCTGTTACAGCTTTCTGCTCCCTGACCTTCTCTCCCACACCCACATTGGGTTGGTTAAATAAAAAGGCCGGAGATCATGACTCCATGTTCAGGTTAAGGATCCTGGCATTCCAGAAGGACTTCAGATGTCATGCCATGTCTATCCAAGAGCCCAGGGAAGGAACAGAAACTGCCTTTGTCCTGCCTGCTGGCTATTGGTTCCCTGTTGACTTTGCCTTATCAGTTCTGCTGCAATAAGAACTTTGCCCAATTCAACTAAATTCCCACTCCTACACTCTGAAAGGTATAAATTCCTGCCTGGGCAAGGCCTACCTATTCTGATTCCTGTTGTTGTGAGACTCAATGTTGTAGCAGCACAGACTTCTGCCTGGGATTCAATCATGCCGCTCGATAGGCTTCCTAGCTGGCTGTTTGCTGTGGCCTGTGAACTCCTGCTTCTCCTCCTCCACGTGCATGGTGAGACTGTCTAATGATCAGAGTGGACCAGGGTCAGAGCTGCCCAGTTCTGCCGAGGCTGAGCTCGTGGGAGGGAAACATCAGGGAGGGAGGAGCTGGTGGAGACGACAGATGAAAGTGTGGATTTGTGTGCCCTCTAATGCCCACACCAAAGCCCACAGAGTGGGCCATGTGGCACATGGAGGATCAGATGTCTAAGATGGGGACCCAGAAGGGACAGAAGAGCAGAAGGGACATGTCCCTCCTCCATGTGTGGTTATGAGTGGAGCTCCTAGTGACCTTGGATAATGGCAATAGTTCCTTCATAATCCCAAGTAGCTCTGAACATGACACTTTGCTGACAATTTTTAAGAGGGCCAAAGGACAAGGTTTCTGGCCCTAGGAAATACAGAAAGCCTCATCTCCACATGCCACAGCTGAAATGAGAGAACCCAGGTTACCTTCACCATGTACCACAGTGATGATGAGGCAGGAATTCCCAAGTATCACAAATGATGGCTTCTCTCCACCTACAGGCAAGGACTCAGCCAGCCCCATCAGGAACACACACACAGGGCAGGTGAGAGGAAGCCTTGTCCATGTGAAAGACAGCGATGTCGGTGTCCACACCTTCCTAGGGATCCCCTTTGCCAAGCCACCTGTGGGACCACTGCGCTTTGCTCCTCCAGAGCCCCCGGAACCATGGAGTGGTGTGAGAGATGCAACCTCCCATCCAGCCATGTAAGTTCTGGGGCCCAGGGACCCTCAGACATGAGCTCCAGGCCACACTGCTGTGCTTCCTCCGTCTCAGCTCTATAGCAGTGTTCTGTCTGTCCCGAGGGCACCTCCCATGCAGTTTTCAGAGGAATGTGCTAAGGATTACAGAGGAACAACGATGCCAGGCTCCTGGGTCAGAGCTTGGCACCTGTAGGGTCTTAGCTGCAGGTACTTCAGTGAGGAGCAGAGGCTAAGGCCATTCTTCACGGTCACTGTGACCATCCTCTGTCCAGGTGCCATTGGCTAAGGAACAGGTGCACATGCTTTCCACTGTGAAGAGACTATGTAGAAGAAGGAGGTACTTTGAGAATCTGGAGTGAGATGGAGAATGTCTCACTACCTACACTATTGTCCATTCATTTCTATAGATCCCATGTGGGCGCTGAACCCCAGTCCCAAAAGTCTTAGTTTGTTTTCTTTGGTTATGATAGAGTATCATGACAAAAGAAACATAGTGGTGAAAGATTTTACTATGAGTCGCAATACCAGGTTATCATCATCCATAGGTGGAAACCACAGAGGCAGAAGCTTAAGAAGTCGATCACATCACATCCACAATCAGAAACATAGCCCAAAGGACAAATGCATTGCTGCTAAAACTTCACATACTCTCTCTATTCTTACAAAATTCAGAAGCCCCTTCCAAGGGATTGTTTCCTCCTACAATGGTCAGGTATTCCTCTCAGAATAAATGTAATCAAGATAATTTGCCCTAGGGCTGCCCACTAACAAACAGGATCTAGACTAGTGGTTCTCAACTTGGGGTTGCAACCCTACAAAGGGGGTGCATATCAGATATCCTGCTTATCGGATATTTGCTCTGTGGTGACTCGGTGTTCAAGGACAGGTATCCTGGTATTCCAGAAGGACTTCAGATGCCATGTTCTGTCTATCCAAGAAGGCAGGGAAGGAGCAGAACCTGCAGCAGTGGTTTGCCCAGCTTATTGGTTATTGGCTTCCCTCAGTTCTCTGGTAATAAGAGATTTGCCCCCACCCAACCAAATTTCCACATCTACACCCCTGAAGGCACAAAATCCTGCCTGAGCAAGGCCTATGTGTTCTGTTCCTGTTGTGGTGGCTTTTAGCCTGTCATGTTGTTGACTAGAGAAGTATCCTGTCAGTTTTCAAGAGGGTCAACGGACAAGGTTTCCAGGCCCAGGTAATTGAGAAGGCCTCATCTCCACATCCCACGGCTGAACTGAGAGCACCTAGGTTATCTTCCCCATGTGGCATCTCTCCACCTACAGGTCAGGACTCAGCCAGCCTCATCAGGAACACACACAGAGCAGGTGAGAGGAAGCTTTGTCCATGTGAAAGACAGTGAAGTTGGTGTCCACACCTTCCTGGGAAATCTCATTACTAAGCCACCTGTAGGGTCACTGCGATTTACTCTCCCTGAGGTCCCTTAGCTATGGAGTATTGTGAGAAATGGCAGTTCAGGGACCCTTTCCCAGGGAACAGTGCCTCCTACAATAGGCAGGTATTCCTATCTGGATGAAGGTAATCAAGATAATTTGCCACAGGCCTGCCCAAAGGCAAACAGGCTGTAGATCAGTGGTTCTCAACCTGAGGATCCAAAGCCCCAGAGCTCACATTCAGATACCTTGTATAGCCGGGCGGCGGTGGCGCACGCCTTTAATCCCAGCACTCGGGAGGCAGAGGCAGGCGGATCTCTGTGAGTTCAAGACCAGCCTGGTCTACAAGAGCTAGTTCCAGGACAGGCTCCAAAGCTACAGAGAAACCCTGTCTCGAAAAACCAAAAAAAAAAAACAAAAAAAAAAACCAGATACCTTGTATATCATTATTATTCATAACAGTAGCAAAATTACACTTGTGAAGTATCAACAATATAATTTCATGGTTGGGGGTCACTACACCATGAGGAATTCTACTAGTGTGTCATTAGGAAGGTTGAAAACCACTGATCTAGACAATCCCTCCTTATGATTCATTTCCCAGCTGATTCCACATTGTGTCAGTCAACAGTCAAAACCAACCCCCACACCAGATTTAAATAGCACAGAAGTGATGAAAGTCAGTACAGGAAGGCAACCATCTCATAGAGGATGGCAGCAGCCCTCATATTCTAGCCCTCAGGGCGTTACTACGCAACCAGAGGCCTCCCTAAAAGTACTGCTCCATCCCCATTTCCACAGAGCTGGTGGCCTTTACCTTGGTGGGAAGAGACTTCAGAGAGGGGTCAGATGTTCACAGGAAATCATGGAAGGTGGCTGAGAGACAATTCAGACTAAGATTTAGGTTTGATCATCCCATGTCTGGGACTGTCTTCCATGTTCTCCAGGTGTCCACAGACTGATATAATGAGTTTGGTGGGTGCAAAGGAGATGAATCTGATCATGCCTCCTACGTCTATGTCTGAGGACTGCCTGTATCTCAGCATCTACACACCAGCTCATGCCCATGAGGGCTCTAACCTGCCTGTGAGTGTCAGACTGTGTGAACTGGGAAGAGAATGTTTTTTTCCTCTGGAAGACTGGAAGGGACAAAGTAATTCTGAGCTCCCTTGTGGTTTAGATCCTGATTAGTAGTCTTAATTTATTGGGATCAGGAAGGAGGTCATCCCATCCATGTTGAGCTGCTTAAACCTGGTTGTGTGACTCAGAGCTCTGGGATTCGAGAGGTAAGAGGTTCTAGGTCTTTGATTAAACCAGGAATTCTTCTACCTACTTGAACCTGGAAGACCCACTCTGGATGGTGCTAAAGGACTGGATATTTACATCACCAAAATTTTTAGCTGCACGTTATCTGTTGCCCCAATGGGACTGATGTCTTCTGATTTGCTATCAGGAAAGTCACACATGGAGACACTCCTGTTTGCTCCGCTTTGATGGGTCTGAGAGTGACGATGGCATCACTTGTGATGTAGCCGTTAATCTAGGCTGAGATTTCCTGGTGGGGAAGTGAGAATACAAATATGCTTATAGGCCTGGAGTGTTCCATCAGTGGACCATGTCCAGAAATCCTGAGATCAGTGTGTAAATTGATCTGCACAGAGGCAAACTAGATGGTAATCTAGTAGGCAGTCCAGTTGAGCTTGGGCTGGGTGTGGGCCTCCTGGCATCTATGTTGATTTCTCTAGGTAATGGTATGGATCCATGGTGGTGGACTGGTTGTAGGAATGGCTTCCATGAATGATGGATCCAAACTAACAGCTACTGAGAAAATAGTAATTGTCTCGATCCAGTATCGCTTGGGTATCCTCGGCTTCTTCAGGTAAGTTTGGGACTGGGCTGGACAACTGGGTCTGAATAGAGCATTGACAGACCTGTAATTCCTGTTCTTGTCACTTCTCAGCACTGGAGATCAGCACGCCACAGGCAACTGGGGCTACCTGGACCAAGTGGCCGCCCTGCGCTGGGTCCAGCAGAACATCGCCTACTTTGGAGGCAACCCTGACTGTGTCACTATTTTTGGCGGCTCAGCAGGAGGAACAAGTGTATCTTCACATGTTGTGTCCCCATTGTCCAAAGGACTCTTCCACAGAGCCATCATGCAGAGTGGAGTGGCCCTGCTGCCTGACCTTATCTCTGACACACCCGAGGAGGTCTACACAGTGAGTGCCCTCTACAATCTCAGTCCTTACTTTGCTGCTTCAGCCCTTGCCTCTCTTCTCTAATATTCTGTTAAGTGGGGAAAGAAGGATTAGTGAAAATAGCTTCTTTCCAGTAATTTCTGAGAGATATAAAATGTGCAATCCATTCCCTCTGCTTTATGTGTGCTGAGTATGGCATATGATAGAAAAGCTGTGCCCAGTGGCTTCCATCATTGGCAAAACCACGTATTCATGGTTTCCTACATTGCTTCTTATTGCTGTGATGAAGACCATGACCAAAAGCTACTTGCAAAGGAAAAGATTAATTTCATCTTCCAGTTTATAGTCCATCTTGAAGGGACATCAGAGTAGACACTCAGGCTGGTCAATGGAAGCCAGAACTGAAACACAGACCAGGAGGAACACTGCTTACTGCCTTGTTACCCATGACTTCCTCGATTTGCTTTCTTATACAGCCCAGGACTCCTGCCCATGGGTAGTGCTCCCCACCATGTGATGGGCCCTCCTCCAGCAGTCATTTATCTAAAAAGTGCCTGGACTTGCCTTGGGACCCATCTGATAGAGGCATTTTCTCAGTTGAAGTTCCTATTTTTAGAATACCCTGACTCGTGTCAGCTTGACAAAAAGAATTATCCAAGACACATGTATTGATGGTAAAGAAGGGCCAGCTGGTAAAAATGCTTGCTATGCAAGTGTGAGTCCCTAGGTTCAAATTCCCGGAGCCGACAGAAGGCTAGAGATGGTACTATGTGATAGGTAACCCAGTGCTCCTATGCAGAGATGGGAAACAGAGACAGTAGAATCCTTGGAAGGTTGCTGTCCAGCTAAACTGGACAAATGCAAACAGGAGGTAAGGTGACAAGTGACATCCAAGCGTGATCTCTGACCTTCACAGGCAAAACATGGTGTTCTATACCTATTATCACATATGAGTACCACACACACACAAACAAACAATACAACAGCTAGAAAATAAATATGCAGGTAGAATATTCCCTGTTTATAACCTCTGAGCAAAAAAAGTGAAAAATTCCGCTTAAGTGCTTTCATACACAACAAACAGCAGGATGTGGTATTTAAGGGCGATGACAGATACTTGAAATCAAGAAACTCTGCTCAAAGCTGGGAAGGATGAACCAACCACTAATTTTTTTCTGAACAGACGGTAGCCAACTTATCAGGATGTGAGGCCAAGGACTCAGAGGCCATGGTGCACTGCCTACGAGAGAAGACTGAAGCAGAGATTCTGGCTATCAATCAGGTTGGGAGAATTGTGTGGCTTAGAGGACCTGGTCACCAGCATGTGGGGTTGCCAGTCCTTACTACTGGAACCAGTTAGCTTGTCTCCATAGTTAACTGTCCTTTTAGTACTGTGTGTAGAAATAACAACTAGGCTAATTTTGATGTCTAGTTTCTTCTGGAGTGAGCATAGCATCCCGAGTTGAGACATGAAATGGGGAAATAATGTGAGTATTCAGTGGGCATCAAAATATTTATGTGATTGATCTTCAGCACTGACCCTTAATGCCCCATAGGTCTTCAGGTTGATCCCTGGTGTGGTAGATGGGATGTTCCTACCAAGGCACCCTCGAGAGCTGTTGGCCTCTGAGGATTTTCACCCTGTCCCCAGCATCATTGGTATTGACAGTGATGAGTGTGGTTGGGGAATTCCTTTGGTAAGACCTGGTTCTAAGCTCCTGGGGACCTAAACTCAAGTGGAGGGTGTTGGTAATTCAGAAATACTCTAATCTCTGTCCAGCCTATCCTATACTTAGGACTCTCCTCTGCCTTTCAGATGAAGGGCCTTGATCATGTCATAAAGAACATAACCAAAGAGAACCTAGCAGGTGTTCTGAAGAGCACAGCAACACAGATGGTGAGAGACTTTGACTTCTGCATCGATAAAGGGGGTTCCTATATATTCTTCTCAGATAACACACCCAGAAATAAAGGCTAATGTCTATGTGTGTTTCTGTGTTACTCACCCAAAGCTTATATCTTTCTCCATACTTCCTGTCTCAAACTAGGCCACACTCCTTACTGGATAGATAGGGCCTGCCCTGCAACACTCTTTCTGATTCCTCCTGGTGTAGATGCTATCTCCTGAATGGAGTGACCTGCTAATGGAAGAGTACATGGGGGATGTTGAGGATGCCCAGACTCTGCAAGCACAGTTCAGAGAGTTGATGGAAGATGTCATGTTTGTGATCCCTGCACTCCAAGTAGCACATTTTCAGCGTGAGTACATCTTTAACAAGACCAAGACACAGGGAGTTCTAGAGCTGTGAGTCCTATGTGGGCTATGTAGTGCCCAGACCTGGCTCATGCCTCCACCAAGTATCTGATGCCAGGCACTTGAAGACACTTACCTCAGTAAATCCTTATGCCTAATTTAAAAAGTGACTCTTTATCCAGGTCCAGAGAGGAACAAAAACACGTCAGTTATACTTGGTGTCTTGTCAAAACTACTCATCTAAGAATTCTGGGGTCACTGTTGAGCAAAATGTATCCCATAGCCAAAGCTTCAGTGTAGAAATCACAGCTCAACTGCGATTCCAGATAAATTTAGAACAAGGTTTCTTGTCACCAAAGTTTAGACAGAAAAGCTTGGTGTGAGAAATCATTATGTCAACATGTGTCTTCACTCCCAGGTTCCCATGCTCCCGTCTACTTCTATGAGTTCCAGCATCAGCCCAGCTACATCAAGCATAAGGATGTCAGGCCATCCCATGTGAGGGCTGACCATGGTGATCATGTTGCCTTTATCTTTGGCTCCTACTTCTGGGGCTTGAAAGGTAAATCTTCCTTGTTTTCCTTGAACTGAATGGAGCCCCAGACGACTTTTGGAGGGATTGCTAAGCTCTCATTGCAGCCGGGGAAACAGAGGCTCTGGGAGAGAATGGGATCAAGGCTTCACCTTTTCTGTGATGAAAACAACAACCTATACCAAGATTAGAATATGAACCTTCCCTAGTCTAGCTTGTGCTAGAAGGAATGAGAGCACACTGGGGCAGGAGCGAACCTGAGAGAATTCAAGTAGAGGATTGGAAGGATGCTGGGTTCTGAGTGTTGAAGGAAGAGAATATACACCAGACCTAGGGTTCAGTGTCAGGTTGTGATTGAGTTAGTAGAGCCCGAGTTAGCACCTGCGTGAGGTAGATAGGACTTGGATTCCTTCTCTCTGCAGTTGACTTCACTGAGGAAGAGAAGTTGCTGAACAGGAGGATGATGAAGTACTGGGCGAACTTTGCAAGACATGGGTAAGAACATGCCTCTCCCTTAACCTCCTTATGGCTGTGTGTCCATTCAGGTGGATGTACCTCATTAGAATGCATGGGTCCTTATTTCTGTCATAGTCCTCTCCAACCCAGGGCACACTTAGGCAGACACGTTCTAGTTTTCAGTCACTACTCATTTCACAGAGACCTGGTGGGTGAGTCACAGTATTTTGGTACTGTTCTTTAGATTTTCCCTTTGAGAAGGAACACAAAACTAGACAACTTCCCTGGCTTCAAATGGACCAGACACTGGTGGGTGACCCTTATATTCTATATCAGTACACCACTAGTCCATGTGTCACCTCAGATCCCTCAGCCTGCTCATAAACTACCCTGACACAAATTGGGGAACCAGGCTTTGGATCATAGTGACCTCACCCTCCCTTTCTGGTGTCATCTCCACAGGAACCCCAACAGTGAGGGTTTACCCTACTGGCCTGAGTTGGGTTATGATGAGCAGTACCTGCATCTGGACATCTATCCTGCTGTGGGCAGAGCTCTGAAGGCCAGGAAGCTGAAGTTCTGGACAAAGACTCTGCCACAGAAGATCCAGGAGCTAAAGGGGGCTCAGGGGAAGTACACAGAGCTTTAGTGCCCTGTGTCATGAAAGATGTGGGATTGAGAGCACATGGGGTCATCTGGATGGTACATGACCTATTTATTCATTTTTATTCGTTACAACTCTCACATAAGCATTTCTCTGTTTTCCTTTTTTCCTCTTTTTTCTTTTGTTTTTAATTGGTTCTTTGGGACCCCAAACCATGCACTCCAATCTCACGTATCTCCTAGTCTCTACACATCTACTCCTCAGGCTTGTAGCATCCCCTCTCCAAGGGAAAGTGAAAGAAGAACAAAAGTAGATAAAAATAAACACTAATAAAATATTTTTAAGTGAAAATGCTTTGATACTCCATCTTTCCTGCCTCTCCATGAATCTTAGTGGCACCAGGAGCTAGTGTGACCATGCAGCAGACCCTTTTGTTCACATAGCTTTACTTGCGGTTCATTGTATACTGAGTTGTTGGTCAGCTTAAGTTCTTGTTTTGAAAAGGAAAAGAGGGAGGTACTGTGGGATAATGCTCTTGTACCCTGTAAAAATTCATCACTTGTATTGGTTTATTAAAACACTGATTGGCCAGTAGCCAGACAGGAAGTATAGGCAGGGTGACCAGACTAGGAGAATTCTAGGAAAGGAAAGGCTCAGTCTACAGTTGTCACCCAGATGCAGAGGAAGCAAGATGAAAATGCCTTACCGATAAAATGTAACAAGCCACATGGCTAACATAGATTAAAAAAAAGTATGGGTTAATTTAAGTTGTTAGAGCTAGTTAATAACAAGCCTGAGATAACGGGCCAAAAAGTTTATAATTCACATAAACTTCTGTGTGTTTTGTTGGTACTGAATGTCTGTGAGACAGGGCAGGAAAGAAATTCCACTACAAATTAAAATAACATCCTGGAAATATAGTTGAGGGATAGAGCACTTGTCTCACACATGTAAGATCCTGGGTTCAACATCCTGTCTCCACTTCAGATGTTTGGGAACATTGAGACACTAGAGGTGATTGGGTGTCAAAATCTCATATCCATCTGTTAACAAGAACTAAGTATTCTCATCTATAAGTAGCTTACAAAACATGTGATTTGCCAGAGCCCTCATTTCTTAGAGAGTTCATATGTCCGTAACTATAATCATCACAAGCTGCAAGCTCAGGTGTATGGTAGACACATGTGATCCAGCTATTTGGAAGACCAGGCAGATGGATTTTATGAGTTTAAGAGTTAAAGATAAGCCTGTTTTATATGCATACACTGATCTCAATTGCATATATGCATATATTGATAGATGTTATATACATACATGAGTTTGTATATAAAATGAAAGAGTTAAATTCTTCACTTAGATCTAGCCTGACACCTAATGTTTACAAAAAGTATACTTGAATTTCCCTAAGTAAAGCAGGAGATAAAACATTTGCCTTAGGGAGAGTAAAACATGGAAACGCAAAGCCTGTCACAGTGGGTCACAACCTTAGAGATGGTAAAGCAGGAGGTAGTAGAGCCTGTCACAGTGGGTCACAACCTTAGAGATGGTAAAGAAGGAGGTAGTAGAGCCTGTCATAGTGGGTCACAACCTTAGAGATGGTAAAGAAGGAGGTAGTAGAGCCTGTCACAGTGGGTCACAACCTTAGAGATGGTAAAGCAGGAGGTGGTAGAGCCTGTCACAGTGGGTCACAACCTTAGAGATGGTAAAGCAGGAGGTAGTAGAGCCTGTCACAGTGGCCATCAGTACACAACACCAAAGGTGCTCTGCTCTTAAGATTGTAAAAATACTGCCTGTTCTAATCAGCTGACCCTTAGGTAAATGGTTTCATAAAAATGTGAAATTCTACTTTTGTGATTTTGTGAACATTTTGTCTGTACTAATTTATTGGCCTATGATTGAGCCCAACATCTCGTATTTCCTATATATTGTCTGTGTATTTCAATATTGGGCTGCTGATCCAACATAGACTCAGCTGATTGCCCCTTCACTATTTCTTGGAATATCAGGTTTTTATCTGAATTTCTTACTCCTGAGTTTTTAATTAATACTAGAACAATTTAAGTGAATGCTATATCTAGCACCCAGTGAGTGGCATTATTAAACCACACCAAAGTGATGAACAGACATCTGTTCACTGAGGCCAACTTTGTATCCTCCCCACAGGCCCTCTACATGTGTCTGCGGTTTTTCTGTTGAAAACTTTCCACAGGAGCCACCAACTACTGCCTGCTCATAGCCCCAAATGCCTCTGGGGTTAGCTGCCCACTGCAGACCCCATGTACTCACTTCTTGCCCTGCCTGCATTCTCCGGATGCCCTCTCCTGCACCCAACCCTGGAGAACCCAGCCACCTTGACCCCCACTCACTGCTGCCACTGCTGCACATAAGCAGTTACAGGTGCACATAAGCAGTTACAGGTGCACATAAGCAGTTACAGGTGCACATAAGCAGTTACAGGTGCACATAAGCAGTTACAGGTGCACATAAGCAGTTACAGGTGCACATAAGCAGTTACAGGTGCCTTCAGCCTGGCTCATGAAACACAAGGGCAGCACCTAGCATCAGTCCTGCTAGTCTGGCTGCCTGAGGACCCCACTAATCACCCCCCCACAGTGCTGCTGCTAGAGCTGCTTCCCATCCCCTGCACAGCTCTGCCATCGCCCTAGCCGCTGCTGTGGACAAAGTGAAAGATTATCAGATCTGCTGACATGTCTGGGAATTCTTAAAGGAGGAATTCAGTTTTTAAAAGGGGAGGGGGAACATTTCCTATCACAATGTAGGGAGTTAGGATCCATAGTGCTACTATGGATGGCTTGAGAAGGGGAAAAATAAATGAGGGCATAAACCACAGGGCTGGGATTGACATCATACTAATTTCAATTACTATCCATTTGGTAATTCATATTTTATTCTTAAAAATAGTTTGATAACTGTGAAAATTTGAATGATAAGAAGAAAACCTTAGAAAGACTTACTATTGATAAAATGCAAGCTTCAGGAAAACTTAATAGTGATAAGACACAAGCCTTAGAAACATTTACTAATGAGAATAATAAAAATTTGAATAATAAAATACAAGCCTTAGAAAGACTTACTAATGAAACTAAGACAATATTCACACAAAGACAGAGAAATTTAGAGCAGAACGTACCACACTATTGCATAATGAAATTGAAGAGGAGTGGTCCAAGGTTATTATAAAACCAACTTTATTATTGCTAACTATTGAGGGGGTACAGCCCCCAGAAGTCAGTATCAGGCTATGCAAAGAAAATCCACGAATGAGGTGATAGCTTAGGAAAAATTCTTACCTAATAGTTAGACCTTTTTTATCTGAGGGCGAAAAAACGAAGAAGCACAGATGCTTTCTGATGACAACGTTCTCTTTATTTCATCTAGAAAAATCCTTTCAGAAAGATCTGTCTTGCTCTCCTCCCAATGCTCTATCCAGCAGCTTCTCCCTAATTAGTTCTATGTCTTTTCTCTCTCTGCCTCTCTGCTTCTGCCCTGTCCTTAGCTCTCTTTAGCTCTCTGCCTTCTTACATCACTGCCCACTGTTCTCTCTCTCTCTCTCTCTCTCTCTCTCTCTCTCTCTCTCTCTCTCTCTCTCTCTCTCTCTTTCTCTCCCTCCCTCCCTCCCTCCCTCCCTCCCTCTCTCTCTCCTACCTCTCTGCCTTCTCCTCTCTGCTGTTTTTCCTCTTCTATGTTGTCCCCTGATTCATAGCTAAACTCTGGATAATTATAGGTTGTTTGACAGGGCCCTATCCAAAATCAAGTCACGTAGTTTCTCTCAGGTTAGGAATGTCACAATGACCCATGCATGTAGCTCCAAGTCCATGAGGGCTCCCAGACAGAAAATGACATTGGCTATCAAGACTTAACAATAACAATTAATTAGCTGGACTTGAGACTGAGACTGGGACTATATGCAGACCAAAGTTGTTTCAAGTTTTAGCTTTAAATCAGCATAGTAACACCTGGAAAAATGACCTTGTGTATTTGTCTCTAGAGGCAACCACTGATAGTCTCTAGGGGCAACCAGCCTGCTTTGAATCTGCTCTGAAGTCTAAAGTTAGCTGTCTTTGTGGCTGAGAATTATTATTTCTATTTATTAATATTATATACCTTAAATAGAATGATCATCTTGATTATCTACAGCTATATGTGTGCCCAGTAAGTGTAAAACACACCACCAAAGGGCTGTGGAAAGAACACCACAGCTGTTCTTATTAGGGAGGCATAGCAGTGGTATCTAAGAAAGCTACAGACAGAAAACAACCAGCCATTCACAATCAATATCCTCACAGCTTTGCCAACAAGGGGTCCCCAATAACACCTGGTGTGTTGAGCTTGCCAAGTAAGACTCTCCATCTTACATCTACATCTACATCTAGTGGGTCAACTTGTTAAATATTAGTTGTTACTGCTGTACAGTCCCATGGCCCTCTGCACTTTAGTTTATCCAGTTACTATATAGAACAACCACCAGGTGATAGGCATCACCCCTAAGGCTATGCAGAAGTTGATTGTAATCCTGGAGATTTGGATAAGAAGCAGTCATTTCATATGTGATGCATTTACTCTATGTGAATTAGATGTTAAATTCATGGGCAATTTGGAACAGAATTAATTATTCCACAAGACTGGAAAGATTTAACTAAAGCAGTATTGGAAGCTAGTCCTCAGTTACAATAGAAAACAGGGTGTAAAGAGGAAGATAAGGTCATAGAACAACAAGGTAGGAGTAGAGGTATGAAAATTTCCCAAGATTATCTTTTTGGTGAATGCCAGTATGCTAGTTTGGACAGAAGGTTTACATTTGGTCATCACATTTGAGTCATTATAATATAGCAGCTTTGAATTATTAGGACAGGGTTGAAGAATCAATAAAGAGGTCTGAGTCATTTACTAAAATTATACAAGTCCCAAAAAAACCTTCACTTATTAACTTCAGCTGCAAATAGAATATCAGATCCATAAGTTAGCCAAGCATTAATCGAGTATTTCACTGTTGAAAATGCTTATTCAGAATGGAAAAAGGTAATTATGCCTTGAAATGCAAGATCAGCACCCACAGGTGAATGGATTGGAAATATGGCTAATATTGAATCTATTACTTTTGATGCTGCTTTGGTAAAAAGAAGTAATCTCTAGAAATTTTAAGAAAAATCAAAATGTCTCATGTTTCAATTGTGGTAAACAAGGACATATGAAAAGGATTTGTTGGCAAAATGTTGTTAGAAACAATGATTTTTCTAGAGATAATCCACACAGAATGTCCCATCCTTCTGAAGTATGCAAAAAGTGTGGCAAAGACTGGGATTGGACTAATGAATGCAGATCAGCAAGTTACAGACAAGGTAACCCTTTGCCATCAGGAAATGCTCTTAAGGGTCCCTGCAGGCCTCAGTATCAAATTTGGCTCAATCATTTCTTCTCAGCATTAGAGAAACTTGTCCAGAAAGCAATTAAAAGACTTGATAACAGCTGTTAAAAATCACACTGCTCTAAATGTGACCAAAGACAGAAAATCTATATATACGACAAAAAGTTCAATAGAGACTAGAAAACAAGTATTTGGGTAAACTGCTATAAATGATCAGATATCAAAGCAAAAAATGCATGCAAATGGCATTAAAATTGAGAGCTTGATGGGCACAGCCACTGATGTAACAATAACTTCACCAAAATCTTGGCATCTAGATTGGCCCTTCAGTAGGTAAATGTTCAACTTATATGGCCAGAAGGACAAATAGGAAAATTAAACCATATGTGGTTAACATAGCAATGAATTTATGGGGGTGTGATTTGTTACAGCTATTAATAACACAGATTAACTTTCCTCCAATCTTAGAAACAAACCATAATATAAAGAATTCTTCTGAGATAAATATTAAAAAGTATTAACAGAACAGTCAAAGACTGTTCAGGTTGTACATAATCAGTACACAACAGTTGGTGGACTTTCAAGGGTATCAACAGCCCTACCTTTAAAATGGTTAACTGACAATCATGTGTGGGTGTAACAGTGACCTTTGACATCAGAAAAACTACAGATACTAGAACAGTTGGTACAGGAGCAGCTAGATGTTCAACATATTAAAGAATCAAACAGTCCTTAGAATTTTCCTGTATTTGTCATTAAAAAAGAAATCTGTAAAATGGAGAAAGCTCACAGATTTAAGAGCAGTAATTAAGGTAATTCAGCCAATGTGATCTCTACAGTCTGGCATTAGCTTTCCTTCTTTATTACCTAAAAGATGAGGTCTATTATAGTGATTGTTTCAAAAGTCTTTTTTACTATACCTTTACAAGGACAGAGAAAAATTACCTTCACAGAGAAGGACCGACAGTTGCAGAGAGACATTGGATAATAGAAAAAAAACTGTTGAGTTAAATCAGCCTGGCTGTTTCAAAGATGTGTTGACCTCAGAATGGAAAAGTGTTGACCTCAGGATATGTTTATGTTGGAGAAGAGGTGTTGCTTTTGTTTCCACAGAAGGAAAGCTATGGATACCACCAAGACTAATAAGTTTGGATTCAAACAGGAGAGACATCTTGATTAGGAGGGGTTATAGTTCACCAATCACATGAACATTCCATCTAAATTAACTTCTAAGACTAACAAATGTTTTTCATTTGATCAGACATAGCCTGTCAAAAAATAATGAGAGAAACTCTCTAAGTTAGGGCTGGGACAGGGTTTTGTTTTTGTCTTTCCAGAAGAATAAAAGCATCCAACTAAAGAATTTGAAGACCAGTGGACAATTAAGATACCTGAAGAAGAAGGACAAATCATCCAGAGGAAAGTTCCCAAGAAAAAGAATAGATTTGCTTGATGGTATAACACATTTCCAACAGAAAAAAAAATTATAAATCTTCCCAAATGTTTACTACTATTGGTCTCTACAGACAGGTAAGGCAAATGGTCCTCATGTAGTCATGAATCAATTAAATTTTAAAGCTAGCTCTGGAGTTGGAGCTTGGCTCTCTCTTTCTCGAAACCCAAGCATGCTTATTAGAGGAAAATCCAAAGTCTCTGTCTCATGTCAGGAAAACCACCCGGTAAGGGAGAGAAGGAAACCAAAATTAGGAGACTATTCTATTGTCATTAATCTCATAATCTTTTGGGTTTATTTCTACTCTTTAAAAACTTTTCTTAAGGTATAAATATTATCTCAAAGTTTATAAAATACATACATTTTTCAACTTTTCTGTCATGATATTAATGGTCAAATAGAGTACTAATTGATTAGAAAAAGAGGCATCATCTAAGCTTCCTGTATGTGATTCAGGGCTTGAGTGTGAAGCAGATAGTTAGGAATTAACTTGTGTACCCCAGATGTATTTCATAGATTATGGTCCTATAACTTCTCTGAGATCTGTTGCTTATGGCATTCAAAATGTTTAAGTTTTCTGCAGTGAATCATGACCATTTCTAAAATGACCTTTGAAATCTCCAAAAGGATGTTGGATCCCAACAGCAATAAATCCACCTGGATTGTGCTATTGTCACTAAGCTGAAAAAATACCACCCAAAGATCAGATTTGGACAAAAAAAACTGCTCTGGACAAATACAAAGGGGTTAGCTGAGATGGTCCAGCCCTGTAGACCACTATTCCAGTCAGGAGTTCAGATAAGACTTGTACTTTCCCACCTTGCCAAGAGTAGGCAACTGCTCCACGGGCCACCAAGCCCTGAATTGAAAAATTCAGGTCAGAAAATTTTGAGTAAAGAGAACTTCTGCCAGGGCCCGCAGATTGGAGGGCTACACTGAAATGACAGCAACCTTGCTGGTTGGAGGAGGCAAGAGAAGCCATGGGTGGGCCATGGGAGGAGAAAGGAGGAAGTTCTGCAGTGTCAGGTTGTGGGTGCCCAAGACTATCGGGGGACGAATCCTCAGTTGGTACCCCAGTCTGGCTGACACTGTTCCCCCACACCACATGCTCAAAAAAGTCAGGCTCAGCTGCACAGGAGCAACTCCTGATCCTGTGCCCTTGGTGTAACCAGGGTTTTTAGTGATGCCTGTTTATAGGCTCTGAAATCCTATCTAGTCCCAGACACTAGAACGAGAATGTCCCCAATAAACACTTGCTGAGTAGGTAAAGTATTGTGAACTTGATCGCTGAGCAGGAAGGTGGTTAACTACTGTGAGCTCCGAAAGCCTAGCTAGTCTCAGACATCACAACCGCAATGTCCACATCAAACATTTGCTGAGCAGATGAGAGCCATGGACTTGATCGCTGTAGGAGCTGGCTGCGAGAGTAAGGCAGTATGGAGGTGGAGTGGGTAGGGGTAGGTCCTTCAGAGGTGCCAGGTTTGCAGTGTGTTTCAATGAAACAGCTATGTTGGAGCAGGGAGGGTGATGTGTTGACTAAAATCACTCATGCAAGGGATGAGGGACCCTGAATGTGGACTCAGGAAACTGTAAGTCCTGGAAGCAGGGAGCAGTTTTCGGGGTGGCAGGCGTGCTCATTCGGTTCTCTTTGACCCATGTCCCCTTTCTCAGAGCTGCACCCCATCCTCCGCCTATGACATCCTCAGCATTGTCTACCAGAGACGCCCTCCTGATATTTCCAGTTACAGCTCTCTGCAGCCTCCTCTCCCCCCCAACGCCTGCCCTGGCCTTGTTGCTGGAAGGACTGTGAATGTGGTGACTCCAGGTTAAAGGGGGGGCGGTGCTGGAGTCCTAGAAGGACCTTGGGAGCCCTGCTGTGCCTTCCACAGAGGCTAACGGTGAAACAGGAATGGTGGACCTGGCTTGGTTCTATCTGCTGCCACTGACTCCCGTAACCTCTGCTTTGCCAGTTCGGTTCAGACCTTCCCTGTCCCAGCAAGCTTTCCTCCTAATCCACTTGGATCCAAATTCCTGTCTGAGCCAGGTCCCCATATTCTGTTTCCTGTCAGTGACACACTGTGCACCCTGCACAAGTAGTGCACACTCGGGCCTGGGAGTTTATCATGCCACCCAACTAACTTCCTTACAGGTTAAATGTATGGTCTAGGGACTCCTGTTTCTCTTTCTTCTCATGCAGGGCATGGTTCCTTTTTAATTTATTTTATTATTATTACTACTGCTTTCAAGAATTTTTAATTAATTAATTAATTAATTTACATTCTGACCTCAGTTTCCTGCCCCTTCTCTCCTCCCGATCCCTTCCCCACATCTCCCCTCTTCCCTACACTACACAATCTACTCCTCCTCCGTGTTTCCACTCAGAAAAGGGCAGTCCACCCACAGAAATCAACAAAATATGGCATATAAGTTGCAGTAAAACTAAGCTTCTCCCCATGTACTAAGGCTGAGAAAGGTGACTCAGTATGAGATGTGGGGTCCCAAAATCTGCAAAAGAGTCAGAGACAGCCCTTGCTCCCACTGTTAGGAGTCACATGAGAAGATCAAGCTACACGATTGTCACATATATGCAGAGGGCCTAGGCCAGTCCTGTGCCGGCTGGCTGGTTGTTGGTTCAGTCTCTGTGAGCCCCTGTGAGCCCAGGTTAGATGATTTTGTGGGTTTTCTTATAATGTCTTTCACTCCTCTGGATGCAACAATTCTTAATCCCCCTTTGCTGCAGAATTCCCAGGGGAGAAACTTAAGGGGACATACGGAACCTTAGGTTAAACTGGTAAATTCTGCAGAGTCAGATACTGAGACTACAGAGAGGGAGTAACTCATAGACATGCCAGAACAAATTATAGGAAATGTGTCTCCAAATTCCCTTACCAGGGCGTGGGAAATGACTCAGCAGGGAAAGGTGCCTGTATCTAAGCTGGGCCAAAGTTCAACCCCAGAAACTACATTGTGAAATTAGAGACTAATTCCAAACACCCCTCCCAAAGCCCACAGAGTAGCCTTCTCCGAAGCAAAGCAACACTGGTACCGGAGGAGGTCACCCATACTAAGGAGTCAGCCCAGAAGTAGGGGATCTGGGTTGTGCTGGACCTGCAGGGCAGGAGATAAAGTGACTAATAATTTTATGTTTTGGGGCTCATGGAACTGTATTAAAGGGTCACAGCATTAGGGAGGTTAGAATCACCGCATTATGGCCTGACAGTGTTATTGAAGTGTTGCTACACACACACACACACACACACACAGAGAGGGGGGGGGAGCCAGAATTTCAGTGTCTTTCAAAGAAACCAGCATGACCTAACATGGAGGGGACCTTCATATCCTAAGACCACCCTAAGGGACAAGGGACCCTGAGGGTGCTCTCATCACTCTATGAGTCTTGGCAGCACAGAGGTGTCATGAGGGTGAGGTCACACTTAGAGCTCCCGTCCTCTCACTTCTCTCCATCTGAGACATCTTGAGTGGGTTCCTACCCACAGAAGCCCCGTGGCTTCTTCTGTTAACTTTCTGCTCCCTGGTCTTCACTCCCACAGCACATTGGGTTAAAGGGCCAGGGATCATGGTGACTTCAAGCTCTGGTCTGGAATCCTGATTCCATAAAAACTTCAGATGCTATGCTCTGTCTCTCTCAGAGGCTAGAGAAGGAGGAGAAACTGCACAGTTGCTTTTGTCCTGCCTGCTGGCTATTGGTTCCCAGTGGTTTCTGCCTTATCAGTTGTGCTGCAATAAGAACTTTGGACCTGCACTCCAAAAGGTATAAATTCCTGCCTGGGCAAGACCTACCTTCTCTGCTTCCTGCTGTTGTGAGACTGTCATCTTGTAGCAACACAGACTTAGGCCTGGCATTCAATATGCCACTCGGTAGACTTCCTGGCTGGCTGTTTGCTGTGGCCTGTGGGCTCCTGCTTCTCCTCCTCCACGTGCATGGTGAGACTGTCCAAATGAGCAGAGGGACCAGGGTCAGAGCTGCCCAGTTCTGCAGAGTCAGAGTCTGTGCTCATGGGAGGGAAACACCAGGGAGGGAGGAGCTGGTGGAGACGACAGATGAAAGTGTGGATTTGTGTGCCCTCTAATGCCCACACCAAAGCCCACAGGATGGGCCATGTGGCACAAGGAGGGTCAGAGATGTGTAAAGTTATCATGTACTGAGGAGCCAGCAGGGACAGAAGAGCAGGAGGGACATTTCCCTCCTCTGTATATGGTTGTGGTTAGAGCTCCAACTGACCTTAGATAGTGACAATAATTCCTTCCTAATTTCAAGTGGCTCTGAACCTGTCATTTTGTTGACTACAGAAGTTCCCTGTCAGTCTTCAAGAGGGCCAGTGGGCAAGGTTTCCAGCCCTAGGTAATTGTCTCCACATCCCACAGGCAAACTGAGAGGACCCAAGTTACCTTCCCCGTGTAACTCTGTGACGACGAGGTAGGAAATCCCGAGTGTGGTGACAACTTATGACTTCTCTCCACCCACAGGCAAGGACTCAGCCAGCCCCATCAGAAACACACACACAGGGCAGGTGAGAGGAAGCCTCGTCCGTGTGAAAGACAGCGATGTCGGTGTCCACACCTTCCTAGGGATCCCCTTTGCCAAGCCACCTGTAGGGCAACTGCGCTTTGCTCCCCCTGAGCCCCCAGAGCCATGGAGTGGTGTGAGAGATGGGACCTCCTATCCAGCCATGTAAGTTCTGGGGCCCAGGGACCCTCAGACATGAGCTCCAGGCCACACTGCTGTGCTTCCTCCGTCTCAGCTCTATAGCAGTGTTCTGTCTGTCCTGAGGGCACCTCCCATGCAGTTTTCAGAGGAATGTGCTAAGGATTAGTGTAGTGGGGAGCTGTGGGCTGCATTCCCGCCCAGCTCCCAGCCACCTGGCTAGCTTATGCCCCGAAATAACAACACACAAACTGCATTCATTTAAACACTGCCTGGCCCATTAGTTCCAGCCCCTTACTCACATCTTGATTAACCCATATCTAATAATCTGTGTAGCACCACAAAATGGTGCCTTACCGGGAAGATTCTAGTGTACATCCATCTTGGGCCGGAGCTTCATCGCGTCTGTCTCAGAGAGGAGAGGCATGGCATCTGCCCCAGAGAGGCGTGGCATGGCAATTTATTATATTCCCTTCCCAGCATTCTGTTCTGTCTACTCCGCCCACCTAAGGGCTGGCCAATCAAATGGGCCAAGGCAGTTTTCTTTATTAACGAATGAAATCAACACAAACAGAAGACTCTCCCACATCAGATTAGAGAGGAAAAATGGTGTCAGGGGACTTAGCTGCAGGTACTGTGGTGAGGAGCAGAGACTAAGGTCATTCTTCACGGTCACTGTGGCCACTCACTGTCCAGGTGTCTTTAACTAACCAACAGGTACACATGCTTTTCACTGTGAAGAGACAATGTGGAAGAAGGAAATTTTGTGTGAGTCTGGATTGAGATGGAGAACGTCTCGCTACCCTATGGTGTTGTCCATTCATCCCTATAGCTCCCACGTGGGCACAGAGCCCCAATACCCGAGTATTATACTTTGTTTTTTGTTTCTGTGATAGACAACCCTGACAAAAGCAACGTAGTAAAGAAAGATTTTACTATGGGTCACAATTCCAGGAAAACTACAGAGGCAGAAGTTTAAGGGAGCTGATCCCAGCCCTAATCAGGAATAGAGCCTAAGGGGCACATCTTGTTTGATGTTGGCTCATAGGTGCTGCAGTAGAGAGGAAGCTCACCAAGATGCTAAGCTAAGCTTCACTTTCTGGAGGAACTGGCTGATACTCAGCTAGCTCACTCCAGTTACTATATATATTTGGTTAATTGGAGCTGGCAAACTTTGAGTCATATTGCACTTGTAATATGAGACCATGAGACCAGACAGTGCACACAAATCTCAGTCCCTTTGATTATAGCAATCATAATCAAAAGCAAGAGCTCCAGGTCCACCAGTGTCTTAGGATGAAGGTCGGTGCAGCTGCAAGCTCTCAAGTAGAACCAAGGGCAGACTCTCCAGAGAAACAACATTTCTTCAAGGTTTAAACAGTCTCAAAACAATTTCTCAGCCTCTACTGACTAATCCAAGCATAGCAAAGGGATTTGCTGAATCATTTCTCTCAATGTCAGACACAGAGGCTTTACTATACACTTCACTTGAAGCGAATCATAAAGGTTTGTTTAAATATCACTACAGACACATGCATGCCTGCTAATGCCTGCTAATGTGCTACTTACTCTGTCCATTCTTGCACAGTTCAGAAGCCCCTTCCAGGGAATGGAGCTTCATACAACAAGCAGGTATTTCTGTCTCCATGATTATCAAGATAATGGGCCACAGGCAAGCTCACAAGATCTAGGTCAATGGTGCTCAACCTGGGTCACAACCCACCAGGGGTCACATATGAGATATCTTGCATAGCAGATATTTGCATTACTATTCATAACAGTAGCAAAATGATAGTTATTAAGGAACAGTGAAATAATTTTATGGTTGACCGTCACTACAACATAAGGCTGATCTAGACCATCCCTCATTTTGATTCTTTTCCCAGCTGATTCCACATTGTGTCAGTCAACAGTCAAAACCAACCCCCACACCAGGATTTAAATAGCATAGCACAGAAAGGATGAATGTCAGTACAGGAAGGTGACCATCCATAGAGGATGGCAGCAGTTCCCATATTCTAGCCCTCAGGGCATTACTACCCAACCAGAGGCCTCCCCAAAAGTACTGCTCCATTCCCATTTCCACAGAGCTGGTGGCCTTTACCTTGGTAGGAAGGGACTTCAGAGAAGGGTCAGATGTTAGCAGTGCATCATGTAGTATCTGAAGGAGACTGAGAGAAAACTCAGATTTAACTAAGATTCAGGTTTGACCATCACATATCTTGGACTAACTGTCTTCCATTTTCATCAGGTGTCCACAGACTGACATAAAGAATTCAGACTATGCAAAGGAGATGAATCTGATCATGCCTTCCATCTCTATGTCTGAGGACTGCTTGTATCTTAACATCTACACGCCAGCTCATGCCCGTGAAGGATCTAACTTACCTGTGAGTGTCAGACTGTGGTCAGCTGGCAGAGAGGATGTTTCTTTCTCTGGAAGATAGGAAGCGAAAAAGTAATTCTGAGTTTCACTGTAGTTTAGACCCTGATTAGTGGTCTTTCTTTATTGGGGTCAAGAAGGTGATCCCAGCCATGTTGAGCTGCTTAAACCTGGGTGTGTGACTCAGAGCTCTTGGGCTCTGAGAGATAAGAGGCTCTAAGTCTTTAATTAAACCAGAAATTCTTCTACCAACTTGAACCTGGCAGACCCACTCAGGAGGGTGCTCAAGGACTGTATATTGACATCAACAAAATTCCTAGCTGCAGATTATCTGTTGCCCCAATGGGACTGATGTCTTCTGATTTGCTATCAGGAAAGTCACACATGGAGACACTCCTGTTTGCTCCGCTTTGATGGGTCTGAGAGTGACGATGGCATCACTTGTGATGTAGCCGTTAATCTAGGCTGAGATTTCCTGGTGGGGAAGTGACAATGGAAATACGTTTATAGGCATAGAGTACCTCATTTGTAGACCATGTCTTGAAATCCTGAGGAGATCTGTGTGTAAATTGATCTGCACAGAGGCAAAGCACTTGACAATCTAGTAGGCAGTCCAGTGGAGCTTGGTCTGGGTGTGGGCCTCCTGGCATCTCTATTGATCTCTCCAGGTAATGGTGTGGATTCATGGTGGTGCGCTGGTTGTAGGAATGGCTTCCATGAATGATGGATCCAAACTGACAGCTACTGAGGAAATAGTAATTGTTGCTATCCAATATCGCTTGGGTGTCCTTGGCTTCTTCAGGTAAGCCTGGAACTGGGCTAGACAGTGGGGTCTGAGTAGAACATGGACAGATCTGTAATTCCTGTCCCTGCCACTTCTCAGCACTGGAGACCAGCACGCCACAGGCAACTGGGGCTACCTGGACCAAGTGGCTGCCCTACGCTGGGTCCAGCAGAATATCGCCCACTTCGGAGGCAACCCTGGCCAGGTCACTATTTTTGGCGCTTCAGCAGGTGGCACAAGTGTGTCTTCACTTGTTGTGTCCCCATTGTCCAAAGGACTCTTCCACAGAGCCATCATGCAGAGTGGAGTAGCCCTGCTGCCTGACCTTATCTCTGACACATCTGAGGTGGTCTACACAGTGAGTGCCCTCAAAGTTACCAGTCCTTATTTTGCTGCTTCAGTCCTCGCCTGTAGTATTCTGTTAATCTCTTAAGTGGGATAAGAAAGGATTATGAGAAATAATTTCTTCCCATTAATTTCTGAAAGGCGTAAAATTTAAAATCCACCTCCCTCCCTGCTTTATGCATGATGGGTACGTTATGTGACATAAAAAATGTGCACAGTGGCTTCCACCACTGGCAAGAACAGATATGTTTGTTTCTTATTGCTATGATAAAGACCATGACCAATAGATGCTTGAGGAGGAAAAAGTTAACTTCAGCTTACAATTTATAGTCCATCTTGAAGGGAAGTCAGAGTAGACATTCAAGCAGGTTTCTGGAGCCCAGAACTGATGCAAAGGCCAGGGAGGAGCCCTACTTACTGACTTGTTATCCATGGCTTCCTCAGTTCACTTTCTTAAGCAGCCCAGGACACCTGTCCATGGGTGGCACTGACCACAATAAGATGGAGCCTCCTCTATCAGTCAATTATCGAAATTGAAATCCAGGAAATGCCTGGACTTGCCTATGGGCCAATCTGATAGAGGTCTTTTCTCCGTTGAAGTTGTCTTTGAAGACTACCCTGGCTTGTGTCAAGTTGGCAAAGAAAAAAATCTAACCAGGCAATGGACTGAGGGAAAGAGTCAGTTGGTAAAAAAGATTTGCTGTGCAAGTGTGAGGGCCCAAGTTCAAATCCCTGGAGTGCACAGAAGGCTAGAGGTGGTGTCGGTAAACACAGTGCTCCTATGCAGAGATGGGAAGTAGAGAGAGTAGAATCCCTGGAAGGTCATAGTTCAGCTAAGCTGTTGTAGACAAATGCAAATGGGGGTAAGGTGACAAGTGACACCTGAGGGTTTCTCTGACCTTCACTAGCAAAATGTGATACACCATACCTATTGTAACACATGAACAACACACACACACACACACACACATGCAAAACAAACAAAACAACATCAAGAAAACAAATACACAGGTAGAATAATCCCTTTCCCAACTGTCAACTCTGAGCAAAAAAGTAATGTGAACAATTCCACTTAAGTCCTTTCATACACAGCAAACAGTAGGATGTGGTATTTAGGGGCAATGATAATTACTCGGAATCAAGGAAACTCTGCTCCCTGCTGGTAGAGATGAGCCAACCAGTGCCTTTTTTGTTTACAGACAGTAACCAACCTTTCAGGATGTGAGGCCAAGGACTCAGAGGCTCTGGTTCACTGCCTACGAAGCAAGACTGTAGAAGAGATTTTGACTATCAACCAGGTTGGAAGAATTGTGTGACTTGGAGGATCTGGTCACCAGCATATGGGATGGCTAGGCCTTACTCGTTGAACCAGTGAACTTGTCTCTTGTTAACTAAATACAGTGTGCAGAAAAAACAAATAGGCTAATTTTGAGGTTCATTTTCTTCTGGAGTGAACACAGCATCTTGAGATAGAAAATGGGGAAATCATGTGGATATTCAGTGGGCATCAGAATATTTAGGTGATTGATCTTCAGCACGGACTCTTAATGCCCCATAGGTCTTCACTATGATCCCTGCCGTGGTGGATGGGACATTCCTACCAAGGCACCCTCGGGAGCTGTTGGCCTCTGGGGATTTTCACCCTGTCCCCAGCATCGTTGGTGTTGACAGTGATGAGTATGGCTGGGGAATCCCCTTGGTAAGACCTGGTTCTAAACCCCAGGGAGCCTAAAATCAAATGGTAGGTGGTGGGAACTCAGAAATACTTTGATCTAGAGACAACCCATCCTATACTTAAGACTCTCCTCTACTTCCCAGTTCATGGGCCTTGATCATGTCATAAAGAACATAACCAGAGAGACCCTGCCAGCTGTTCTGAAGAGCAGAGCAGCACACATGGTGAGAAACCTTGGTTCCTGCCGTGATAAAGATGATTCCCATAAATTTTTCTCTGATGCCACACCCAGAAATAAAAGTCAGTGTATGTGTGTGTTTCTGTGTGGACTCACCCCAAAGCTCATACCTTTCCCCCATACCCTGTCTCATCCCTGGCCACATTCCTTACTCAGAGGCTTCTGTCTATCTATCCAAGAGCCTGTCCTACATCACTCTTCCTAGTTCCTCCTGCTGTAGATGCTGCCTCCTGAATTTAGTGACCTTCTGATGAAAGAATACATGGGGGATGTTGAGGACCCCCAGACCCTGCAAGCACAGTTCAGAGAATTGATGGAGGACTTTATGTTTGTGATCCCTGCACTCCAAGTAGCAAATTTTCAGCGTGAGTACATCTGTAACAAGACCAAGGGCAGGGGAAGCTCAGAGCTGTGAGTGCCAGATGACATCACTTGTGTACAGGCCTGACCCATGTCTTCATCAGCTATCTGATACCAGGCACCTGAGGACACTTACCTCAGCAATTCCTTATGTCTAGTGTAAAAGAGTGATGTCTTATTTGGGATTAGATGGGGGAAATATGCTAGTTACTCTTGGTGTCTTGTCAAAACTGCTCATCTGGGAGTGCCAGCATTACTGTTTAACAAGTTTCCCTTAGCCATTGTCCCAGCCTGGAGCTTGCCACGCAACTGTGATTCCAGATAACTTTAGAGCAAGATTTCTTGTCACCAAAGGTTGGATAGAAAAGCTTCATGTGAGAAATCATTATGTCAACATGTGTTCTCACTCCCAGGTTCCCATGCTCCTGTCTACTTCTATGAATTCAATCATCAGCCAAGCTACATCAAGCATGTCAGACCATCCCACGTGAGGGCTGACCATGGTGATCACCTTCCTTTTGTCTTTGGCTCGCACCTTTGGGGCATGAATGGTAAGTTGTCCTTGTTTTCCTTGAGCTGAATAGAGTCCCTGATAAGTTCCTGAGGGAAGGCTGAGCTCTCAGTGCAGTTGAGGAAACTGAATCTCTAGGAGAAAACAGAATCAGAAATAGGTGTCACTATTTCTGAGCTGAAAAAAAAAGTCAAAACAAAAAACCTACCAACCAATACAAACTCTACCAGAGTAAGAATATGAACCTTCTTTCAGAAGGAATAAGAGCACTCTAGTGTGGGAGTAAACCTGAGAGGATTCAAGTAGAGGCACAGATGGATTCTGAGTGCTTATGGAAGAGTTTAAACTAGACCTAGAAATCAGGGTCAGGCTATAGCTGCTATAGTAGAATGAGTTGGCACCTCCATGAGGTAGCTAGGACTTGAATCCTTGTCTGATTTTGTCTGTAGTTGAACTCACTGGGGAGGAGAAGCTGCTGAACAGGAGGATGATGAAGTACTGGGCCAACTTTGCAAGACATGGGTAAGAACATGTCCCTCCCTCAACCTCTTTATGATTGGGTCTCCATCCAGGGCTCCTATGTGGATGTGTCTCATTAGCATGTGTAGGATCTTAATTACACCATAATCTTCTCCAGCTTAGGACACACTAAGGCAGATACTGCGTAGATTTAGTTTCTTCTCATCCCACAGAGACCTGCTGTGTGAGTCACAGTATTGTAGTACTGTTCTTTAGATTTTCCCTCTCAGAGAAAGATACAAAACTAGACAGTTTCCCTTACTTCATATGAATGAGACACTAGTGTTCTACATCTGTACACCAGTCCTCCTGCACCCTCAGGCCCTTGGCCTACTCATCCACTGCTATGACCAAAATCAAGGGATCATGCCTTGGATGAGAGTGACCTCACTCTTTCCTGCTGGTATCATACCCACAGGAACCCCAACAGTGAGGGTCTACCCTACTGGCCTGAGTTGATCCATGATGAGCAGTACCTGAAGCTGGACATCTATCCTGCTGTGGGCCGAGCCCTGAAGGCCAGAAAGCTACAGTTCTGGACGAAGACTCTGCCTCAGAAGATCCAGGAGCTAAAGGGGGCTCAGGTCAACCATGTAGAGCTTTAACGCCAGTTACAGAGACGATGGGTGGGGTTGAGGGAAGATGTCAACATCCTGAGATGTAAATGTGCATTTATTTTTCTTTATTTGTTCCAACACTCACACAAGCATTTTTAACCTCAGTATTTGCTCTTTCACTGTGTATGACAAACCCTCTTGTGGTACTCATCCTTCTGAACACATTTTATTAGACTCAATAAATGGTCCCACAACCATATGGATGTGTGTTCTCCTCATCTTCTTTAACACTTCACTCTTTTAGGCTTCCTCCTTCCTTCCTTCCTCCCACCATCTTCCCCTCATTTTCATTCTCCTCATCCCCAAGCCTCAGACCCTCTTCAAATAAAACAGAAGCTTCAGGCACTGTTGACTTCAGGAAATCCCTTGTCCTCTCTCAGCTAGTTCATGTTTTCTCGTACTTCTAAGTTGCCAATAGCAAATCTGATTTCCCAAAATCCATTAACTTCATAAGTGCGGAATGCTGTTCCTAAAAACAATCATAAACTATAAATTAAGCTCTTAGCGTCTGTGACCTCAGATGTCTGCACACTGAGAATGGAGGATTACATAAGCCCAGGGCAAGATAATAAGACCCACATCTCAGAGACAAAGCAAAAATTATAATCTCAATAATTTACAAATGGTAACAAGTGTACCTTTTGTAGGTTGAGAAACCCAGGACCCAGACCTCCACAGATCTGCTGTGTGGTGAGATACTGGTCTCTGGCTGGAGGTCTCAAGGATTACATCTTGTGCCCTCTGCTGGTAGAATGTGTAAACAATGGCTTTCCTAGGACAACATTAAGTCCCTGCTGACTTGAACAGGGGACAGGGAAGATTTTCCTCTTAGTGAGACTGACCATGCAGGTTGCTTCCATTCTCTATGTAGAGCATGTATTGACGTTCCTACTGCTAGCTTGTTTCTGCTTTTCAGTTTTTCACATACACTATAAACTTCCAACAGGGAGCCAGAATCTGTTCTAGACTGATATTTATCACATTTTAGTGGCTTGAGTGTGGATTGTTTCATGGGGTTAGGATTTGATTTTAGGGCTTGTGCGTGTTAGGTAAGTGCTCTATCCATGGACTATAGCATCAGACCACCGTGGACTGTGTAAATGCAATCAGTCTCTTAGATGTATGGTTTAGTAAGTCTGAAAAAATTCTCAAGGCAGGCAAGGTATCTATCCAAAGAGAATGGGTTCCAAAAACCCAGCACAAGCAGTAGGGATAAATCCTGGTCCCACTGCCAGTGGCCCTGGAGTCTGCTCCAACCATACAACTGTCACCCACATTCAGAGGGCCTAGTCTGGTTCTATGTTGAATCCTTCCCTGTCTGACCAGAATTGATAAGCTCCCATTAACTTAGGTAAACTGTTTCAGTGGGTATTCCCATCATGGTACTGAGGAAATGGAAGATGAGGGAAGGACAGGGACTGAGAGCAAGGAAAGAGATATCTAGATTGAGGGAGCCATTATGGGACTATCCAGAAACCTGGCACTTGAGAAACTCCCAGGAATCCACAATAATGACCCCAGCTAAGACCTTAAGCAATATTAGAGTGGGTGTCCAGACTGGCCTTTCCATGTAGTCAGATTGGTGACCATCTTAAATGTCACCCATAGAACCTTCATCCAGCACCTGATGGAAACAGAGGCAGAGATCCACAGTGAAGCACTGGGCTGAGCTCCCAAAGTCCAGTGAAAGAGCAGGAGGAGTAAGAATGTGAGAAAAGATGTCAAGACCGTGATGGAGATACCCACTGGATTTGAATTTTGTGTGGGTTGATAGTTGGTTGTTAATAAAGCTGTATGATATTCTCACATACGATTTCATGTGATAACACATATTCAGATTTTGGATTTATAATCTAGAGCAGAATTTCCAAGTCATGAGAAACGTGTTAAACGTTTAAAGAATATGCCAGGCTTGATTATATTTCCAGAAGTGATATAACTGGATCTTGAGGAAGATCAATTCCCATCTTCCCCAGAAACTACCCCACTGATTTCCACAGTGGCTGTACAAGTTTGCACTCTCACCAGCAATGGAGGAGTGTTCCTCCTATTCCATATCCGTGACAGCATTAGCTGTCACTGTTTTGTTAGTCTGAACCATTCTAACAGGTGTAAGATGGAATCTCGGAGTAGTTTTGATTTGCATTCCCTGGTGGCTAAGGATGTTGAACATTTCTTAGTGTTTCTCAGCCATTTCAGTTTCTAGTGAAACTTCTCTGCTTAGATCTGTAACTCATTCTTAATTGGGAATATTTGTTTCTTGATATCTAGTTTCTTCAGTTCTTTATATATTTTGGATATTAACCTTTTCCCAGATGTATAGTTGGCAAAATATGATCCCATTCTGTTGGCTGCCTCTTTGTCTGAATGACAGTATCCTTTGCTGAAATTAAGCCAGAAGGGGAGGGGTGGAAGACCTTCTGTGTAGCAGACATTTTGTGCCTTTTAGGCCAGTCCATCCTGTAGGAGTTGGGATCCACGGGGGAGCCAGATGACGATGGACTCTAAAAAGAAATCCCACACTAGCTCAGGGTTACTTATTAGGTGTAGACTCACAGATCACAGTCCTCGGTATGATCACGATACAGGAACCGAATCCAGCAGCTGGAAGAGAGAGCAAGTGTGCTCATTACATCATCATTTATAAGAGGCCATGCCCAAGGCTAATGGCTAAAGGAATTTCTATGGCAACTGGATCTTGAGGTAGGTTGTTTCCTAATTTTCTGAGAAATTGCCATATTGATTTCCAAAGTGGCTATACCGGTTTGCACTCCCACCAGCAATGGAGGAGTGTTCTCTTTATCCCACATCCTCTCCAGCATAAGCTGTCATCAGTGTTTTTGATCCTGGCAATGCTGACAGGTGTAAGATGAAATCTCAGAGATGTTTTGATTTGCATTTCTCCGTTGGCCTAGTATGTTGAGCATTTCTTTAAGTGTCTTTCGGCCATTTTAGATTCATGTGTTGAGAGTTCTCTGTTTAAGACTGTACCCCATTTCTATTAGATTGTTCTATTAATAACCAGTTTCCTGAGTTCTTTGTACATTTTGGAGATCAGCCTTCTGTCCAACATGGAGTTGGTGAAGATGTTTTCCCCTTCTGTAGGCTGCCATTTTGTCTTGCTGACCATGTCCTTTGCTTTACAGAAGCTTCTCCATTTCAGGAGGTCCCATTTATTAATTGTTTCTATCAGTATCTCTGCTACTGGGGTTATATTTAGGAAGTAGTCTCCTGTACCAATGCATTCAAGTATACTTCCTACTTTTTCTATGAGGTTTAGTGTGGTTGATTTTATGTTGAGGTCTTTGATCCATTTGGACTTGAGTTTTGTAAATGGCAATATATATATGGATCTATTTTCATTCTTCTACATGTTGATATCCAGTTATGCCAGCACCATTTGTTGAATATGCTTTCTTTCTTCCATTTGATATTTTTTGCTTCCTTATCAAAAATCAGGTGTTCTTAGGTGTGTGGACTGATATCTGGGTCTTTGACTCAGATCCATTGGTCTTTCTGTCTGTTTTTATTCCAATAACAAGTTTTTCAGTACTGTAGCTCGTAGTAGAGTTAGAAGTCAGGGATTATGATGTCTCCAGAAGTTTCTTTATTGTATAGGGTTGTTTTGGCTATCCTGGATTTTTAGTTTTTCCATATGAAGTAGAGTATTGTTCGTTTGAGGCCTGTGAAAATTTTACTGGTATTTTGGTGGGAATTGCATTGAATCTGAAAATCACTTTTGGTAAGATTGTGATTTTTACTATGCTAATTCTACCTAGCTAAGAGCATGGGAGCTCTTTCCATTTTCTGGTGTCTTCTTCAATTTCTTTCTTCAAAGATTTAAAGTTCTTGTCATGCAGGCCTTCCACTTGTTTGGTTAGAGCTACTCAACGATATTTTATGTTATTTGTGGCTATTTTAAAGGGTGATGCTTCTCTGATTTAGTTTTCAGCCCATTTATCATCTGTATAAAGGAGGGCTATTAATTTTTTTAGTTGATCTTGTTTCCTACTACATTACTCTAAGGTGTTTATAAGTTGTAGAAGTTCCTTGGCAGAATTTTTGGGGTCACTTATGTAAACTATATATCATCAGCAAATAGAGTTTAACTTCTAATTTTCTGATTTGTATCCCTTGATCTCTTTTTGTTGTGTTATTGCTCTAGCTAGGACCTCAAGAACTATATTGAATAGATATGGAGAGAGTGGACAACCTTGTCTTATTCCTGGTTTCAATGGAATCGCTGGGAATTTCTCTTCATTTAGTTTGATGTTAGCTGTTGGCTTGCTGTATATTGCCTCTATTATGTTTAGGCATGTTCCTTGTATCCCTGCTCTCTCTGTGACTTTTATCATGAAGGGATGTTGTATTTAGTCAAAGGCTTTTCAGCAGCTAATGAGATGATCATGTGGTTTCTTTTTCAGTTTGTTTATGTGGTGGAATAAATTGACAAATTTTTGTATGTTTTACCATCCCTGCACCTCTGGGATGAAGCCTACTTGGTCATGGTGGATGATTTTTCTGATGTGTTCTTGGATTCAGTTTGCTAGTATTTTAATGAGTATTTTTGCATCAATATTCATGAGTGTGATTGGTCTGTATTTCTCTTTCATAGTATTGTCTTTGTGTGTGTGGTTTGGGTATCAGGGTAATTGTAGTCTTGTAAAAAGAATTTGGTAATGTTCTGTCAGTTTCTATTGTATGAAACAATTTGAAGAGCATTGGTATAAATTCTTCTTAGAAAATCTTGTAGAATTCTACACTGAAACTCTTTGGTCCTGTACATTTGCTACTGGTTGTAAGTTACTGAGGTTATGTATTTTGTTTTGTTTCTGAGATGTGGGTCTTGTTATCTTGCCCTGGGCTTATGCAACCCTTCGTTCTCAGTCTCCAAACATCTGAGGCCACAGACATTAAGAGCCTATTTTGTAGTTTATTAACTTTTGGGAACAACATTCTGCACTTATGAAGTTAATAAACTTTGGGAAATCAGATTTGCTATTGGCAACTTAGAAGTACGAGAAAACATGAACCAGCTGAGAGAGGACAAAGGATTTCCTGAAGTCAACAGTGCCTGAAGGTTCTGCTTCATTTGAAGAGGGTCTGATACTTGGAGATGAGGAGAGAGAGGATGAGGAGAAGAAGATGGGAGGAAGGAAGGAAGGAGAGAGTCTAAAAGAGTGAAGTGTTAAAGAAGATGAACAGAACACACATCCATATGGTTGTGGGACCATTTATTGAGTCTAATAAAATGTGTTCAGAAGGATAAGGAGTAACACACAGAGGGTTTGTCATACACAATGAAAGGGAAATGCTGAGGTTAGAAATGCTTATGTGAGTTTGGAATGAATAAAAATAAATAAATGAACTTTGTAACCTCTAGATGACCTCATCCATCCCCAACCCCACACACCTTTCCTATAACTGGCACTAAAGCTCTTCATGCTTATCTTGAGCTCCCTTTAGCTCCTGGATCTTCTGAGGCAGAGTCTTCGTCCAGAACTGTAGCTTTCTGGCCTTCAGGGCTCGGCCCACAGCAGGATAGATGTCCAGCTTCAGGTACTGCTCATCATGGATCAACTCAGGCCAGTAGGGTAGACCCTCACTGTTGGGGTTCCTGTGGGTGTGTTACCAGCATGGAAGGGTGAGGTCACTCTCATCCAAGGCATGATCCCTTGATTTTGGTCATAGCAGTGGATGAGTAGGCCAAGGGCCTGAGGGTGCAGGAGGACTGGTGTACAGATGTAGAACACTAGTGTCTCATTCATATGAAGTAAGGGAAACTGTCTAGTTTTGTATCTTTCTCTGAGAGGGAAAATCTAAAGAACAGTACTACAATACTGTGACTCACACAGCAGGTCTCTGTGGGATGAGAAGAAACTAAATCTACGCAGTATCTGCCTTAGTGTGCCCCAAGCTGGAGAAGATTATGGTGTAATTAAGATCCTACACATGCTAATGAGACACATCCACATAGGAGCCCTGGATGGAGACCCAATTATAAAGAGGTTGAGGGAGGGACATGTTCTTACCCATGTCTTGCAAAGTTGGCCCAGTACTTCATCATCCTCCTGTTCAGCAGCTTCTCCTCCCCAGTGAGGTCAACTGCAGACAAAAGAAGAAAAGGCTCAAAGTCCTAGCTACCTTGTGTAGGTACTAATTCTCTACTATAGCAACCACAGCCTGGGCCTGCATCTCAGGCCTCAACCGTAGCCTGACCCTGAATCCTAGACCTGGTGTATGCTCTCTGTACTCGGCACTCAGAACCCAGCATCCATTCAAGTCTCTACTCAGGTTCACTCCTACCCAAGCTTGTGCTCATTCCTGCTAACACTAGCTGGACTAGGAAAGGTTCATATTCTAACCCTCCTTAAGTTTTCTTTTCTTTTCTCTTAGTTTGGAAATGGTTCTCACTCGACTACATTCTCTCCCAGAGCCTAAGTTTCCTCAACTGTCCTAAGAGCTCAGTAATTCCACAGGAAGCCATCAGGGACTCCCTTCAACTCAAGGAAAACAAGGAAGACTCACGTTTCAAGCCCCAGAAGTCAGAGCCAAAGACGAAGCCTGCATGATCACCATGGTCAGCCCTCACATGGGATGGCCTGGAATGTTTAATGAAGCTGGGCTGGTGCTGGAACTCATAGAAGTAGACAGGAGCATGGGATCCTGAAAGTGAGGACACATGTTGGCGTAATGGTTTCTCACATGGAGTTTTCCCACCTAACTTCAGTGACAAGAAACCTTGCTCTAAAATTATCTAGAAGCCCCACATTGGAGCACTGGACTGAGCTCCCAAGGTCCCGATGAGGAGCAGAAGGAGCGAGAACATGAGGGAGAAAGTCAGGAACGAGAGGGGTGCGTTCACTCATGGAGACGGTGGGACAGAACTAATGGGAGATCACCAACTCCAGTTGGAATGGGACTGATGGATCATGCGACCAAACCCGTCTCTCTGAGTGTGGCCAACAGCGGGGGCTGACTGAGAAGCAAAGGACAATGGCTCTGGGCTCTGATTGTTCTTCATGGACGGGCTCTGTGGGAGCCTTCTCAGCTTGGTCGATCACCTTCCTGGACCTGGGGGGAGTTGGGAGGACCTTGGTCTTAGCATATAGTGGGGAACCCTGATGGCTCCTTGGCCTTGAGAGGGAGGGAGGGGAGGTATGGGTGGAGGGGAGGGGAGGGAAGGGGGAGAAGGAGGGGAGAGAAAGGGGAGAAGGAGGGGAGGGAGGGGGGAGGAGGAGGGAAGGAGATGGAAATTTTTAAATATAAAAAAAAATAAACCATGAGAAAAAAAAATAAAATAAAATTATCTAGAATCACAGTTGAGTGGCAAGCTCCAGGCTGGGGCATCGGTTATGGGAAACCTTTTGTTAAGCAGTAACCCTGACACTTCCTGATGGGGAGTTTTCACAAGATACTGAGTGTAACTGGCATGATCCCCCTCTAGACATGGATAAGACATCAGTCTTTTACTCTAGCCATAAGGATTTGCTGAGATAAGTGTCTTCAGGTGCCTGGTATCAGAGACATGATCAACATGTGTCATACGTGAACACCACAGTGCTCACCTGGGACCCACAGCTCTGAGTTTCCTCCCTCAACCATGTAAAGATGTACTCACGCTGAAAATGTGCTACTTGGAGTGCAGGGATCACAAACATGAAGTCCTCCATCAACTCTCTGAACTGTGCTTGAAGGGTCTGTGGGTCCTCAACATCCCCCATGTATTCTTCCATCAGCAGGTCACTACATTCAGGAGGCAGCATCTACACAGGAAGAGTCAGGAAGAATGATGCAGGGAAAGCACTTGGATAGGTAGGCAGCAGCCTCCTAGTAAGAAATGTCGCCAGGGGAGAGACAGGGTAAAGGATAAAAGGTACAAGCTTTGGGTGACTCCACACAGAAAGGCACACAAGGATTGCCTTTATTTCTGGGTATGGTAGCTGAGAAGAGTATATCAGAATAATTATAGTAATTATTATTAATAATTTTTCTTAGAGTAATATTAATAAATACTAACAATTCTATCAGGACAGGAGCCAAGGTCTCTCACCATATGTGGTGCTCTGCTCTTCAGAACAGCTGGCAGGGTCTCTCTGGTTATGTTCTTTATGACATGATCAAGGCCCATGAACTGGGAAGTAGAGGAGAGTCTTAAGTATAGGATGGGTTGTCTCTAGATCAAAGTATCTCTGAGTTCCCACCACCTACCATTTGATTTTAGGCTCCCTGGGGCTTAGAATTAGGTCTTACCAAGGGGATTACCCAGCCACACTCATCACTGTCAACACCAATGATGCTGGGGACAGGGTGAAAATCCCCAGAGGCCAACAGCTCCCGAGGATGCCTCGGTAGGAACGTCCCATCCACTACACCAGGGATCAACCTGAAGACCTATGGGGCATTAAGAGTCCGTGCTAAAGATCAATCACCTAAATATTCTGATGCCCACTGAATATCCACCATTTCCCCATTTCCTATCTCATTTCAGGATGATATGCTCACTCCAGAAGAAACTGAACATCAAAATTATCCTATCTTGATATTTTTTATCAATTTTTATTGAGCTCTACATTTTTCTCTGCTCCCCTCCCCGCCTCTCCCCTCCTTTCAACCCTTTCCCCAAATCCCCATGCTCCCAATTTACTCAGAAGATCTTGTCCTTTTCTATTTTGATATTTCTACACACAGTACTAAAAGGACAGCTAACCATGGAGACAAGTAAATTATCTGATTAAAGTAGTAAGAACTGGCAATCCCATATCCTGGTGACTAGCACCTCCAAGCCACACAATTCTCCCAACCTGGTTAATAGCCAGAATCTCTGCTTTATTCTTGTCTCGGAGACAGTGCACCAGAGCCTCTGAGTCCTTGGCCTCACATCCAGATAGTTTGGCCACCGTCTGTAAATGGAACAGGCAGTAGTTGGCTCATTCATCCTAGCATGAGGTAGAGTTTCCTTAAATCCAAGAAGACGTCATTTACCCCTAACTACCACATCCTACTGTGTGTTGTGTATGAAAAGGCTTAAGTGAAGTTGTTCACATTTTCTGTTTCTCAGAGATGTCAGCTTGGAAAGGGCGTTCTGTCTGCATATTCATTTTATTGTAGTTTTGTTTGTTTTGTGTGTGGTGTTCATATGTGGCAATAGGTATGACATGTCATATTTTGCCTATGAATGTCAGAGAACTCCCTAGGGTGTCACTTGTCATCTTACCCCATGTTTCTTTTTGTCCACACCAGTTTAGCTGGGTTAGGACCTTCCAGGGATTCTTCTGTCTCTGTGTCCTATCTCTCCATAGAAACACTGGGTTTACTGACTCATAGTACTTCTTCTAGCTTTATGAGGACTCTGGATATTTGCACTTGGGGACTCACTCTTGCACAGTGAATATTTTTACCAGCTGACCCTTTCCCTCAATCCTTGTGTCCTGCTTAGGTATTTATTTGTCAACTTTACATGAACCAGGGTAATCTTGAAAAAGGAACTTCAACTGAGAAAATGCCTCCCTCAGGTTGGCTCCTAATTGTGTCTGGGAATTATGCTATTAAATGACTGATGCAGAAGCGCCCATCTCACGATGGGCAGTACCACCCATGGGCAAGTGTCCAGGACTATATAAGAAAGCAAACTATCATTAGCTTTACAGAAGCATCTCAGTTTCAGGTCCCATTTATTAATTGTTGCTCTTAGTGTCTGTGCTACTGGGGTTATATTTAGGAAGAGGTTTCCAGTGCCAATGCATTAAAGTGTATCTCCCACTTTCTCTTCTATGAGGTTCAGTGTGGTTGGTTTTATGTTGAGATCTTTGATCCATTTGGACTTGAGTTTCGTGCATGGTGATAGATGTGGATCTATTTGCATTCATCTACAATCAACAAGACACAACTGCAGCCTACAGAATGGGGAAAGTCTTCACCAACCCCACATCAGAGAGAGGATTGATCTCCAAAATATTCAAAGAACTCAAGAAACTTGAAATCAAAAGAACAAACAATTCACTAAAAATGGGGTACAGACCTAAACAGAGAACTCTCAACAAACAAAAATATTAAATGCCTGAAAGACACTTAAGAAAATGCTCAACATCATGAGCCATGAGAAAAATGCAAATCTGAACAACTCTGAGATTCCATCTTACACCTGTCAGAATGTCCAAGATCAAAAACACTGATGATAACTTATCCTGGAGAGACTGTGCAGTAAGAGGAACACCCATCCATTGCTGGTGGAAGTGCAAACTTGTACAGCCACGTTGAAAATGAGTATGGTGATTTCTCAAAAAATTAGAAAACAATCTACCTCAAGACCCAGCAATACCACTTTTGTGTATACATCCAAAGGATGCTCAATCATACCAACTCAACTATGTTCATAGCAGCATTGAGTGTCATAGCTAGAACCTGGAAACAACCTAAATGTCCTGCAACCAAAGAATGGATAAGGAAAATGTGGTACATTTTCACAATGCAGTACTACTCAGCAGTAAAAAAATAATGATATCTTGAAATTTGCAGGCAAGTGGATGGATCTAGAAAAAAACAATTGAGTGAGGTAAACCAGATAAAGAAAGACAAATGTCATATATACTCACCCATAAGTGGCTTTTAGACATAAAACAAAGAAAAACCAGCCTACAGTGCACAACCCCAGAGAACCTAGACAGCAAAGAGGACCTAAGAGAGATATACATGGGTCTCCATAGGAAAGAGAAAAAGACAAGATCTCCTGAGTAAATTGAGAGTGTGGGGGGGGTCACAGGAGAGGGTAGAAAAGAAAAGGAAATGAAGGGAGGGGAACAGAGAAAGATGTGTAGCGCAATAAAAAGAATAAAAAAGGAAAGCAAACTGAGGAAGCCGTGCGTAACAAGGCAGTAAGCAGTTTCTTCCTAAGCTCCATTGTGGCTCCAGTCCCTGCCCATATGCCACTCTGACTTCCCTTCAAGGTGGATCATAAACCATAAGCAGAAATAAACCCTTTACTCCACAAACAGCTTTTGGCCATGATCTTTATCACAATAATAAGAAGAAAACTAGGAAACAATGTGTAGGTGTTTTGCCAATGGTTGAAGCGGGCACAGATTTCCTTGTCATATATCACACTCAGCACACATAAAGCAGAGGGGAATATTGTAAATTTTATGCCTCTCAGAAATTACTGGAAAGAAACTATTTCCTATAATCCTAGCTTTTTCCACTTAACAGAATGCCAGAGTACCAAAGACAAGAACTGAAGCAACAAAGTATGGGCTAGTATTAATGAGGACACTCACTGTGTGGACCACCTCAGATGTGTCAGAGATAAGGTCAGGCAGCAGGGCCACTCCACTCTGCATGATGGCTCTGTGGAAGAGTCCTTTGGACATAGGGGACACAACAAGTGAAGACACACTTGTGCCTCCTGCTGAAGCGCCAAAAATGGTGACCTGGCCAGGGTTGCCTCCAAAGTAGGCGATGTTCTGCTGGACCCATTGTAGGGCAGCCACTTGGTCCAGGTAGCCCCAGTTGCCTGTGGCGTGCTGGTCTCCAGTGCTGAGAAGTGGCAAGAACAAGAATCACAGATCTGTCCATGTTCTACTCAGACCCCATTGTCCAGCCCAGTTCCAGGCTTACCTGAAGAAGCCGAGGATACCCAAGCGATACTGGATCGAGACAATTACTATTTTCTCAGTAGCTGCTAGTATGGATCCATCATTCATGGAAGCCATTCCTACAACCAGTCCACCACCATGGATCCATACCATTACCTGAAGACATCAACACAGATATCAGGAGGCCCACACCCAGTCCAAGGTCAACTGTAGTGCCTACCGGATTATCAACTGCTTCACCTCTGTGCAGGTTGACATGCATACCAATCTTCTCAGGATTTCGGGGCATGGCCCATTGATTGGGTACTCTAGGCCTCGAAAAATATTTCCTTCCCATATCCCCACCAGGAAATCTCAGCCTAGATTAACGGCTACATCACAAGTGATGCCATCGTCACTCTCAGACCCATCAAAGCGGAGCAAACAGGAGTGTCTCCATGTGTGACTTTCCTGATAGCAAATCAGAAGACATCAGTCCCATTGGCACAACAGATAATCTGCAGCTAGGAATTTTGATGATGTCAATATGCAGTCCTTGAGCACCCTCCTGAGTGGGTCTGCCAGGTTCAAGTTGGTAGAAGAATTCCTGGTTTAATTAAAGACCTAGAGCCTCTTACCTCTACAATCCCAGAACTCTGAGTCACACACCCAGGTTTAAGTAGTTCACCATGCCTGGGATGACCTTCTTCACCCCAATAAGGTAAGACTACTAAACAGGGTCTAAACTACAGAGAATATCAGAATTACTTTGGCCTTTCCAATCTTCCAGAGGAAGAAACAACTTCTTCCCCATATGTGACCACAGCCTGGCACTCACAGGTAAGTTAGAATCTTCATTGGCATGAGCCGGTGTGTAGATGTTGAGATACAGGCAGTCCTCAGACATAGACATGGGAGGCATGATCATCTTCCTCTCCTTTGAAAACTCTAAATTCATGATATCAGTCTGCAGACACCTGTTGAAAATGGAAGGCAGATAGCCCAAGATATGTGGTGGTCAAACCTAAATCATAGTGTGAATTTCCTCTCAGTCATCTTCAGATACTACTTTCCATGGTGGCCTGATAATGTATGACCCCTCTCTAAAGTCCTTTCCTGCCAAGGTAAAGGCCACCAGCTCTATAGATATGAAAATGGAGCAATACTTTTAGGTAGGCGTCTGGTTGAAAAGTAATATCCTGAATCAGGCTAGTATATGGAGATTGTTGGCATCTATGAAAACGATTGTCTTCCTGTACTATTTAATCCTAGTGTGGTGGTTAGTTTGATTGCTGACTGACACAAGGTGGAATATAGTGGGAAAGGATATTAATGAGGGAATGTCTAGATCAGCGATTCTCAATTTTCCTAATGCTTTAACACTATAATACAGTCCCACATGTTTTAGAGATCCCCAACCAAATAATTACTTTGTTGCTACTTCTTTACTACAATTTTGCTACTGTTATGAATTGTAATGTGAATATATGATATGCATTACATATCTGATATTCAACGCCTGTGGGAATAGCAACCCCCAAGTTGAGAACCATTGATCTAGATGCCATGGGCCTCTGGGCATACATGTAGAAAAGTGTCTTAATTATGTTCATTGAGATAGGAACACTTGCCTCTTTTTTTCTTGGCGTTTCTATCTGTGCATTTATCTCATATAAACAATTATGGAAAAGTATTCAAGGGGGAGGGAACAGAAAGGGGGCTGGTTTGATGGTTAACAATGTGTGCTGCTTTTGCAGAGGACCTACGTTCAGTTTGCACCCCAATGGGGTGCCTCTCAATCTTTTATAGCTACAGCTCTCGGGGAGCTGATTTTCTCTTCTGACCTCTTTGGGTACCTGTACACCCATGGAACACATACAGACAAGCAGACATGTATTAAATAAAAAATAAAGTTTTAAAAGTAAAATAAAAAAGAGCAACCCCAGAACACAGGGGATGGGAGGACAAATTCTTACTGTCTCCCAGCTGTGCCCAAAGCCAGCCCTGGTATCAGCTCCGTCTCACAGGAAATCTTTTATAAACAGAGCCACATTCCGAAATCTCATGTGCATGTTTACTTATTGAATTGTGGAGTTTGTTTTTTCTTGAAAGATAATATTTTAATGGGTGAATTTGGTTCGCCAAGATCCGCTCACAAAAGCCCACGTAACTGACGGGGACTCAAAGGTCAGCGTTCATGGGGATCCTCCAGTCAAGCACACCCAGTGCTTATCGTGCTATTGCTTCTCTGACCTGATAATACACAGAGAGTTTTGCATCAGGCTGGGAGAAATGTGTCACCCATCCAGGGAAAGATAATTATGCTTGGACAGATTCTGCAAGTGGGGACAGGGTAACCATCTAATAAATAAAAAAATGAAGAGATTAGGACTAAAAAAAAGAAACCTTAATTTACAAATATATGTAATACAGACAACTTGCTGACCAGCATAGCTGAACCTCGCCAACCTGAAAGGTACTCTGAACGCTGTGTCAGTGTGTCACTAGTGCACACCACAAGTCGACGCTGTGCTTCATATTGCTGGCTCAAGAAAAGAAAATTCAAAATTTGAAGTATGACATCTATTTATTGTGCACCACTTTCAGAATACCATAAAGCCAAAGGGAGCTTCCCTGAAAGTTGGAAAGTGTGTGTGTGTGTGTGTGTGTGTGTGTGTGTGAGAGAGAGAGAGAGAGAGAGAGAGAGAGAGAGAGAGAGAGAGAGAGAGAGAGAGATTTAGAAAGGGTTTATCTTAACTGGCGCACACATTGCTGGGGCTAGAAAGTCTGTGCAGTGGACCAGGATGGAGGCCCGGGGAAGAGCTGATGGCATAGGTTTTAAGTATGGAGGCAGAATTCCATTCTGCTTGGAGAAAATTTAGTCTTTCTTCTATTGAGGCTTCTAACAAATTGGACAAGGCCCACCTAGCCATGTTACCTATTTACTCAAATTTTATTGATTTAAATATTAAGCAGAGTTTTAAAATACGTTTATAATAATGTCTGTTCTAATACTTTCCCAGCTGTCAGTGCTGTGGTGGACCCAAGTTGACATACACAGTGAAGTATCACAGTGGCTGTGATATATTAGGTCACCCAGGACATGCCAGCAGCTACAGAGCCCTCTGCAGAAATTGGTTTACTGTGTTACTAGTGTGACCATCAGTCCCAGTGAGGCCTGAACATAGCAGTGCGTCGCCACATCCAGAACACCTTCTAGGCTGTCCCTCAAAACACCTAGGGAGCAACTGAGCCGCACACGGCTTAATTTATGTCAATACATAGCTTATCTACTTTTTGTTCAGACCTTGGCGTCTAGTGCTCACCCAGTCCTTATAATCCCATGAAGTAGGCGGGGCCATGTTATCCCTACTGTTCTTACTTCAGAGCTGTAGACTAAAGAGAATACCTCCTCTCTCCCATGGCCCTCCCAGTTGTTCCCCTGTCAAAACTTGCCTATTATAGGAGGGACCATTCCCTAGGAAGATTTTCTGAACTGTGTAAGAATGGAGAGAGTAAGAGAAGCATTAGCAGGCATGCATGTGACATTTAGGTTCTATTCCAGATTACGGGCATGATATGAACAGCTCCCTTAAACTTCTGCCCTGTGGTTTTCACCTATTGTTGATTATAACCTGGACTTGTGACACATAGTAAAATATTTCACCTATGGTTGATTATAACCTGGACTTGTGACGCATAGTAAAATCTTTCCTCACTGCATTGTTTATGTCAGGGTCCTCTAGCACAGCGTCAGAAAACAAACTAAGATACTTGGGTATTGGAGCTGTGCCCACATAGGATCTATAGGAATGAATGGACACAGTCTCCAGTGGGAAACGTGTATGCCTGTTCTTTACCAATGGCACCTGGACAGTGGACGGTCACAGTGACCGTGAAGAATGGCCTTAGCCTCTGCTCCACACTGCAGTACCTGCAGCTAAGTCCCTACAGGCGCCAAGCTCTGACTCAGGAGCCTGGCACCGTTGTTCCTCTCTAATCCTTAGCACATTCGTTGAAAAAAATGCATGAGAGATGCCCTTAGTACAGACAGAACACTGCTATAGAGCTGAGACGGAGGAAATGTGGCCTAGAGCTCAGGCCTGAAGTCCCCTGGGCCCCAGAACTTACATGGCTGGATAGGAGGTTCCGTCTCTCACACCACTCCATGGCTCAGGGGGCTCAGGGGGAGCAAAGCGCAGTGCTCCTACAGGTGGCTTGGCAAAGGGGATCCCCAGGAAGGTAAAGACACCAAGTTCACCGTCTTTCACATGGATGAGGCTTCCTCTCACCTGCCCTGTGTGTGTGTTCCTGATGGGGCTGGCTGAGTCCTGTCCTGTAGGTGAAGAGAAGCCATCAGTTGTAACCACACTTGGGAATTCCTACCTCATTGTCTCCATGGTACATGTGGAAGGTAACCTGGGTCCTCTCAGTTCAGCTTTGGCATGTGGAGATGAGGCTTTCTGAATTATCTAGGGCCAGAAACCTTGTCCATTGGCCCTCTTGAAAACTGATAGAGCACTTCTCTAGTCAAGAAGGTGACAGGCTGAGAGCCTCTTGGCATTATGAAGGAATTATTATCATTATCCACATACACTAGGAGCTCCAGCCACAACCACGCACAGAGGAGGACATGTCTCTCCTGCTCTTCTGTCCTGGCTGGCTCCTCAGTACATGATAACTTTATACATCTCTGACCCTCCTTGTGCCACATGGCCCATCCTGTGGGCTTTGGTGTGGGCATTAGAGGGCACACAAATCCACACTTTCATCTGTCACCTCCACCAGCTCCTCCCTCCCTCCCTGGTGTTTCCCTCCCACGAGCACAGACTCTGACTCTGCAGAACTGGGCAGCTCTGACCCTGGTGTCCTCTGCTCATTTGAACAGTCTCACCATGCACGCGGAGGAGGAGAAGCGGGAGCCCACAGGCCACAGCAAACAGCCAGCCAGGAAGTCTACCGAGTGGCATATTGAATGCCAGGGCTAAGTCTGTGCTGCTACAAGACGACAGTCTCACAACAGCAGAAAACAGAACAGGTAGGCTTTGCCCAGGCAGGAATTTATACCTTTCGGGGTGTGGGTGTGGAAATTTAGTTGAGTGGGCAAAGTTCTTATTGCGGCACAACTGATAAGGCAGAAGTCAACAGAGAACCAATAGCCAGCAGGCAGGACAAAAGCAACTGTGCAGGTTCTGCTCCTTCCATGGCCTCTTAGATAGACATGGCACAGCATCTGAAGTCCTTCTGGGATGCCAGGATCCCTGTCCTTGAACATGGAGTCACCATGATCCCTGGCCCTTTTCCTCACCAACCCAATGTAGGGGTGTGAGCAAAAATAATAGGGAGCAGAAGCTGTAACAGGAGAAGCCGCGGGGCTTCTGTGGGTAGGAACCCACTAAAGATGTCTCAGATGGAGAGAAGTGAGAAGGTGGGAGCTCTAAGTGTGACCTCATCCTCATGACACCTCTATGTTGTCAAGAATCATAGAGCAGTGAGTCCACCCTCAGGGTCCCTTGCCTGTACGGTGATCTTAGGATCACTTCCTGTTATACTTCCTGTTGGGTCATGGCAGTTTCTTTGAAAGACAATGAAATTCTGGCTCTCCTGCCCCCCCCCCGTGTGTGTGTGTGTGTGTGTGTGTGTGTGTGTGTGTGTGTGTCTGTGTGTGTGTGTGTATGTGTGTCTGTGCATGCCCAGCAGAAGTTCAATAAAATCTTAGGCCCTAGTGCAATGGTCTTCAACATCCCAAATGTTACAACCCTTTAATACAGTTCTTCATGTTATAGGGATCCCCAAACATAACATTATTTTTGATGTTGCTTTGCAACTGTAATTTTGCTATTATTATGAATTGCAATGAAAGTATTTAATATGAAGGATATCTGATATGTGACCCCAAATGGTCGTGACCCACAGGTTGAGAACCACTGCCCTAGTGGCTATCTCAGGTGTCATCCTTCCTGCATTCAAAGGAAGGGGCCTTTCTCCCTGCCCAGATCCTGAGCCCAGCTGAAGCTCATCTTCAACTCTCTCTGCTTCCTGGTGTTGAAGATTGGCATTGCGAGAATCATCATTTTGGTGATATCCAAAGACAATGGATTCCAAGACAATGAATGAAACCTGAAGAAGATCCTAGGATGGCCTGGGTTTGTCATATGCAGGGGCCTTGTTAGCATCGTGATCTAGACGATGGGGGATGGAGCCCTTTAGTGGCAGAGAAAATGATTTAGGTGAACACAGAGACAGACTGAGCACCATTTATCACCTTTGTACAATGGAATATATTATAAGAGAAAGTTTTTAGTACAGGGCCTAAAAAAGTTTAGGGACAACAATGAAGTCAGAATATAAATTGTTAATACAGGATCTGATGAGAATGATTGTGTCACAAGGAACCAAACAGTTCTTGGGGATAAGTGAAAGTTAGAAATAGCTTTCCATACATGGACAGGTACTCAGAAAGAAAATGATAGGATGCTCTTCTCCTGGACATTTCTGGACCTTCTGATGCTCCCTTCCCACATCCAGGGCACAACTCACGGTCATATTCACAGATGTCCTGAGTCTGAGAACGTGAACCTCATAGCACCTCCAGGCTCTGTAGAGGAGGTGGGGAGAAACTTTGGCTGATACCAACAACACACAATCACACACACACACACACACACACACACAATGACACATCATTGTCTGTGCCAGCACTGACATGAGAGAGAAGCGCAACTGTGAACTACACACAAAATTCCAGCCTTCTCTGGTGTGGATCTGAATGACAGAAAGTCACGTAAAGACCTAAATGACCCACATGCTCTAAGTCTGGACATTGGGTGAAGATAAGCATTTGGACACCATGGGTTTGTTGACTCTTCTTCACCTCAGAAAATGTCCTGCTTTGGATGCTATGCAGTCTTAAGCAGTCCTGATCCTCTCTGCCTGGGAGTGCAGGGAGGGGTCCAGGGAGACCCTCCTCCTGCTGTGTGTGTCATCTCTACAGCTCCACCTCCCTGGCACCTCCCTCCCCCCAGCACCACGTTCAACACTGCAGAGTCTGGCAGACCTGATGAGTTGCATCAAGAAAAGTTAAAATCCCCAAATCGGCCAAGCCAATCTTCTGCCACAGCCCTCCCCATCTGACCCGCAGGAATCAGCATCTCTGGTGCCACCTTTGTGGATGAGGCCAGGGCAGCAGCCACTCACAGCCACCAAAGAGTGACTTCCAACATCTTTCTCAGTCAAGTGCTCACCCTGTCCTGTGACTTGCTGCCTGCGCACAATGGCCATCCAGACAGCATCTTTGTCCATGCATCTCACTGAGGGCTCCTGCCTGTGGTGACTGACAGTTACTGCAACAGACAAAACCTATGGAAACGTCCTGCTTAGAGCCTGCCCACACCCACAGTGCTTTATCTCCAAAGAAAATCTCCATGAAACCCTGTGTAATCAACTCAAATGTCCTTCAGCTGGAAGCTGGAAAGCCATATCCAGACCAGGAATCACTGGTGAAAATCAAATTAGGTGAACAAATTCCTTTTCTTACTGCTCTTTAGATTTCTTCTGATTTGTGAGACAGAGTTTTATATGTAGTACAGACTGACCTGTTAGCTTTCAGATTCTGGGTTTAAAGATGTGTCACAAAATTTGCAGCTAATACCTCCCTTCCAAGTAATTCTGGGCATCATCTATAAGACCCTGCTATTTCAATGTTCCCATGGATGGCACAGGCCAGGACGAGAGAGAAGAGGACAGGCACACTCCACCCATCACACAGTTGTTGCTGACTCTGAGCCCAGCAATCCAGACAAAGAAGAATACTCCAAACAGCAGCCATGAGTGAGTCAGGCAGACCTTCCTGCATGGAGAACCCTGGTGACCTCCCAGAGCCTGGTGACCCACAGCAGGGGTCACAGGTGAGGTGAGTTCAGTGGATCTGACTGGGGAAGATCAACAAAGTTTACACTATCAGAGTGCAGAGGCCCAGGAGGAGGTCAATGGGTCCACACTAGGAGAGTGTAAGGGCTGCACACACACACACCCTGGGGAACAATCCATTCTGGCTCAAGTTCTGATAGAGCCTGAAATTTGCTGATAGGCCCAGAGCACACACGCCCTATGCTCTGGAATCCAACCTGGCCTTGCACCAAGGAAGGTGCACAGGGAAGAAAACCCAGGGAGCACTAAGGTCAACTGAGGCCTGTGGGGCACCATGAAAGTCTGTATGCCTACTAACTTTGTACCTTTTAAAGGTTGCCAGGCCACTGTTTTGTCCTATGGGGTGACACACTCACAGATATCCGGCAGCATAAATGTATATTATTATTACCCAGAAGTAATGCAAAGTATCCATCTCTATAGCATATGCTGGAGAGGTTGTGGGGTAAAGGGAACACTCCTTCATTGCTGGTGGGAGTGCAAGCTGGTACAGCTCCTTGGGATGTCAGTGTAGTGATTTCTCAGAAAATTAGGAAACAACCTTTCTCAAGACACAGTAATACCACTTTTGGGTATATATGCAAAGGATGCTCAATTGTACCACAAGGACATGTGCTCAACTATGTTCATAGCAGCATTGTTTGTCAGAGTCTGAACCTGGAAACAACCTAAATGCCCCTTGACTAAAGGATGGATAAGGAAAACGTGGTACATTTACATAATGGAGTACTACACAGCAGAAAGAAATAAAGATATCTTGACATTTGTGGGAAAATGATTGTGTCTAGAAAACATCATACTGAGTGAGGTAACCCAGACCCAGAAAGACAAATATAATATGTATTCACTTATAGTGGCTTTTAGACATAAAGCAAAGTAAAAACAAGCCTACAATTCACAATCCCAGAGAACCTAGACAACAATGAGGACCCTAAGAGAGACATATGTGGATCTAATCTAAATGAGAAGTAGAAAAAGATAAGATCTCCTATGGGAGCATGGGGACCATAGAATAAGGTAGAAGTGGAGGGGAGAGGAAGGGAGGTGAGCAGAGAGAAAAATATATAGCTCATTAAAAACAATTTAAAAAAAGAAATAATCATAGAATCATATTTCTATATTGATATTTAGGTTCTAATGAGATGTTATCAAGACTGAGGCCTAGTAGAGGTCTGGGTACTGAGAACTATTTTTTTTTTTTTTGGTTTTTCGAGACGGGTTTCTCTGTGGCTTTGGAGCCTGTCCTGAACTATCTCTGTAGACCAGGCTGGTCTCGAACTCACAGAGATCCGCCTGCCTCTGCCTCCCGAGTGCTGGGATTAAAAACGTGTACCACCATCGCCTGGCCTTTGAGAACTATTAAATATCCCATTTATTCATCAACTTTGGGTCAGAAAGCTAGTCATCACAATACAGAAAACAGATTCATATCCTAATGTTGAACTTCATGGTCTCCAAAATGAACCTAATGAGATAGGGCATGTGATTTTGACAGACGTCACCAATATGATATGGGGTCTTTGAAGAACCCACATCATTGTTTTTCAAACTTCTGTTTTATTTTAAAGAGCATTTTAGTCCTAGAGAAGATAACAGTAAAGATAAAAATTTAAAAAGGAAGGATAGAAAGGGTCTAGTACCAGAGGAGTCTGAAAGGAGATGAGCCTGCCTTGGGTGGCTCACAAAATCCACATTGTTATGGGACCATTTACTGAGTGAATCTAACAAAAGATGACCCAGCAGGATAGAGTCACATGTAGAAAATTTGTGATAAATGTAGAAGAACAGGCAAGTGCAGAGGTTATGTGAATGTTAGGATCAACCCAGGTCACTCAGTATGTTTTGGGAAACTCAAGGTGACCCCATCAGCAGCCAGTGCTACACACCATTCCTCACACAGGGCACTATAGCTCTTTGTGCATGTGCTGAGATTTCCTTAGCTCCTGGATCTTCTGGGGCAGAGTCTGGGTCCAGAACTGCAGCCTTCTGGCCTTCAGGGCTCGGCCCACAGCAGGCCGGATGTCCAGCTGCAGATACAGCTCATCATGGTCCAACACAGGCCAGTAGGGTAGATCCTCGCTGTTGGGGTTCCTATGGATATGACACCCAACAAGGAAGAGTGAGGTCACTCTGATTCAAATCTGATCCCCTGATTTGGGTCATGGCTATGGCATAATTAGGCCAGTGGTTAATGGTGCTGATGGGACAAGTGTCCTGATAAAGAGCTGCTCCATGTGGAGGAAGACTACTTGACCTGTTTTACATCTACATCTAAGAGGCAAGATATAAAGACCAGTACCATAGCATGATGACTCAGGAACCAGGTCACTGTGAAATGACCAGGAACTGACACCTACAAAGTATCTATATAAATGTGCTATTTATATATTTATATATAAATAGTATATATATATATATATATATATATATATATATAGAGAGAGAGAGAGAGAGAGAGAGAGAGAGAGAGAGAAGAATCTATCATGTGATGGAAGATTCAGGAATGCTAAAGAGATAACCACCCAAAAAAGAGACCTATATAGAGACCCACATATCCCTATAACTCATACAGGGAGGGTTGAGAGAAAGGTGTGTTCTCACCCATGTCTTGCAAAGTTGGCCCAGTACTTCATCATCCTCCTGTTCAGTAGCTCTTCCTCCTCAGTGAGGTTGACTAAAGTCATGAGAAAAATAAATGTTGAAGTCCATGACACCTCACACAACTGCCAACTTATGCTTCACCCTCACAATCCCAGCTGTTGTCAGACCCTAAACTATTGGTTTTATTATCTCCGTTCTTCACTATACAATATTCAACATCCTTGCAATCCTTTAAAGGAATTCCTGCCCCAATGTGCTGTCATCTCCGTCACAGGTTCAGATTCTAATCTTGGTATTATTTTTTAGGCTATTACATGGCACACAGTTGATTTTATTTTCTCCTAGAGTCTAGTTTTTATCAAATGGACTGAGAGCTCAGGGGTCCCTAGGACGTCATCTGCAACCTCAGTCAGCTCAAGGAGAATAAGGAAGACTCACATTTCATGTCAAAGAAGAAGTACCCAAAGACAAAAGTAACCTCATCACCGTGGTCAGCCTTCACATAAGGTGGCCTGAAACTCTTGAAGAAGCTGGGTTGGTGCTGGAATTCATATAAGTAGACAGGGGCATGGGAACCTGGAGATAAGGACAAATAAGAGTTAGTAGTCCATCAATTGGATTTCTTCTGATACGTATTTGCTGACAACGTACGTTAACATAAAGTTACCTGGAATCATAAATGTTAAAGGGGAGAGAAAGTTCCAGGCTGGAGCTCTAGCTATGGAAAAGCTCAGGGCAGAACAGTGCTCGTGGCCTTCCCAGCTGGATAGCTATGTCAAGTTAATAGATTATCAGCAACCCATTTTCTCATCTGCACCTGGATGTTGCTCTTTTTCACTCAATATGAGACCTGCATAGCACACTGCTCCACAGTGCTTACCCATGATCTAAATTTCTGCGTTGCTCCCCTAAGCCTTGTTACAGATGTACTCACGTTGAAAATGTGCTACTTGGAGTGCAGGGATCACAAACATGAAGTCTGCCATCATCTCTGTAAACTGTAATTGGAGGGTTTGGGGATCCTCAGTGTCCCCCATGTACTCTTCCATTAGCAGGTCACTACACTCAGGAGGCAGCATCTACACCAAGGAGATAAGAGGTTAGGCATGTTCTCGGTTAGGTGGGCAGCAGCTTTGGTATCTGGAGAATGGGGCCTGGGTGGAGATAGAACATAGGTAAAAAGGTCCATGCTCTGAGGTCACCCCACACAGAATCACACATATATGCTGACTTTTGTTAATAGGGATGCTGTCTGAGAGGAGATATGAGGGACCTCTCTATTTGGATAGGACCAGAGGTGTCTCACCATTTGTACTGTTGTATTCTTCATAAAAGCCTCCAGGTTCCCTTTGGTTATTTCCTTTATTGCCTGAGCAGAGCCTATGATCTGGAAGATAGAAGACCCAGTTAAGTGTGGAATCTGATGAACTTGGATTAAATATGTATTTAGTTCTCACTGCTTAACATAGAGTCTCAAATCTCCCAAATGATTGGAACTAAGACTTACCATGGGGATGATCCAACCATACTCATCATTGTTGACACCAATGATGCTGGGGACAGGATGAAAATCCACAGAAGCCAACAACTCTTGGGGATGCTTGGGTAGGAATACCCCATCTACCACAGCAGGGATCATCTTGAAGACCTGAGGGGCATTAAAAGTCAATGTTGAAGGTCAATGAAATATGTATGTTGATGCTCACTGAGTCACCTCCACCACTTTCATATTTCTTACTGGCCTCAGGGTCCTCAGCTCACTCTGGAAGAGAATCTACACTTAGATTAGCCTATCTTGGTGTTCATATTGTACACAGAACTAAAGAACACAAAGTCTGACTAGATGTTCCGAGGCATACAATTCTACTTACCTTGTTAATGCCCAGAATCTCTGCTTCACTCTTGCCTCTCAGACAGTGCACCATGGCCTCTGAGTCCATGGTCTCACATCCAGACAGGTTGGCCACTGTCTGTGAAGGGAAACAAGTGGGGAGAAGGATTTTTACAATCCCAACTGGACGATATTATCCTAAATATCACACTATAGTGTATGTTTCGTGTGAATTGTTATAAATATAAATTATTCCCTTTGTCCTTTTCCTCAAAGTTTACAGACATCAAGCAGTATCCTCTCTACCTTCACACCTTTTCCCTTAGGGTAGTTTTACTAACCCCAGCCATCCTTCTGTATATCGAATGTGAGAGAAGAAATAAGTCTGCCAGTGTTTGTATGTGACTATTAGAGGACCAGGTCTCCTTTCTTCACAGATGCCCCCTTATTTGAGACAGGGTGTCCTCTTGGTTTCTGCTCCTGCACTAGCTGAGCTGCCCTGTGAACATTCAGGGATTCCCTTGTCTTTGTTGCCCACCTCACAACAGGAACATTGGAATGACAGATACATGCTACTATCTCCAGCCTTCTGTGGGTTCTGGGGCTCTTACATTCCAAACACTTTTTTTTAAAAAAATGCACTGAGCTATCTCCCAAAGCATATGCATATTTATTTCTGTCAATGATGGAAACTACTAGGAGAAATTAGATGGTCAGATAGCACGCTCAACCCATACGAAATAGAGATGAATAGAAGCTAACCCCAGAGTTTCTCAAATTTTGCTGGAAAGAAATATTTTTCATGATCATTATTCTCCCATCTCAACAGAAGACCAGAGCACCAGAAGATGAAGGCTGAGGGGGCAGAATCAGGCTATGATGGTTGAGGGCACTCACGGTGTAGACCCTCTCATGGGTGTCAGAGATAAGGTCAGGCAACAGGGTCACTCCACTCTGCATGATGGCTCTGTGGAAGAGTCCTTGGGACATGGGGGACACAACAAGTGAAGACACACTTGTGCCACCTGCTGACTCGCCAAAAATGGTGACAAGGTCAGGGTTGCCTCCAAAATGAGCAACATTTTGTTGAACCCAGCGTAGGGCGGCCACTTGGTCCAGGTAGCCCCAGTTGCCTCTGGCGTGCTGGTCTCCAGTGCTGAGAAGTGGAAGGGACATGGATCAAAGGGCTGTCCAGTTCTTCTCAGATAACATTGCCCCAACCAGCCCTTGTCTCACCTGAAGAATCCCAGGACACCCAGACGGTACTGGATAGTGACCACCACCACATCCTCAATGGCTGCCAGTATGGTACCATCAGTTCCAGAAGCCATTCCTGCAACCAGAGCACCACCATGGATCCACACCATCACCTGAAAGAGCAAAGAGAGATGCCAGGAGACCCCTTCTCAGTCCAACCTCTGCAGGACTACTTACTAGAGTATCAACTGCTGGGTTTCTATGCAGCTATACAAATACATACAAATCCTCGGGGCTTCAGGGCTTGGTCACAGTCAGGGTCCTCTAATAGCCCCATCTGTGTAATTCTCATCCCCATGCTGAGCAAGTATCTGCATTTTAATTAATGGTTCTATGTATACAGTAATGTTATCATTATTCAGACTCTTCATAGTAGAACAAAGAGGCATGTCTCCATGGATATCTCCCCAGTTTAAAAATGGAATCATCAACTCTCATTGGTAAAACAGATAACCCAAAAGTAGACATAGGTAACCTCAATGTTGAGACTTTAGAACCTAAGTTGTTCTACAGAACTCAGGTTATAGAATACATCCTTGTTTTATCAAAGAGTTAGAGTTTTTAATAACCCAGTGCTCTAGTGATATATATCTGGTACCCATGTTTCAGCTGCTTAGTGTAGCTGAAAAACCCTTCTTTGACCTAAATTAGGGAAGGCATTTCAGGAGAGCCCACACTGCAATGGAGCTCAGGTTGTTTCTGTCCCTTCTAGTCATCTTGAAAAGCATGCCCAGTCCCCAAGTTGGCCATGTCCTGACACTCACAGGCAGGTTAGAGCCCTCATGGGCATGTGCTGGTGTGTAGATGTTGAGATGCAGGCAGTCCTCAGACATAGAGATGGGAGGCATGGTCACTTCCATATCCGTCAGGCCCTCTGGATTCATGGTTTCAAGGTTTTGTAGACACCTGATGGAAATAGAAGACAAATATTCCAAGAGATACATGGTGGTCAAAACCAAATGTGGTTCTGAATCTTTTCCTGGTCACCTTTAGCTGCTACACCTCATGATGTCCTGTTAACACATATTCCCCCTCTGAAGTCCCTTCCACCAAGGTAATGGCCACAGGCTCTATGAAAGCTGGGGTGGGGTACTCCAGTTTGGTTGGGTCCGTATGTTGTTTTATTTCTGAGTCTGGTATATAAAGACATCTCAGTGTCTCTATGGAAATGATTGGCTGTGTACGGTGACATTCACTGAAGTGTATAAGAATAGAAAAGTGACCTAAACCGTAGCAATGCAGGTCATGCAAGCATTTTCTCTTCTCTGTTCCTGGTTGTGCATGTGATGTGACCAGCTCCTGGAATTTTCTTTCAGTGTAACTTCCCAACATGATAGATTATAATTTAGAGCTTTAGTAGTAGCTTTCTCTCCTAAGTTGCTTTATTGCAACTTTATTGCAGCAACAGAAAACAAACTTAGATGCAATATTGGAGTGTTGCCCTCCACAGGTACTAGAGGAATCAATGAACAGTGAGTCCATTGTTCCTAAAGGGCAGTGAGAAAGCCTTCATCCTATCTACAGACTCTCAGGGAACTTCTTTCTTTTTTTAGGTTTCCAATAAAACTTTATTTATAAAATGAAATGACAGGGGTGGGGAGTGCATATTTACCAGTTCCTGTTCTATATGATTTGTTACGTAAGATCAGAAAGCAGTGTTTTCTGATGATGTGGGTTTCCCCTCTGTATCCCACTGGTTAATAAAGAAGTTACTTTGGGCCTCTAGCAGGGTAGAATAGAGCTAGACAGGAAAACTAAACTGAGTGCTGGGAGAAAGAAGATGGAGTAACAGAGACACCATGTAGCTGCCAGAGGAGACAGACACCAGAACTTTGCTGGTAGGCCACAACCTCATAGTGATGCACAGATTAATAGAAACGGGTTAATTTAAGATATAAGTGCTACTTAACAATATGTTTAAGTGATTGACCAAGTAATGTTTTAATTGATACAGTTTCTGTGTGGTTGTTTGGGGTCTGGATGGCCGGGAACAAAAGAGCAGCCTTCACCAACATTCTGGAACAACTAAAAAAAAGCATAATGTATAAATGCTGACAAATATCTCTTCTCCCTTTTCTTCTGGGCTTTCTGCTATGCACAGGGTTGCTGGGGAGTCATATGTATGTGTGACTTCTTAATTGGAAAGGCATCCTTCATCCCATGTACAGACTCTCAGGGAACATCTTTTTTTTCCTATGCTGTTTTTAGAGCGAATTAGTTACATATAGTTCCTTGGTCAATGATGCTTGGCCCTCTGCGTTCTCACGGTGACTGTGATGTGGGGGTTCACCAGTATCCATCATGCTGCACCTCTCAGGACCTGAAGTGTATTCTATTGGGTTCAGGGGTGCTCTCTGCTTAATAGGTCACACAACTCATGCCTAGAGATTCTTCCCATTGTGGCAGAGAACACTGGGGTTAATTTGAAGTTGTGATCAGTTTTATTTTTGTTCCTCTCTACAGTACCTGCATCTAACTCTCAATGGTGCCAAGGAGCTGGTACAGTTGTTCTACTCAACCTTAGCACATGCATCAGAAACATGCATGGCGGACTCCCCACACTGGGAGGAAACTGCTGTGGAGCTGAGATGGAGGAAAGACTTCAGCATGGCTCAGAGCTCAGAGCAAATGTTCACCCCAGGGCCAAACATCCTCTCAGTCCAGAACTTACATGGCTGGATGTGAGGTCCCATCTCTCACACCACTCCACGGTTCAGGGGCTTCAGGGGGTGCAAAACGCAGTAGTCCTACAGGTGGCTTGGCAAAGGGAATTCCCAGGAATGTATGGACACCAACTTTGGTATCAGTCACATGGACAAGGCTGCCTCGCACCTGGCCTGTGTGTGTGTTTCTGATGGGGCTGACTTCTGAGGAGTCCTGACCTGTGTGGAGAGATGCCATCGGGGTTAGTTTCATGCAATCAGCTGCCAGCAGATTGTGGGAGTTCCCATCTCACTGTTACCAGGGCACAAAAGAAGGGACCTCCTAGTTCAGCTGTGGGGTGTGAGTGTGGGAACTTCCCTATCCCTCAGAACCAGGAACATTTCCTATTGCCCTTTGAAGGGAGTCGGAGCATTACTATGGCCAAAGAGTTCACACACTTTGAGCTGTTTGGCCACATAAAATAATAATTATCGTCATTATTATACAAAGTTCAGCAGTGGCTACAGTAAGAGCCATACTTGGAGGAGGGAAAAATTCCTTCATCTTGCTCTTCTTTGAATTGTCTAGCATTGACCAGAGCTCCTTACACTGAACTGTCTCCTCACTATGGGGTGATCCTAAACACCTCTGACCCTCTGTGTGCTAAGCGCCTACAAAATCTGTGTGCTTTGGCCAGAGGATTGGGAGACACATGTTTCCCACACTTGAGTCTGTCCTTTCTATTGCCCCACCCGCACCCTCGTTCCCTGGTCTTCCCTCCCACAAGCTCAAC